>NC_084986.1:26722524-27046274 GCF_963691925.1 Scomber scombrus | reverse complement strand
ACTTTATTTGATGTTTTAGCCTGTATCACTACTTGGACTATCATTTTTATTCTTATTTTTATTTCTTGATTGTTTTCCTCTTCATAACCCACCTTTTATGTCTGCTTTTACTTCATCACATTTCCTTTTTTTGTTATTTTCTTTCTATCTTTGTTTTCCTTTTAATACCCCACCTCACATTTCTGCTTTTACCCACTTTATTTTATAATGACTTTATTTTATTATTCATTTACAAAGTAAAACACAGTGGTACTGACATCAGTTTAGCTCATGTCTTGTTTGTTCTACATTATTTTTTAAATTATTATTATTCCATAAGTTAGATCTTCTTATCGATTTTATTATTCTGTTTCTTTTTCTTAAAATCTCTTTTTTGTAACACAGTTTTTTATTAAGCTTTGTGTCTTTCATTTTATTTTTGTTTTTTAACTTAGTTTTTTACTCTAACTTTTAATGAACCTTTTCTCTTATTCTCCCTTACATTCATTTATTTTCTATTGATTGTATTATTTTCTCTTATTTTACTTTATTTAAAATGTAAAACATTTTATCATTCTTATTTTCTCTTGCGTGCATTGGTCTCAATTTGTTCTTTGTGTTTGTTCCTCCATCGTTTTCTTCATGCTGTCTTTATGATGTCTGTCTTATCAGCTTTTCAATCAGCTGTGAAGAACTTTGAAGCACATTAACCTGTATGAAATGTGCTACAGTATATCAATAAAGTTTGATTGATTGATTGTGTCTAAGGTTCTTTTTAGAACGTGCTTACCTGCAGAACACACTGGGAGACAACACCCTCTGGTACTTCAGGGAACTTCTGGCGCAGGTCATGCAAAACCTGAATGTCAATCTGGTGGCTTCCCTGGGCCATTCGTATGTTGCCGGGTCAGGACTGCTCGTTCTGTTCAGCGCACTGGGGCGTCAGTCGTGGCAGCGGGCCGACTTCATCTTGAACATCTTCTGAATTTAAAGAAAAGAGGAAAAGAAATCTGATGAGAAAAACTAAATTCTGTCAAAACACAAAAGACGCGTGCAGAAGCTGATCTCTCACTAGTCCACATGTTCATATGAGCTGGAGCGGTCTGTGTTTTATTAAAAAATCTATGAAAAAAGTAAGCATGTCCAAGTGGTGGGGAAGGAGAAAATGTGCTCCTCTCTACAAGACATCCGTCAGACATTTGAGGTTGCCTGTTTCATTACGCCCGGGAGCTTTCAAAACAACATTTTGGAGATCCTCAATGAGAATAGACGGCGTTCATTTCAGAAGCCCTCCTCCCCACAAAGCTCCTTAATAAAAGAGTAGCGGAGGGAGGAAACCATCTCTGACTGACTACTAAGAAAAGCGGCCTTACACCCGACTGATCTTAACGTCAACATTCGCTTATTGAGGACAGAAGGGAGGCCGACAGCAGTCTGGTCTGGAGAGGCAAAGCTCCGTAGAATGGTCTGTTAAGCTGTGATGTAATGCAGCTCTGCAGAACAGTTGATTCCACAGAAATGCTGTTTTATTTCTAAGACTGTAGCAATGGATTTAGAGCTAATGTATGAGAGACAGACACTGGTGGAGCTCTGTGGATGTGTGCAGCATGTAATCACTGCTTCATGTTGCCTGATAGGACAATGGGTCTGGCTTAAGTTGCTGCATTAGTATCTCAATCAACATATCAGGTATACTATTTCTTTCAGTTCAACTGTGAAAAGACAACCTCATCACGTGAAACTGTTACTGCTACAGAATCAGCAAGCATCATCTAAAACCTCTTTCTAAAAAGTGACCTGTTTTCCTTTAAGAAATGTCCTGGTTCTGTCCTGATGGGCCAGTAACCAGCATCATGTTTATCTTAATGTCATACCAGAGGGGCAGTCTGGCAGCTCAAGTCCCTCCGCTTTGCCCAAGAGCCCCTTTGTTCAACCCTCTTTCTTCTACTTTCAGACTGGAGCCAGGACTGTGTGTGTGTGTGTGTGTGTGTGTGTGTGTGTGTGTGTGTGTGTGTGTGTGTGTGTGTGTGTGAGGATTAGATGATTAATTAGTTATAATAAAGCCAGTGAAATGCTGCTGAAACCAGGTTATGAGTAAACTAATGAAACTGTCGTATTTCATCCTTACTGGGATGTACTGTAGTCCTAATGTCTCTGGTTCATTCTACTGAGAGGTGTTTCTAATATGGGGTGGACAAAATATTAAAAACACCTCTCAGTATATTACAATACAATTCAACAGCTGCACATGCTGCAGCTCTGAAATAACCATAACATTGAAATCCCTAAAAGTGTTTCTATAAAATTGGTAAAATACATTCCAGGTCTGATGTATTCAACTGCATTATTCTAACTACCTGGGACAGGATCTTGATTCATTCAAAAGTTACTCAAACACACATAAAGACTCTTTCATACCATCAGCCATCAGACTGTACAACACCACAGCTCCCAGTAGCTCCCACTCCCAATAATAAGACTGAGGATGTCCTTACTGTTTAATCCCAGGAACACTGCACATTATTCTAGAGATTGTTAATTGTATATAGTATTTTATTTTTATTTTTTTTCATCACTTATTACACAAATACTGTTGTGTAAATTTTGAATTTTCCCTCTAGGGGGATCAATAAGGGGTGTTCCCCAGGGCTCTGTCCTTGGCCCCCTCCTATTCATTATTTATCTTCTGCCTCTTGGTCACATTCTCAGGAAATTTGACATTCAATTCCACTGTTACGCTGATGATACCAAACTCTATCTTTCCACTAAGCCTTCTTCCACTCTGCCACCCATCGCCCTATCGGACTGCTTACTGGAAATTAAATCATGGCTCTCACTCAACTTTCTTAAACTCAACGGTGACAAAACCGAGGTCCTCCTCATTGGTACCAGATCAACCTTAGCAACACTCAACACTTTCTCCATGTCCATCAACAATTCCACTGTTCCTCCATCCCCTCAGGTAAAGAGCCTGGGTGTTATCCTGGACAGCACATTATCTTTTGAAGCCCACATCAATAACGTTACTCGGTCTGCATACTTCCATCTACGGAACATCAACCGTCTCCGTCCCTCACTTTCACCAACCTGCACCGCTATCCTGGTAAACACCCTGATCACATCCCGTCTGGACTACTGTAACTCTCTCCTCTTTGGTCTTCCGCGGAAATCTCTTCACAAACTCCAGCTGGTACAGAACGCAGCCGCCCGTATCATAACCAGAACCAGAACCCCCTCTATTGAACACATCACTCCTGCCCTGCAGCAACTTCATTGGCTCCCTATCAAATCCTGCATTGACTTTAAGATTCTACTCCTCACTTACAAGATTCTTCACAACCTGGCACCATCATATCTCTCTGAACTGATTCACATCTACACACCTTCTCGAACTCTCCGATCCTCCTCTGCCAACCAGCTCTTTGCCCCATCTGCCAACTTAACTACCATCATGGGGTCAAGAGCTTTCAGCCGATCTGCCCCCCGCCTTTTGAACTGTCCCCCCCCAGACATTTGCACTTCGGACTCTGTCTCCACCTTTAAATCCCGCCTGAAAACGCACCTATTCAGAGTGGCATACTCTGTCTCACACTGACTATGCAATCACGTTCTTGTTTATTTATTGTACTGATGCACTTTATAGTCACATTCATATTTATTTTCTTTATCTTTGCACTAAAATGTACCTGATTTTTATTGTTTGATGTACTGTTGTCGTGTTTTATGTGTCTTGTAAGGTGTCCTTGAGTGCCTATATTCTACTACTACCACACTTTATAATAAATAGGAGAAAAAGATGTGAAATAGTGTCTGTAATACTTTCTTTTTCCTGTTACTTTTTTAACTCCTATTGTTTTTACTGCTTGTGTACTTATTATTTTTGTATTATTGTTTTTTATTCTTTTTACTTTATTGATACTCCTATTTTTGCTATCTACTTTACTGTTGTAATACTGTAAATGTCCCCACTGTGGGACTAATAAAGGATTATCTGAAAGTGTTTTTAACTACTGAATGTGTCAAATAAATGTTACTCTGTCACAATCCCTGGTTTCTGTTTTTCCCCCGAAATTAACAAACGATTAAGGAGGTCCACCGTGAAGACAGGTATAGTCAATAGGATATACTTTATTAATAGCTACAAAAGGTAAACATGTTAATTAATCATGATAATAATTTGGGCTGAAACAGTCCAGGCCTAGTTGTGCTTAATAAAACTTGTGAGTGAATGTTTCAGATGCAGGCTGAGGAGAAAAGTGAGTGGCTGCTTGGGTGTTCACAGACAGTTGTGTTTGGCTGTTTCCCATCCTTGTTCTATGCATAAGTTACACTCATACCTGGGAGTCGGCCAACACGACCACAGCACTCTACTGCAAGCCACTGTGCAACTCCACTGTAGCAGCTGAACTAACCAACACTGCAGTCGTGTCTCATTCACTTCTTGGAGGCAGATTTTAAAACAGCTAATAAAGAGATAGAAAAAGGAGCAAACCGTCACCTGTCCAACCATTACTATGATACTTTTAGGGACTAGAAACAGTCATGAGAAGCTGAAAAATGTGAGTGCGTGACAGCCATGCCTTGTCTGTGATCCCACACATTTCTTCTGACCGCACTCTTTGGAAAACATGGTCCTGTGGGAGGTTCAGATGTGCCATTCAAAACATTGACACATGAAGCACACCCTGCTCTGCTCTATGCCAATCAATGCACTGGGATGCAGGCAAAGTCGATCCTGAGCTCTGAAATTATGCACAAAGTCATTTACAGGCACTTGATTTAATAATGAGGTAAAAGTCAGCCTAAGAAGACAAAGTATTTCACTCAGCGGCTGTCTTATCTAAGCTATGAGGATGTGTAATATAGCTGAAAAGTTGTAAATTGGCTTTGCAAAACAAGCGTTGTGCTGATAACGGAAGGAGGAGGCTGCTTGGCTTCGGTCAATAGCAGGTCACCAGCTGCAGGGAGGAGCCTGGACTCAGAGAGAGAGTGTGAAGAGGTAACTGATTTATAGAGCTCTTCTTTTAACCTCAGTGAAGCACAAGGTAGGAAAAGCCACAAAAAAAGGGTGCATTTCAAAGTAAAATGACAATTCCTCGCCTGTCACAAAAGCGGAAAATCTTCTCTATTTACTCCTCAAAGTCCTTTCAATCAAGTTTTGTGAGAACTAGCTGAATAATGAAGCTTGTAAATTGTCTATTAGATCAGGCTTTTAAAAACCAACCAGTCAGTCAAAGCTTTTCTTTGTCTTTTGCAATACAAAAGGAAATGGAAAGTTTTGCAATTATGCCACCAGACTGTGGAATTCATTTTGTGTGTGTGTCAAAAAAGCAGCACGGCTAGCCTTCTAAATGCAAACCAGAGGAAAACTGTTTGCCATATCTCAGATTACGTGTTTAAAGCAACAAAAAAAAAAAAAACTCAACTGCCTCCAGTAAAGCATTTTCCATCTCCTCCGGCAAATTAAGCTAATAAAGAGAACAGGAAAAAAAACGAAGCCTTTAAAAGTAGCCAACAAGTTATCAGTATTATTTACTACCTGTTTAATTTACAGGCCGAGAGGAAGATGTCAATACGCGGGGCCAAGAGAACAACAGTCCAGCAGCAGCGGCGGCGACAGCAGCAGCAGCAACGCCGGGCAGCTCCACTGGTGTGGGAAAGGAAATTCACTACTTGGCAGCTGACCTAGATACAGGTCAACAGTGTGGTTAGATTGTTTCCCGGCTTCAAAAAACAAAAAGAAGTCCACACACCTCCTCACTGTATGTAATTATAGGGCTGAAGCCGGCCCGTGTGAGAAAAACAGGGGGTGAGGGAGGGGGGGCAGATTAGTCCTTACAGTCCCTGGAGGCGCTGGTGGAACAGGCCCTCGGGCAGCGGCGCTCTGCCAGCACAGATAGAGACAAAGCTTCTATTGCTGAGGCCGTTGCTCGCCGTGCCAAAGCATCGACCAGCACCCCGCCCCCCACCTCCCACTCCACCACCCCCCTGGCGCTCGTTTTGTGGAGGTAGCTGCCCTGCCATGCTCTCTATCAATAGGCTCATTCACAACTGCTGGGAGCGAACGCACCCTAAAAACGTCCAGATCAATTAAAAGACAAATAAAATGTGGATAATAATCAACAAAGAAATATCCAGCATGGCACCTGACGCTGGGGCTGATAGCTGAACACCAAGCTAAGTTAATGCCAACAAAGAGGGTACACATTACTGAGGACACTCACACACACTCACACACTCACACACTCACACACTCTCACACTCTCACACTCTCTCACACACACACACACACACACACACACACACACACACACACACACACACACACACACACACACACACACACACACACACACACACACACACACACACACACACACACACACACACACACACACACACACACACACACACACACACACACCAAAATGTCATCTGTTCCATCTTCAGCATACAAAGACTGGATGCTCTTATCATGATTGTCTAAGACCTGAGTGCTGATCTAGTCAAATCTCATCTTCCTGGCTCCTCTGTGGATCTGTATAGTTTGGAACATTCAATACATGAGAGGGTCCCATCTGAACTTCGATCAGAAACATCCTCTGCAGCTTTAAGGAGCGGCGCGGCGGCGGCACATGCATGGAATGTCTAACTGCTGCGTCTCGCTCCAGCAGAATTTTAAACAAATAAAAAGGGGACTAATTGGCAAGTGGACGCTGTCGAGGGCTACTGGCAGGCACCCCAGTCTTCCAAATAAGCAACGGACATGATTTGTGTGTGTGTGTATGTGTTTGAGTGTGTGTGTGTGTGTGTGTGTGTGCGCTGCTAACACTGACCCGTGCACACATACACATTCACCACAGTGTTGGACACAACCAGCTACTGAATGTTCAACATGCAGTTGGGTGCACCAGCTCTGATATCCATGAATTATTTTCAAAATAAGAGCTTCTATTCTCCATCTAGGAGAGTCATGTTGCATTTGCATTTACAGCAAAGAATCTTGCACTTGCAAAGAAAAGAGTAAATTACAGCTGATTGATTATATATTGATTGATCAGATTGGTTGGAGTGAACAGTGTTGTTCTTTTCTTTCATTTTTCTGTTAACGACTAACATCGATCGTCGCTCTAGAATGTGACTTGATTCATACTTTTTTTTTTTTTTTTTAAACATTTCATTCTGTTCGGATGACTGAAGAACCGCAGGCCTTACCTTAGCCTCCCACAGAGCAGTGCAGGAAGGCTACAGGCCTGCATGGAAACTTTACTGGAGGAGACTAGTCTTAACAAAAAAGGGAGTTTCACCAAAAAGCTGTGAGCTGCTGAATCAAAGGGATTTCTCACCGTATTAATGTCAGTGGACCGACTAAAATAAACCTGAAGATAAACTGTGATTGTGTCACTGGTAGAAACATGAAACAGTGGTGCATCTTCAACCAGATTGTCTTAAAACATCCTGAATCTTGAGAGGTCGGGCCGAACCGTGAGCAAGTCTACCATCCTGAATGAAAGTTCTTCAGCACAGAGTTTGCAGGTTGGTAGACACACACACACACACAGGGCTCTGCACACTGTGAGGCAGCTCTTTTGTTCCATGCAGCGTCTCCAGAACAGAAACAAACCACACTTTATGTGCACAACCCAAATTGCACTCGACTGTGCCATGAAGCCTGGGCCTCACAGTGCACGCAGAGCTGGGATCAACTCTGAGAGACGGCCTGTTCGCCTTTTAGTTGCCCGCTTTGGAAAACAGGAGTAGGCGAGTGTTCGTGTGTGTGTGTGTAGTAGTCGTGTTGGGGGAGTGTGAGTATATTTGTGTGTGTGTGTGTGTGTTTGTGTGTGTGTGCAGGAAATCAAAAATTCTTCAGTGCCGCAGCCTGCAGCTGGTGGTTGATTGGAAGCAGGCGAGGGCACCAACTCCCCAGGTCGACCAACCCCTCCCAAAGCACTGTGGGAAACTGGGAGGTCTTAGAAACATGGAGAAGACTCTCTGTGCAGTCCATGCAACTATTGCCAACTTTGTTTTTTTGCTTTGTAAACACTGTAAACAATGATTTTTTAAAAAAAAAGGAAAAAAAAAAGGCCTGGCTGCTTGTGTCTGTCTTGGCTGTATAAAAGAGGAGGAGAAGGAAAAGGGGGGGGGGGGGATGTTTAGAGGTGGTAAGTAGGTGAAGCTGTCGGGTGCTTGCTGCAGCTTGCTTTTCTGTGTGTGTGTGTGTGTGTGTGTGTGTGTGTGTGTGTGTGTGTGTGTGTGTGTGTGTGTGTGTGTGTGTGTGTGTGTGTGTGTGTGTGTGTGTGTGTGTGTGTGTGTACGTACTCGGGCTCAGACACTAGCTGACTCCCACCTCCCTCCCTCCCTCCCTTTTTTTTTTTTTGCCCTTTCCTCTCCAACACTAAATATCTGTGGGCAACAAAATGCTGAGCTCATCCAGCAGCTTCTTACAGTACTAATGTGTGTCTTCCATCACAGAGGCTGACAGCTGCTCTCACCTGCTGTCTCTGAGGCCTTCCATCAATACAGGTAAGAAAGGTAGAAGTAGAGCTCTGCTGTTGGCTGAGAACACAGGTTCCCAACATCATTAACAACACAGGAAATAAAGAGGCAAAAACTGATTTCTTCTTCTCTCATCTTTTCTCTTTTTTGTTGTGACACACAAAAAAAACTTCACAAATTCGCTCTTATTTATTGGTCTTAATAATATATAATATATAATGTGCATTGACTTATGAAACTTTACACTGCATTACTTATGGTTTGGTCCCTCTTTTATTGTCTCATTTCACCAGTTAAAGTCAACTAAATGTGTCCAGCACTGTGTCTGTAGCACATCTGCCACATCTGTCTGCTGAATATCAGCCAGTGGTTGATAAAGCTATTTGGTGCCAAAAATGATGGCTGAGACAAACTTTTTAACATTTTAAAAACATGTGTGATTCCACCTGTTTATTTTTTTTTGTCAATAAAATCAGTGTTTTATTTAACACTTCATCACATGACTGTCTACACAAATACTAATGCTTTTTTCCATCGTGGTCTGTTTTTCTTCTTTTTGGTAGGTTAACAGCTGCAACAACTCTACATGGGAATGAAAGTCATTTTTAAGAGAATGACTGGCAAGTTAAATATACCTGCTGATGCCCTAATTATAAATAAAAACACTTTACATTCAATGTGTCTCACCAAAATGTACTGTGTGTGTATCTTATGTCTTATAAAGATGTTGAATAATTTCCTACTTCGTATCAGCAAAATCTGTTTTCAAATGTTTTGAAACCTACATTATTTATCTCGCAGTCTTTTTTATAGAAGAATTACGACTAATAACATTTGTAAATACAGTGTGTCTTCTCAAAGCTCAGAAGTTTAGCTTTTTTAAACTTCTGAATAGAATAATGTTTAGTATTTTACTTTGAGTATCTTTGTAGATGTATACTGAAAATGCTTCTAAAACAAAAAAATGATAGGAATGAAGGATTTTTCTCTTCCTTCTTATTATGGAATCATGACATACTACCATCAACCATCTCTTGACTCTATGTCCACATATGGAAACAGATGACCAGAAGGTCAACTATCCACAAGCACATAAACAAGCTCATCTTAACAGAGCTGTGCCTTCTTCATGATAAGAATAAGATCTACAGTTAAAGCACACACATTTAGGGTAAAAAAATGCAGAGTCAACAAAATGATGCGTCTGTTCTACATTAGTGGAGTCACAGACTGAAAATTACAATCAACTTTGTACACCATGGAAGTGATTCACAAGCATCTCTGCAAGGCTGATCATACATAAAGCACTGCTCAGTGTCAGCAGCTGCATGTCACTACAAGCTCTGCCACTTTACTAAATATGTTAGTCATGAAGAATCATCTCATCAGTTTTAATAATAAAAATGTACACTGCACTTCTCAGAAATATTAACACACCCCTCCACATATTTGACTGTTTCTTAACAATAAATCCCAGTGGAATCGAGGAGTATTGATTTCCTTTACTAGAATAAAGAGCACCTGCATGTTATCCAAGTTATATAGATACAGAATATATACATAAAACGTACATATTTTGCAATGTTTTTAACAAACAATCTTCATCAACTTGTGATAAAGATATGTAATGGTGTCATGACATTTTACAATTTAACTATAAACTTTACTGTATAAAATGACATCAGTGCAGTGAAACACAGGGAATAGAATAATTATGAATTCCTATAAATAATAAAAAATGTAAGGATATTTTAAACTAGATTTAAGAAAAAGGATCAAATATACATGAAATGCTGCCTATATAACTTTAAAAACAAATCGGACAACATATATGCCAATACCGATATATCTGTGACAGGCCTATATCGGCACATAATATCAGCTGACCGATATATCGGTCTGGCTCTAATAAATAGTAATAAACATTTTACATATACAAAAACTAATAGAGAGATGTATTAAATAACAGTAACATCTAATTCTACTTCTACCATTACAGCCGGAAAACTGTTCTTATTCTTGTGAAACATCGTGAGGATTGTATCCATCTATCTTTCCTTTTTCCAACAAGTGACATCATTTCAATTCACTGACTATTTCAATCAAACTTTCAATATGACTTAATTATCTACAGAAACTAAAGCACTAAGTGATATTTGGTTAACAGAGCACTCCTCATTATCTCAGAAGTGATTAGATTAAGGTCATAACATGCACCACCTATAGCTCATCACAGGAGACTCATTTACTACCAATCTGGTGCCAGTGAGGCCGGCCGGCCGTGTGACACACACACACACACACACACACACAGACACAGACAGACACACAGTCAACACATGATCAGGAATAAAACAATAACAGCCAAAAACTCAATGCCAGGCTGGATCTGTATAATGACACCTAACATTTTGATTATGGATTTCTTCCCCCAACAAGGATTTATTAATCAGGAATATTTGTATTTCTAGCCATTCATTTCAGAGAAGATAACTTATAATTTCACAAAGAGGATTTTTCTAAATCTGTGGTAGATTAGACTCAGAGAACATATTCTCTCTCCAAACCAGTTTTGTTTGCGAGTAAAAAACCACGGCTACAATAACTTGTGAGGATGGACTGGCTCCGTCTTTGGAAAAGAAAAATGGTTTATGAAGATGAGGCAGAGGTTTGATATAAAGAATAAAGAGGAGAGGCTGCATGGGAAAAAAGCTGTCAAGGACACCAAAGCATCCTTTATAAACTGCTGTTAAACAAAACCGTCACACAAACATAGCCACCGCAAAGTCCTTTAAAAACCTGAGCCGGCTCCAAACATGCCCAGAGCACCTAGATCCTGTGTCAAAATTAAAGCCAGCAGACTGCATGGCCTGCCGTGAGAACTTCTGAAGACTATCCTAAATCAGGATATCTTAAAAAGTAAGAATCAGAGTAGAAAGGTGCTGTGGTTGAATGAGAAGCTGTGCAACCATCCACCTCTGCAGGACAGCAGTTGCTCCTGAAGACCCTCCTCCCTCCCTCCTCCTTTACTTTCCTTTAGGCATTATATGTCAGGACCACAGCCTGAGCTAAAAATAGAACCCTCAGCAACATGAAAAGTTATCCTAAACCACTAGTCTTTTCTGTTCGGGCTTCTTTCAAGAGGTTTTAGAGTGAGGGTGTGAGCGATCTACAAAGCAAAAAAATGAAAATGTGAGAAGAGCTCGGTGGTCTCAGCAGGGGCATTCTGCTGTGTTTTTTCCTGAAATTGTGGAAACATTAATTGACTGAGCTGATGTGCCTGGACACAGACTCTCATTGAGCAGGTAGGGTACCATCTATAAGCTCAACTTTTCACGCTGGCTCTCAGGGAAAGATAGCTTACATGATAGAAGTTCTTTTTCCAGCCATAAACCATGTGACTGTGTATGTTATACTTTCACACCTTATTGGGATCCTTGGAGGGAGCCTAAAGCTTTACACACTGTTGGCGTTGGTTGCGAGTAGTGCTGTAAGTCTTCCAAATGCTACCATAAGCCAAGAGGAGGGTGGAGATTTTACCCAACCAATCCAAGTCAAGACAATAGAGAGGGGGAAAAGCAGCAATGTAAAGCTTTAAAGTAGGTATATAAAGCAGTTGGATGCATGTCTGAGCACTTAATATTAGAGGACAGATCAGAGTCAGCAGAGTACAGCAGCAGGGCTCTGGCATGACCAAACACTGAAGAGCTGTTTGCTTTCTGCTCCGTATATTGTTATTTATTATTCCCATCACTGCACGTCTACTGGATCCTGTTGTTATTGGACGGCTTTTAGTTTAGTCCGCAGAGAGAGAACTCTTTAAACTCTTTTCCAAACAGCGTTCCGCAACGACAAGGTGTGGAGTGTCGGATGCTGGAAAACACAGAACGCAGGATTAGAGAGGGAAGGGGTGGCGAGACAGATAATACCCGTTTTCCTGTGTCTTCTGCTACGTTTGGTGATGCATCGCCTAGTCACAAAAAAAGCCCCGGCTCTTCCTGTTCCCCTTCAACCCAAACACATTCAACTTAACCTACCCAGTCTGACAAATAGACCACAGACACAAATTACAGATAAAAATGTCACCGCTCGCAAATTCTTCTTTAAATGTTAAATGAGTCATGGTTTGTACTTTTGTGTATTCACGAAAAGGCTGTTTTCCTGAACAACAGACACAGTGATGGTTAAAAAAAAGGCCTGGAAAACAAAACATCATGGGACTGAAAGAGACAATTATTATTTAATAATTATTTTCTCAATTAACCCTATCTCTATCTATAAAACATCAGAAAATAATCAAGTCTTCCAGAGTTCTGTCTTTAAATATCTTGTTTTGTCCAACAAACAGCAAATATTTAATATTCAATGCTATAAAAACCTCATAATGAAGAAGCTGCAACAGAGAAAGTTTCAGATGATTTATTAATTTATTAACTGACTATCGCTGTTTTTACTGTGTGTGGCTGTTGACAGATACATATTCTCTTGTGCTAATGCTAATGTGCTCATCTGCAGTTCTTTCCCCAGGCCTGATTCCAGACTCAAACTGAGAAAAAAACAGACATAAACCGACTATTAGTGAATTTAGATTATGGTAGGTATGTTTGTTGACTCTGCCAGAGGTTTTGTAGCTAGCCATTCCTCGCTGAAAGCACTGACCCTGCCTTCATGTGTTTGCCCACAGCTCCCATTTAGCAGCTGTTAAGTAGGCCTAGTATTTATACAGACGTGGACGAAATTATTGGTTTCATTTTATTAAAATGCACCAGTCATCCACAACAGATATTTTATTATCATTGTTGTGAAAATAACTGAACTTGTGCTTATTGTACAAAGACTTTCAAAAAATAGCCTGGAGTAAAAATGATTGGTACCCTTTAGAAGTTGTGAGAAATAACTGATTTGTAGTGGTACTTTAAGCAGACTATGGTTTTTTAATTAGTATCACAGGTGTTTTCGATATAAAAATCACTCATGCAGCCAGTTTAAAAGGAGAAAATTACTCACTCTGCTGTTTTGTGCCACTGTGTGGATCACATTGAACATGGAAAACAGAAGGAAAACTATAGAGTGGTTTGAAGGCATTAGAAAAAAGGTAACAGCAAAGAATGGTCAATGTAAAGGTTACAAGGCCATCTCCAAAGAGCTTGATGTACCTCTGAACACTGTTGCTAATATTATTAAGTGTAAGGCATATGGAACTGTAGCCAACATATCTGGAAGAGGAAAATTAGAGATTGAAGAGAAGGATTGCTCGAATGGTCGAGAAAGAACCAAAGAAAACTTCAATACAGATCCAAGCTGGTCTTCAAGCTCAAGGTACAACAGTTGTTTGAATGAAAATAAACTCCAGGACCCAGGAAGACCCCACTTCTGAGAGTGAGACACAAAAAAGCCAGACTGGACTTTGCCAAAATGCACATTGACAAGCCACAGTCCTTCTGGGAAAATGTGTGGAGATGATGAAAGACACAGATGAAACAGAATGAGACCTTTTTGGTAAATCATACCAACCATATGTTTACAGAAGAAAAAATGAAGCCTTCAAAGAAAAGAACACCATGCCTACCATGAAACATGGAGGAGGCTCAGTGATGTTTTTGGAGTTGTTTTGCTGCCTGGGGCACTGGGTGCCTTGAATCTGTGCAGGGCACAATGAAATCACAAGACTATGAAAGCATTTTGGAGTGAAACATACAGCCCAGTGTCATTAAGCTGCGCCTTAGACACAGGTCACTGGTCTTCAAGCAGGATAATGACCCCATATATACATCAAGTACAAATACTCAAGCAAGGAGGAGAAGAAAACGTTGGACTGTTCTGAAGTGGTCTGCTATGAGTCCTGATCACTTAACATCTGTGGGAAGAGCTGAACCTTGCAGTTGGGAGATGAGAACCTTCAAACGTGAGAGAACTGGAGCAGTTCATGAAGAGTGGACCAAACTACCAATGGAGAAGTGTAGAAACCTTATTCACAGTTACAGAGCTTGACTATAGTTACTGCCTCAAAAGAATATTCTACAAAATATGAAGCTAAGGGTAACGATATTTTTGGCCATACCATTTTTATTTGTTTTACTGTGGTAAACAATATGTGAAGTTGTAAATCAAAAGCAAAGTTTATTCAGTGTGATATAAAGAATGATGGTTACCATATAACTTCTGTCAGTTTCAACTTAAAGCTGCAGGGCGGGACTTTGGTCTCCCCCTTCTGGCAGTGACAGTAATTACAAAAACACTGTCCAAGTGCTTACAACAGAGGCCACTGTAGCCTAGTCTGTTGCTACTGTTGTGGCTGTAAAATGGTGGCTAACTTGTTTCGAATGTCACAAAACCCCCATGATATGACCAAGATCAGAATTTGATCGAAGAGCCACACCATTAAATTATCTTATCCCCATTCAAGTTAGCAAAAGGCTAACCGGAAGTTAGCTGGCTCAGCCAGCAGAAGTCTCTGTTACGCGGGAATGTCACCACAGACATGAGAAGCTGTGACATACAGTGATTTTTTTTTTTAACCAAGGTGGAAAGGTAACAATATTTCCGGGCTTGTCTGTAAAGTTACTGTGTTGTGTTGTGTGTCTGAGTCACAAACACAGAGGTGGTCAGGAGAAAACAGAAACTCTTCAACAGAAACTGTGTTTTTACTTACTGCAGTCTTTCAGTCAGGTGCAAATGATGCAGATGAAAAACTTCTGCCAAGTTGAACTGATCAGTACATAATGATTCAGAAACCTGTACTTCAAGGAGCTCACTTGTATTTACCACATGAAACAGTCATTAGAAACTTCCTGGATGTAAACTTATACTTCCAGTATTTTTAACAGCAGGCAGGATTATTCTCTGTAAAAACTGTGGTTAACCAGCTGACATGTTTACCTAAATATTGGGATGCAGCAGGCAGCCAGCCCACTGGACAAATAGAGGTAGTCCACTGTGGGCCATTTTCACTGATCACTGTAAGGGCAGTTGAGGAGCTCCTGAGTCTATCCACAGCGAGTCATACAGTGACTCATAGACATGTGGCAGAGTGAACCTGCTGGCTACTACTGTACCAAAAACTACTAAATAGCAGCTCAGGAGTTAAGTGGAAGAAAGCAGTTGTACAAGCAGCTCGTGCACTACATGTACCACATACACAACATTCACACTGAAGTGCCTGCTCAGAACAACACCACTGCTCGTTTTTGTCACATCAGAGACAGGCTGCAATAAATTGAAGGAAACCCAAGTTATGTGAAAAGTGATCTGATACCAGCGAGGGGTTGGGAGGACATGGCCTGTGGCGGGTGGTGGGCTAAAAAAAGGTTCAGAAACAGTTGTTTCTGATAGATTTTCCACCAGGAGTTTCAAAAGCTGCTCGGCTTTACTGGCCATCTGCGTGGCAGCAGATTCCTCCACTACATGATTCACAATTACAGACTTTTTTTGTCAGTTTAAGAGCCACGGTTACAACCTTTCATACCGCTCCTGCTGCTGGCTGCCTCATTAAGCTGTCTCAGCTCGGGAATTCATTGGGTTGTCTTTAGCTTAGCATCAAAGCTGTGCACATCAGTTTCTGACAGGATTTATCAGTACTGTAGTAAGTATTTAAATATGTACATCAGGTTGTAACAATAAAACTGGAGAAATTGCGCAGCTTTCTTGATAAGCATGGTTTTTGTGGTTACAACTAATTTCTTAAATTGATTCATCAGATGCATTGCAATGTATCTATCAGATTCAGAGGATAATGGTGCAGTGTATCGACTCTTCAGAGAGTTCTAGAAGACTGTATGTGAACACTAAATGATGAGTAACATTTTCATAATAGTCTGGAGGTTGACTAATACCTGGTTTGTAGTCTGGTACCTTAACAGGCTCCCATGCCCTGTCCTTAAGATAACTAAGTTGCATACAAAAAGCCATAAATACCAGACATAACTTCCCTGTCAATCCCATTCCACAGCCCCTCCTTCAACAGGAAGTCTCACTCATTTTCACACACACACACACACACACACACACGCCTCTTTCTCCGTTGGTGCAACAATGCAGACACGCAAACGGAGCATGTCATCTCCTTCACAAGATCACACCCAATATTTCCTCCAAAACAAAACAGGTCTTAAGACGTTCAAATTGCACACCACGCATATTTGATTTTTTTTTGTTAACCGCTATTCATCTGCAGACACTGACTAACCTTTAATTCTCTTTACACTTATGTTTAATCCCCGCTGCCACTTAGGACAATGGAGACTTGGCTGATGCCTGTCCTTCCCATCATTCTGTAACTGGTTAACCTTTCCATTGCTTAATGTATAAAATGTCACATATCCTTTATAACCAGAGCCTCAAGTGATGTGCACGTTGTCTTGTAAAGTATATAACTGAGAATGATATATGGCTGATGGTAAACTGTATCCATAGATTTTGATTAGTTTAGCTCTTCTTATTGATTGCCTAATTCATTCATCTATCAATCACTTCATTTACATTACAGATATATATTTTTAATGTAGATGACTTGCATTTGTAAAAACATTCATTAATTTTCAGTGTAATTACAGCTTTCTACTGTTGACTGTTCAAGCAGCTCTGGGTTCCTTGCTCAAAGGCACTTAAACTTAATCTTTAAAGAAAAAGCAAAGCATTTTGGACTCAGCTGGCCTGGGATTTAAACAGGTGACCTTCCGGGCTTCCCGCTGCAGCGAGAGCTTGTGGGTGGCAGCGCCCCGTCTCTCATCACTGGCTGCAAGGCAATTGAACACAATGAGGCGGCTTGCACTCAGGCGCTTAGCGATGACATGCGGAGTATGCACCGGCCAAATCTTCAGCCTTTATTGCCTTACAAAATGCACTTACTGTATGTCATCGTGCTCTTTGAAGCACACACACACACACACACACACACACACACACACACACACACACACACACACACACACACACACACACACACACACACACACACACACACACACACACACACACACACACACACACACACACACACACACACACACACACACACACACACACACACACTTTCCTGAATGTTAAAATCTGATAAAAACATGGCAGTTTCAAATATCTCCAGAGGGGGAACAAAATGTATATTAACGACTGTGTTACTCAGCACAGTTCCATACTTTCAAACCTCTGCTGTGTGTGTGCTGAGAATGCATTATGTGTGATGAGGAAGCAGCTATCGATGCATCCTGCCGGCTTCACTGTATTTGCAGGACCTCCGTGTGCTTGGCTGAGGAGAAAAAAACCCTCCGCCGGAAATGCTTCCCGCAGCTGTTAGGAGGATCATTCTCCACCTTGAGGCCAACCAAAAGACAAATAGCAGCCAAGTCACGTGACTCCTCCTGCTGCTGAGATGCCATTCGGTCTTATTCCGGCCCTCTCAAAACATTCGAGTCATATTCGTCTCCCTCGGCAAGCCGGGGCCCTTTTTCACCTAGATTTAGGCTAACTGACTCTTAATGCAAACCTGATTTTACCATCACTTTCACCTCTGTGTGAACAGTACAGTGATGTGTGTGGAGCTGCTGGGCCTGCTGCATCAAAAATACAGAAAATGAATGAAAAATGAAACGCTGTGGGTTTTTAGAGCAGTTAGTGTTGACCAAAGGCTGCTGAGTGTGGTATACGGTGCATCTGAAAAATCCTGTTCATAGTGTCTCCTACTGCTCTGAGTAGTGCTGAGAAGTTAATCCAATTTTATTTTCAATTAAATTCTGGTATACAACGATTATGCCACATTCTGTTTTGCAATGATGCTCTTGTTTTATCTTGTGTTATAAATCAAGCACACCTCTGTCCTTTACAGCGGTGCGCTCAGCTCGAGCAGAGAGGATGGAAAGAATAAGAAAGGTATGGTCCAGCTGTTTGGAAACAAGTTGGTTTCAAGGAGTCCGACGAAAAATAACAACAAATACTTTGTTACTCTGTGGTGTCTGCACCACACGGCAATACCTCCAATAGAGGAAACTCACTCTGGAGCTGTTGACACCACCAAACATGGCTCACACTATGTGCCTTATATTAACCCAACTTTTCAAATTATAGTCTGATTAGCTAACTGCTCTCCTGTCATCATTTGAAGGGACAGCCATGTTTAATAAGAACTCCCAACTAGAAACAGCATTCAAATGCAAACCTTTTCTGTCAAAAGTTTGAACATTGTAAACATTACAGAGCTGTTATGTGTAAAATGCTAAAAAACATTATTTGAACTATTTTATAAAAACTTGGATGTTGGTTTTGTGCTTTAACGTTGATTTATTTCTCTTCATAAATCTGTATATGTGCATGGACTCCTCACATATCCAACATCACTACGCACATCACTACAGCTCATGTCTTTAAATTATAGCTTTTACTCACATTCTTCTTCTTCTTCTGTACAGGAGATGAATAACAATTAGAGTAGTGTTGATAGTAGAGGTGAAATATATAATAATATATATAATACATATTATATAACTACTGTAGTAACTGAAAAATGATAGCACATACTATGATTTCAGTGTTTCCTCTACAATTGTACAGAGCCCGCGAACCGCCAGGCCAAAGAGAACCCCCGCCAGGCCAAAAATATCTTTTTTTAATGCCAAACATAACGCCACATATCCATTCATTCTGAAATCAATAGCATTTGTGGGCCTCTCTGTGCAGCGCTGTTCCGAAACGTGAGTCAACCTCTGTGTCGTTGCCTGGGAAACTCTTGGTAGCATTGCTCCTTTTAAGGAATAGCAGAGTGCGTAATGTGTGTGGATAACGAGTGAGTGGCTGAAAAGTGAAAAAGTGACGAGAAAGCGGAGCAGAGGAAAAACTTAGCAGTAAGTTGTCAGTGTGGCAGTAAATGTACAGGACAGACTACAGTCAATTAATCAACACAAAGAAAAGTCACGTTTCCCCAACTGCCTAGCCTGACCTGACCACGCTAAACACAGCAAAAGAGGAGGAGAAATGTGGGAGTCAGGAGAACACTGGATATACACCATTCATTTATGTCATTTATATTGAAATGCTTTTTAAAATGTTCAATTAATGCATGATGTTTCAAAAGTCAATCGGTATTCGTGTTAAATAATCGTGATCTCAATATTGGGCAAAATAATCGTGATTAGCCCTAGCTTCAAGTCTGTGCTAACCCAAGCTAAGCTAAATATTTTCAACCTTTTTCTGTAGTTAACACAAAGATAGAACCAAAAGCTGGATAGTCAAGAGATCGATGTCAGCCAACAATGAGGAATTGAAAATCAAAGCTACATTGTCACTATCTAATCTACCATGAAAGGTTAAGAAGCACAGAGGATAGCAGGTTACTACACATACAATAATCAGCAATGAAAGCTTGTTTTAAAAAGGGAGCGGTAGGGGATGAAATGTGTTGTTGTCTGTTATTAAGTTGAAAATGCAAATGATAGGGGAAATAATAAGAGCTGTTGAGTATAGCCTGCAAAGTGAGGAGTGGAAGCCAGATATCTTAACACCTGCTCAAGCAACAGTTGAGTCACAGGTAGTGATCAAACAACTGAATCAATTCTTTATGCACAGTGTTATTTTGCACTATGGCCAGGCTCTTTTCCCTCCCACTCACACACACACACACACCCACAGCTGGCTGGCGCGTGTGTGCTGGTTCAGTGTGCGCGGGCAGTCGTCGGCTGTGCTGATGCCTGCAGAGGACAGGAGGGACACGACGCTGGGCTGCTTCTGCCTCGACTGGCACCGACAGGTGGGTCTAGGAGGGTGCCAGCGCCGGCCTGACCTGATCCGCTGCACAGACGGCAGCCAAACCACACACACACACACACGGCAGCACATTCCTCTAAGGAATACCACAGCAGAGTGGCTCTGTTATGACATCTCTAACCAGGAGCGGAGGAAGGCCAGTGGGTTTGGAAGGCCAAAGGGCACCCATGGAAGAAGAGGGAGGAAAAGTGGATGAGGGGGGTAGGGAAGAGGATGGAGGGGTGGGGAGGGGTGAATGGACTCAGCTAACCTAAGGATATCCCTGCACAGCACACTACACTTCCCTTATTTAAATTCATCAAGAGTTTCCACGGATCAGTAAGCGAGAGCAGGGAAACTATCAGAATGATCCAGACACAGCCAGACTTTTGGGCAGCTGGCAGAAAGTGCAAAGCTTCAGCTGATTCAACTTTTACAAGATCTCTGCTTAGTTATAGAAAGTTGTCTCTGTAGAAGAATAAAAAAATCTGATCTGTTTGCAGATTTCAGATGCAAGGCTTCCACAAGCTTTCCTTGTGTGTATGTTTGCTCTGCTGTTGTGCAATCTGCAGCAGAGGGGAGAAAAGATTCCACTCACAGTGTCATAGGAAGTAATGCTTGTTTTCTTCACCCCGGACCTCAGGTGGTAATATGGGAGATGCAAAAAGGTTGCAAAATACTGGCGAACGAAAGGGGTCTAATTTAAACAGACCACTACTGCTTGCAAGAATTTCATGGAGACCCACACAGGCAGTTGCCCTTGGCAAAGCTGAACCACAACAAACAAAGCCTTTTTCAGCTGGGTGGACTCCCGTTGTCCACCACACCCTGACAATATGTTTTCAGAGTGAGACAGCGCGGGGAACGAGGGAGTACGAGAGCCCGAGGCCCACGCTGTTACTGATAGGACGTCGGATCAAAGCCCTTTGCCGTCAGTAGAGAGTGCAAAAGAAAAAAAAACCTGAGAGAGATGAAAGACCGTGAGCAGAGATGTGGGAGAAATGATGAAGGACAGATCGGTCCCTGTGCGGCATTTACAAGCAAGCGCAGAAGAAGACGAGCTTTCTGCGGTGCATCCACGAGGAAAGGTTGGGAGGGAGTGAGAGGGTTACGTGGGGCCAGAACCTGCCCACAGGATAAGCAGAGGAGTGATGATAAGACAGCAGGCTGTAGGATCCATCCTGCACAAAACAACACTATCTGCTTACTCACACTGATGCACTCACTCACTTCACTATCACATAAGACAAAAAAACCCCCAAACATTTAATTTTTTTTCTTTTTTTTTTAAATAACTCGCATCAATTATCAAAATAGCTAGCGATTAATTTTCTGTCAATCAATGAATCCACCAATGGTTAGAGCTTTCCATGTTTGATTTAACTTCAGCTCCAAGCACAGCGACGTGAACCTCGCTTGACTATTGGAGGAACTTGGTCAGCATTACTGAAAAAGCAGTGATAACAGTAATGAGCCCAGCCCCCACAGCAAGCATCATATTACTATAGTACTGCTGTAGTATTCTCAGCTCAACGTGTTCTTTCTTTCTGATGAATACAGCCAGCAGAGCAATTCCTCACTTAGACCCTAACCCTTAACAAAACTCCAGAAATCCCTTCATGTCATAGTATCCACCACTATGGGAAGCTGTACTATTAGCAGGCTGCAGGAAAACAGGGATGCTAACCTCCATCCAACCTCCCACGAACCAATATCAAGGTTGGGGATGTCATGTAAGGTCTGGAAACACTCTGGTAGAGATCACTGCAGTCAGTGTGTAGCCTCCTATGTATTTCAGAGCAGAGAAAAGATATATATATATATATATATATATATATATATATAATGAGAGAGAGAGAGAGAGAGAAAAAGAGAGAGAGAGAGAAAGAGAGAGAGAGACTGCCGATATCTATCAGACTGTCAATGCTACCAAACACACATGTGGTCACGTGTCTCAGAGAGGAGACTGTATATGATCATGTATCATACCAGCTACATGACTGTGTCTACTTTTCTTTTAGTCTCACCACCAAACAGCCCTGTTTACTATAAACTGCTGTGAACAGTGCAGACTTGTAGAAGCAAACACTCATCTAATTCTTAAGCAAAAATTACCACTGCTCAGGCTTGGGTGGTATCAGAATACTATGGTATACTTTTTTTATGCTTGACATTTGTTTTTGTATATGATATTCTACTCATTTAATTTTGCTTAAATTGTGTATATTGTTTTATGTGAAGCACCTTGTAACTTCAGTTTGGAAAGGTGCTATACAAATAAAGTTTATTATTATTGTTACAACAGTATTTAGAAATCCCAAAGGTATGATTTTCGAGGAGTACGAGGAGCACTTGAAAGCAGGATGTAATCCCCTTTCTGACCACAATGGCAGAGTGGCGCTGTCCACTTTCCTGTTCGTCGACTCCGCAGAAGCAAAGGACGAGATATTTAATGTCTTTTTTTAATTTTTATGTTTGTGGTGAATGAAACTCGCAAGACTCTTCCATGTCTGAGCTGATATTCATCTGCTTGCCTTCAGTCATTTATTTCCTGACATTTATTCAGCTGTTTCTCTGCTGTGGAACCAGATAAACTTCTACTAAGGACTCGTATTTTTAGTGTAATTTCTGAGCAGTTTGGGGGTCGAACAGGTTTGGTTGGTTGATTGAAGCATATTTTTATCAGTCAGATGCGGATTGGCTCTCATAACGACTCAGGTGGGTGCAAGTATTGTAATGATTTCTATCACCAGCCAATCAGCTTTTTTACGTTTGTTTGGGTTTTTTTAAAACACAAATATCGTCATATAATGTATGCCTCGTATGAAAAAATAGATACTACTGCTCATACGTGTAATAACATCTTTTAAAACAACCTTTCCACATATTAAGTAACCTGCAGTGTCATTAATAAAAACCTGAATATAATTAACTTTCTGCCCTTTAAAAAAAAAAGCTCATGCTACGATTCCCCAAAACGTACAACTACAGCAGAGGAGGCCTAAATGTGAAAAATGCAAAGTGTTTATAACAGAGATGCACAGTGAGAGGAAGTGTTTGTGTCACACACACACACACACACATACACATATCCTGCTGCAGAGGCGACGGTCTGCAGGGCTCTGTGGAGCAAACGCAGGCCAAAGATAAACCGCTGAAGCGTCTTCCTGTGCGCTGTCACTCAGGGGTTACATTCAAAAAGTAGCTTGTGCTGGAGGAGCGGTGACACGTAACACTAGAAAGGCCAGCGGGATTTGTGGATGGGGGAGAAAGCCAACGGGCGACTGAATGGACACGTGTAATTATCTTTAATATTTGATGGCTTGTTTGTGAGAGTTGAACGGCGCTGGTTGGCGCTCAGAGTGGGTCTAGGAAAAGTCACACAGAGCCAGTTTGAAACCTGAGATGTTTTTGCTTGAAAAATTTCAAAACAGCCATTAAATGATGTGGAAGAAGAATTGTTGTCAAGAGCTGTTGGCAGCTTGACCTTACTGATAAACCATGATGGATTCACTTTTAATAATCATTTGCCACTGAGATGTGCCTTATATGGCAAAGGACCCCATAGAGGTGGTGGGAGAGAGGAGGGTTTTGGCCAAACTGTCCTCCATCATGGACAACACCTCTCACCCTCTACATCTGACTGTGAAGGACTTAGGTAGCTCCTTCAGCGAGAGATTAATACACCCCAAGTGTAAGAAGGAGCGCTTCCACAGGTCCTTCATTCCAACTGCAGTCAGACTGTACAATGCTGCACTATAGTTGCACTTTTGGGTCCTTTTTTCAGTTTTTAATTTGTATTGTTGTATATTTATGCTATAATTGCACTTTAAGGTCCTTTTACTTAGTTTATAATTTTATTGTTGTATACGTATATATATATTATAATTGCATTTT
This sequence comes from Scomber scombrus, assembly GCF_963691925.1. NCBI lineage: Eukaryota > Metazoa > Chordata > Actinopteri > Scombriformes > Scombridae > Scomber > Scomber scombrus. Next base: position 27,022,172 of record NC_084986.1, on the reverse strand, counting down.
AGGGTCATTTAAAAAAAAAAACATTATTAAGTTTATAATTTTTATTGTTATATATATATATATTATAATTGCATTTTAGGGTCTTTTTATTTAGTTTTTAATTTTATTGTTGTATATATTTGGGTTTTTTTCTATATCACTATTTTTTGAGCTGCTGTAGCAATTAATTTTCCCCATTGTGGGATTAATAAATGTATCTTTATCTTTATCTTTACTAAACAACATATCTATATTTGAAAGATATTGCATAATGAACAGAAATCAAAGAATTATATTTGATGCTCACATTAAGTAACAAGTATCACAGTAAACAGACACGTCTTTCAAGCTTGCCAAATTGATTCTGGAACCTGTTGCTTCTTGCACCTGGTTGTATGTGAAAGTAAATCAAAACTAAAAGCTAAAAGTCCGACTATGAGAAGTAAACACTGGCCCGCTCAGAATAAAAAGCCCTGCAGCTTCTGTCAACCAATAAATCATAAAAAGAGCAACATGGGTGGAAATGAACTGCTTTGAGCACAACACTGATCCCACTAACAATGCTGAAGTGTCTTAAGAGCTACGCTGCTGTCTTTCCAAACATGCCTGTTTAACACACCAGTGGCTCTGCTTCCAATTAGTTTAAATGCTACATCCAAAGCCGGCGGAGAAGCCCCGCTATATTCTTTTAATTGACGGTTGTGCTACTATCCTATTTCATAGCCCCCGGTTTCTTGAACTTGAAAAACACTTCATTAGCATGAGAAGCTCCTCTTTAATTATTCCACAGCGTTCCAGGCTGATTTACAAGTGCCGTTACACAGGACAGCTATTTTGAGATGATTTATTAAGCTGAACAATTCACCAGTCTGTAAATGTTAGTGGTATGTGGGTTAATGTGCCCTTGTCTCCAAACATAAGCTAATGAATAATGACATTAGCAATTTTAGCCTCTAATTCTTCTTCCCTTCACAGCATTGACGTGGGAAATCTGTTTTTCTTGCATTCATCATTCAAACTACTTACTTATTCTAACAAACAATACGCTTCCTTCATCTTTTAATGATTTATAATCATTTTACAGGCAACCAACAAAAAATAACTAATATACAGAGTAGTATTACCAACTGAACAGCTATCACACTTCATGAGTGAATGGTCAGTGTGTTACTCTGTTACTGATGCAGTGCATTGTAATGTTTTGGATGCATCAACTGATATATAGATGCATAGATGAATGTGTACATTTAAATTGATTGTCACCGTTCTCCATGACCCTTTTATAACGAGAACATTTTGTAGTGAATAATTCTAATGAAACTTAGCAGAGGAAGTGTTGATGTTCACTCACACTACATACACTATACACTACATACATACAGTGCACGACTGTGTGCTGTGCTGCTTTCTGCTTACTGTGCAATTGAGAAACAAGACAGTGCTTATAATGTAACTGACAAGCTGACTGTGCCTGGATTTTCAGGAATTAGACAGCCCAAGCAATTCAAGCTCTCCTCACAGCTTGTGACAGAGGATGTGCCAGTTTACGGAAGTAAGGGCAGCAGTTTTAGAGGAATAGAAAAAGCTGTAGGTGATGAAACCCAAGGCTCAGGGTCAATGGCACAGGGAAGGGGGGAGGGGCAGATGCACAAAAATCTCTGTGTAGGATGTGATTCACTTTTCTCCTATTTACTAATGCATGTAAAACGAGAGAGAGAGAATGAGAAGGTAAGTTCTAATCATGTGACTGAAGAGAGCACAGTGCATTTAAAGACGTGACCTCAGAGGGACAACAAAGTGGAACTGAATCTTGTGTTTGCAGTGTTGCAATAATCGACTCACAACAGCAAACTGAGGCAACGTTTACCTGAATTGCACAGTGTGGCAAAGTTCACTCACTGATTTTTACAAGAAGAAGAAGAAGTCTAAACAAAAATATAGTTCCCTTTTTGCACACTAAAGCTCCGGTTACTACTAGGGATCAGCAAATTGCAGGCTACACTGGTCCTGGCACATCAGGCAACAGCAGCAGGATGTTTTCACCCATGTATCCTGCGTTCAGTCCCGGCCTGCACCACAGATCATCACCATTTGCTAACATGTTATTTGGCATGCAAACTGTGTTTCAGATTGCCACCTTTATGTCAGGAAATACGAGCTTTCAATTATTGTGTTAGCTAAGTGAGCAATATCTCAAACAGTCATTGAATGAGAAGAGCAGCTACATTTAAAGAGCTCAGGAGAAGCATCAGTGTGCCCAGCGACTACTCTGAGGATATTGTACACATATACTCATATTCTGAGTCAGGTGACTTATCTATATTTGTCTGGTGCTGTCTTTCACAGTGATCCACATCTTGATAATCTAACACTTTACCTCTTTTATCAGGCATGACCTAGTCTTCATACATCTTCATTATCTTATCTGCATGACCTAATCTGTGCATTGCTGCAACACCTTTGCAAGTCAGTCAGTTTGGCGAATAAAACTTGGCTTGTCAGCACGTTTTCTAAACAAATGTGTAACTTATGGATGGGTACTGAACCTCGACACTTTGGAGCGTGGCCCAAATTGCGCCCGTAGCAGAGTGTGAGAACTGTTGGGAAATTAAAACAGGCACTTCCTTTGGTTATGTGCTTAGTTGCTCATCCTTTGATCAGATTGATTAATTGATACTGTATCTTACAAAAGTCTAAGTAACTGTATAAAACTACACTAAACACTATTACTTCACTTATATTGTTAAAGGAACTGCTCTTTAAACGTGTTTACTGGTGTGCTGTACTGGTGAGGTACTGGAAAAGTGGATCCCTGCGGACTAACTAACTTCTATCTAAATTCTGCTATAAGGTGGCCGGAAACACGACCCCAAATGAATGCTAATGCAGTGTCTGCTGAGTGTGTAAACAGGCAATTATAAAGTCATAATTTGTCAGCTCGTTGAGGACTGTTGTTGGCCTCTGAGTGCCAAAAAAAAAACCCAAATCAATGAATGCAGCTAGAACGTATCAAAATAAAGCCTAATCATGCACAACTCCAAAGTGCTGACACTCGCAAAACTCCAAATGTTCTTGTGCACGTGTCAAAGTTATTGTGGTTAATCTGCGAAGCCGCTGCAGAAGTGGCTAAATTAACAAGTGAGAACAGGACAGCGGGAGGTATAGAGGACTGTGCAGTGTCAGCCTTGCTGCGTGCAATTTAACCCTTGAACTGGAGAGGAGCAGCAGCAGTATATAGTGTGTAATGGAGGACTCCATTTAAAGCGGAGAAGTTGGGAGAGCTCCACAGGGGGAGGGGGGGGGCTCCAATAAGAGCCTCTCTTCCTGACAGCCACACACTGGAGTGTGGGGGAGGGTTAAAAAGCACCGAGCCCTCTTCCTGAGACTGCAGCAGTGGGGCATAATGTGATGGATCCTTCCCTTCCAATAACTTGAATCCCAATTTGGCATTGTAGGTCTGTAGAAAACACACACACTGTACAATAACCTATGTGGACAGGTCAGTGAGCAGAGAGCTGCCTGAAAGAACATGTATCAAGTTGTATGTGCATGGCTTCAGAGCCTGCAGCCTCTTTAAAGACAATCTGTTGTGACGCACAGAGAAAAGAGAGAAAGGTAAGCCAATATCATTTCCTGGGTTCAACTGACTCTGCACTGTTGATTCAAAACAACAAGCGTTTGTGCTTCATCCAAACACACTCATATGCAGTAATTATCCTTTCCCTCGTGAAAGGAGGAAAAAAAAAAAAAATACACACCCCCACCTTTTGCTCTGGTTGGTGATGAGTTGTGCAAACTGCAAAATGATAAATCAGGGAAACAGGTTTTTCAGGAAAGAAGATTTAAACATTGGACATTCCACAAAGGTTCTAAGACATTAGCATTGCTTGTTTATTATACAAAAAAACCAACAAGGGAGCAGAATTCTTCACCTCAGTCAAACAGCATCCACTCCTGTACTGCCATCACTAATATGTGCACTCACTTAGTCATGTTGATTTAGCCTGTTAGCATATGCTTAATAACATCCAAACAAAGCAATTAGCAGCCTGCCATTCTATACGGGTGCTTGATCCTCACCAAAATCCAGATTTAGCGCTTATCACACGAGCGCTGAGTCTCCAAAGAGTGGCAGATCAGCAAAGGCCTCCTAGCAACATATTTGCCCGGCTACAGGCACACATGGTTTCAGTTAGGGGTCTGCACCTATAAACAGTTGGCCGTGGCAGCTTATTGGTCAGGAAGTGCAATGTTGACTGCGAGTCAAGACAGGCACAAGCTGCTAATGAGTGATATACACTCTTACAGTCTCTGTGACAACAAAGTTTAGATTGGAGGTGTTTAGAGGCCGACAGAGAAGCCGTTCCGAAGCTCTTTGGAGTCGTGGATATACTCGAAGCCGGTTGACGCCTGCTGAGGGTAGAGAGTAAAATAAAAAAGCCTAGATTGTAAAAGCCACTTACAGGTAGAGTTGGACTTTGACCTGATTTCTGGCTACAGCAAAAGTCAAACTTTAATGTCACAAAGGGGATTCGGGATTTAAGAAGGAGATTCAGTTTCTAAGCTGCCAGTTTTTGAATAATAATAAAAAAAGACTAATTGGACAGAAGTTGATTAGCTGCCAAACCGGCTGGTTGAGCTGACACACTTTCCAGTCACAAGTCAAGTCAAGTCATTTTTATTTGTTTAGCCCAATATCACAAATCACAAATGATCCTCAGGGGGGCTTTATAGTCTGTAAACAACACAACACCCTCTGTCTTTGAACCCTACATTCAACTAAGAAAAAAACTTCCCCTATAACCAACATTTTGTATCATTCGACTGGTGGCTGGTGTTCATATGAAGGCCAGCCTAAGTGATACAACATGGGAGAAACAACAGGCTCAAACACACCCGGAAGGGGTTTCCACTGTGCCAAGTAGACCACCACAAATGGCCTAACACTACCATGAATCGAAAGCAGCTTTTCTAACCTCACATGGCATTTTTTTAAAAACATGTTATAAAAAAAGCAATATTTGTGATACGTTCAATTGCAGTCACAGTGATAGAATGTGTTTGGACTGCCAGCAAGCAGAAGGAAAGCAGGATTAATATATCAATGATCTTCTGTGTGTTTAAGGATTTTCTACATCACTCAACTGTGCTCCTTCCATACTTTAAAAACATTCCTACAGCATTCCTTTTTTGTGTGCAATCACATGACTTTTGCAATAAGAATACATGTAACTTAGAAAAGAAATGTTGCAATCTGTATCTCCCAGCAGATCAGGCCACCTGTAGCTGCTTCACAACAATAGATGAAACATAAGAGAGAAGTCTGTCATCGTGACTGGTTAGGTTATCTCAGGGTAAACATCCCCCATCCTAACTGTACAAACAATACAAACAACAACAACTGAGCTGTCATTCTGGCTGGCACACCCCACACACCCCCACCCCTACCCCTACCCCTACCCTACCCCTCACCTCCCCTCTTATCCGTTTTGATCACAACTGCCACAAATCAGCATCATCTGATCCCTGAAGGACAAACACATACTTATCATGAGAGACAGGTGAAGTGACTCACTTATCGCAGCACTTATAAAAGCAAACAGTCTACTGTGTCTCTTCTGGGTTAATCTGACCACAGTTGTGCAACATTAAAAAATGGTCCCAGTCAATTATTAGACCTCAGAAGCTCTATTTGTATTAACTCTTATAAAGAAAAGGGGGAAGGGATATATTAAGTGGAGTCTTTAACTTGCATGTATGACACATTCACAGTTAACATCGGGTTACTTCTTTTGATGTATAGATGTATAGATTCTCAGTCATCCAGGTCATGGTTATCCTAGGAGGGTGAACCGAGGGCAACTGGACTTGGATGAAGATACTTGAAGACGTTGAAGTATATTCCAGGAAGGCTTCCTCACTTTATGATATACATGTTACACATAAATGTACGTTTCAGTGTCGTAGCGAATGAATACACCATTAATAGCAGTGTGACAGCTTCATTTTGAGGCTCGTTAAAGATCAAATAGTCGGTGTGTGAGATGAGGTGCAGCTACTACTTTATGATTTAACGTTTCCATCCACGACTCGTCCTGCGACGTTTCAACCAGAGCTCAATGGAAAAAGTAGCCTAACATGAGCTACTAAACATGTAGCGACAGCTACAGTTATGCTGAAACAAAAACACCCCTAATGTGTAGAAACAGGTATTCATATTAGGTGTGGGCTTGAAGGAGACTTTTATACTTTAGACAGTGATTTGTTAACTCGGCCGAGACGGAACAGCCCCCCAAACACTTCAAGTTAGCTAACTATGCTAGCTGCCTGCTGTGGACAAAAACTTTTTCCACATCTGAAAACTTTTTTCTCTCCATTTTCTTTCAAACAGAATGAGGTAGAATGTTTTTATAAAAAAAATGCGTATCGCACAAGACGCTGGAAGGCTTTATTAATTCACAGTAAAAGTTATTTAAAACGTTATTCTTCCGGCTGTTGCTAACTGGCTTCATTTAAGATCTATTTCATGGAGCTTACCTTCCCGTCTCCGCTGACGCCGCCGCTCCCCGGGCCGCCTTCAACACCCGACACCGCCGCCGGACCTCCAGAGGGCCGCGGAGCTGGGACAGGAGAAGCCGATCAGGGTCCAGCTACTACCAGGGAGACGAAGAGCCAACTGCACCGAGGCCCCGGGCCTTGTGTGTCCTCGAAATAACGTTAGGGGGAGGGATACCGAGCCTCAGCCCTCCGCTGTTTGACTGGGACTCGGGAATACCTTTTTGACAGCTCCTCTTCTTCAGCCCCCCCCTCCCCTCGACAGCCCTTCACTTTTCTCTTTTTCCTCACTTCCAGCAGATACGAATCAAAATACTGTCACAGAATATGGCGGCTGCATAAGCAAGCTACTATCGCGAGAGGAAGACTTGTTTTTCTTTTTTTTTCAGTTTCCCAAACTTGTGCAGAGGGAGGGAGGAGACCTGTGTGGTTGCTGCCCGCTGCTGCTGCTGCTGCTGCACAGGATGCAAGCAAAGGAAAAAAACAAATGAAAACTATACAGGAGAAATGTTAGAGCTGAGCATGTCTGTTTTATTGCTCCTCTTATAAATATATGTATATATACATCAAATGTGACTGACGACTACATAGCTACTGTATTTATCTTATCTTATCACACCTTTACTCCACAGGGAGTAAAGTGCTCACTTGAGCAACACAGGATCTACTGTATTGCTCAATTGAAATCAGTGAATTATAACTTCTGAACATTCCTAAAGCTGAACTAGACCAGTGCCAGATTTATACACCACTTTGTGCGTCTGTCTTACAAAACTTACAAATGAAGACATTTTGACTCGATCTATTTAACATCTTCTTCCCCTTGCTGTCTGCTTGGTTGACAGCATCACACACCAACATCAGCCTAAATCAGTTGGGGTTCTCTATATTTAACCCTGTACATAAACACTTTACTACCCAAAGGAAACAACACATTTCACATCACATTTTAAGTGTTAAGTACAAACCTGCATGTCATTATCTGCACTTACAGCAACATTTTGGTCAAACTCCTATAACTTATGAAGAGAGGCCTCTGGGTCGTATCTGTTGTGACCGATCGGACATTACAAACAGCTGTTGAGATGGGATTTGGACCTGCATTATTTCCTGCAGCACGGGAGGTAAGCCTGAAAAACTGAGTGGGTAAATCTGGCAAGTGAAGACCAAACACAATGTGTTCCCTCATTGGAGGATTGTAAACACACTTTGCTGCACCACTTAAGCAGGGGGAGGGCTGCCAGGTAGAAACTCAAAGTGCACCACTGTGAAAGGTGTTTGTAAAATACACTTTTTTCTCTCTCTTTTTTTTTTAGTTGTATTCATTTGTATTTTGAATTGTATGCATTTATTTCTTGAATGAATGTAGCATTTAATACTCAAACTGAACTGAGATGTGGTTGAAAGCTTCAGTAAAAAGGTGATACATAATGATCTTTCACATTTAGCAGTCTGTCCCAGTCAGGCCTTTGTCCCTCTTTAAGACTGGACTGACGGGAGGACAGATAAGAACGGTTGCAAATTATATTTAAAGACCACTTGAGATACTGTCGCTTACTTCACTGAATCTCGTAGAAACTAAGTGCAAAAGTGAACTGAAACTGAGAGCAACGGTTGTCTTTCAGTCCAATTTATAAACCAGTCTGCCTGACAGATTTATTGTTTCATGTTTATGTCAACAGCAATTTATGTTTCTAGTCTTTCTGGTAAAGATTTCTGGGTTGGCAATTTAATACTTAAGTTTATTTGCTGTGTTTGCTGTGTGTGTCTTGTGCACTTATATAAGGTATATTTATGTAATTCTGAGACAGTTTGATGAATGATGGTTTATGTATTAAGAGGATTGCTCAAGATTATATTGTAGACTTTTGGTTTACTCACGGATGAACTTCTGTTTTTGATTTGTCGTCAGTACAGAGCAGCTATTGCCTTTTGTGTTGTGTTTTTTTCTCCCCAGCCCCCCACTTTTCCCTCCACACCTGCCCCGCTCGCTGTGTTCCCCCCCCCTCAGCCAATCAGCTTCTTTCTCGTTCTCCCGTTCTCTCTCCGTTCCCGTCCCGTGTGCCTAAGTACCTATTACTACCAAAAATACTTTTAAAAAAGTATTTTATATAGTGTAGGAATGAAGGTGGGGTGGAGATGCACAGGGAAGGGTTGGTTGGGTGGGCGGAGGGTTTAGACCTGTGAGTGATTGGGGATCCTGGTCGTCATGTTATTGTTCTTATTGTCACTTTATGTTACCTGTTTTTCTCTCTTTTTTAAAAATTGAATTTGAATTTGTTATGAAAATGTGTTCTGAATACATATGTGGGATGTATGTCAAATTGAATTGCTCCATAAACAGAAATTTGTAAAAATAAATAAATAAATAAATAAATAATTTTATATCAAGTCCCCCATAAAAAAAGAAAACAGTGCCACACATCTCTCTCCACAGACACATTTTATATTATATTTTAATGTCCTGTGTTCTGTATTGTAATCTGTGGAACAAGTGGGGTTTTTTGTCTCAGTGGTATTCTGTTCCCACATTTGATCTATATGTTACTTGTTCTATATGTTACTTATGTACTTATATATGTACTTACATGTACTTATTCTTATGCTGCTATTATGTTTTGGTGAACACTGGTGAACAATAAAGTTCTATTCTATGATATTTAAGATGGATATTGTAACAATTCAGAAAGAAATTCATGATGAGAATAGAATGTAAATGAGATCACTCTGAGCAAAAGCCTCATCTTGACCATTTCATACTAAGAATGAAACAGTTAAAGGTATCACATTGTAGCAGAATTTGCATGTGGGAAAGAGAAACCATCAAAATATTGTGATTTCATAAGGAATTTCTCTGGTGTGGGTTGGCACTGATGCCAGAAAATGGCAACTCATTGAGACTTCATTGCTATTGGTTTCAAGTAAGTTTTTGATGTAAGGGCCCTCCAGTTTCCACTTTTTTTTTTTTTTCATTCTGCGTGGACATCATAAACAGGTGTCCCATTTAATTCTTCTTTTACGACATAATTGATGTGGACCACGTCTCTTGCTCGCTGCCTCTCGCTGCGTTAACCCACACACACATGGGGCGAGTGAGTGAGTGAGAAAACAGACGCTTGTGGGAGCTCTCATGAAAAAGGACGGCGCATTTGTTCTTCAGTGAACTGGGTGGAAACATATGGCGTCTCGTGTGTCGGCGTAACGCGGTGACTCACACATACACACACACACACACACACACACACAGTCGCTCACACACCAATTGTGGCCCCTGCTATCTCGCACAGACCGTGACCTCTCGACTCTTGAGTTTGAAGCCCGGGGAGCTGAAATCCCCTTCAGTACGAATGGCAAACTGACAGCACAGTGCAGCCTCTTATTCTCTCTGACCGGCCCTCTCACAGTATTCATTACTTTACACAATGCCTTTATACACTTTGTACTTGCTGGCAGGGTAGAGGCTTATGTGTCAGGCCTGTGAATCAGCAAAAACAAAAACAGAGAAAAAAAAAGAGCAGCTGAATCAAAATTCTGAAGAATCCGGGTTTGGTCTCATTTCACAACCCATCTCATTGGAATTACAGCCCCCCACCCACCCCACACACACACACACTCACACACACACACACAACCAACCCACCAACAACCACAACCACACACACACACACTCGCACACACACACTCACACAGCTCCATTTCCCTGTGTACGTGCTGTACTGTAAGAATGACAGTGTGGTCCGTCCTAGAGGAAAATAAAGGGGGCAACATGTGCACAACAGCAGCAGCCTGAGAGAAATCAGACAACATTAACCTGCTGTTACACTCTGGTGCTGTGACCGGCCACACTCCTCAGACAGGCTTTGTGGAGAAACAAGGCCGGCCACCCACATTCTTGGCATGGAAAGAGGCCCGTTTCTCACGGTCTGAGGACAACTTGTCATGGGGTCAGCAGTTTAGATTTAGCCCTGCAGTGGGTCTCCAGTCATTAGTCCCCTCTTAAGCAAACTTCTGTGCTTGTCCACTGGTCATTTGGAGCAGATTTATGCAGCCCACTCCGGTGCCAGCGAGCTCGACAAAGCATTGTTAAGGACAGAGAGGACAAAGAGGGAAGGAAGTTGTTCTATTTTCAAATGTACAATAGTGACATATGAAAGTACAAGTGTGTTTATTCACCCAGGTGCAAAAACAGATCGGTCATTATTGGGACTAAAATTTGTGAAATACAAAAAATAAAATATATTACAAATAGAACAAATATGTCAAAAATATACAAAATAATTGAAAGTTAGATGAAAGGAAACTATGTATTTCACCAAAAAATCTCCACATATATACATCTGTATATACTTCTGTTTACATACATATACTACATACAGACAGCCGTACCATAAATATACTGTATGTACATTTACTAAATGTAAAACTTTTTTTATATATATATTTAAGAAATGTTGATATTATACATGTGTGATCTGTCTTTGTGCTTCCAATATTTGGGACTGAGAGAATTATGAGTTTTAATTGTGTATTTGTCAAATCATCAAAGCCAATAGCAAGTTGTTACCAAGTTTTCCAGTAGCACTGATGTGGAAAATTGCACTTATTCGGAATTACACATTTCAATTTCAGTTGTAGGGATTTTTTTAATAGAAGGTTGTATGGTCATTTGTGGTTTCAGATAGCAAGGACATACCACATTTCATTCCAAGGGGGATGCAATGCTTCACAGGAAGAAGATACTGTACATATACATACGTAGACGTAATGTACAGACAGAAACACACCAAAACTAATCATATGCATGTTTTCAGTTCAGACAGTGTTGTTAGATTTTAAGGACAAGTTTATATTTTGTTGAGTTTGTTTTAGAATAATACTCAAATAATCTCAATTAAAGACTCAATTAACATCTACTGTAAACGTCCCTGTTGTCTTTACTGTTTGTGAAGAGATCCATAACTCAATTCCAGTGGAAGATATGGGGATCAAAATCTACAGTTTGCATCATAGTGTGAAATATAGTCAAAATTTGAAGTGAATGAGGTGCCTCTGTAGCCTAAGGGTTAACCCACATACCACATAATGACCTCCATCCCAGCCAGGGACCTTTGTTGCTACTCTCTCTCTCTGTTTCCTGTCTCTCTCTCTCTCTTCATGGTTCATCTGTCAAATAAAGGCTCAAGAAATCATCTCAAAATAGTTGAACTGAAGCTAATATGATTTAGTAGTAGTATGAATAAGGAGATAAATCAAATGGGAATCTTTCAAAGTGACAATCATTTTAACAAAAAGCTCCTTCTTTGTGTTACTATCCCCTCAACGCTACCCAGCTGACTTGTCTACTGAATCTTGCAGAAGCCTCACATAAAATCCATCATTGTACGCCCCCATTACCAACAATTACATTACTTTAGAAAGAGCTTCACCAATATGGGAGGGTTACAGAAACTGATAATTCGTTTAGTGTACATATGGACATATGAGCAGTGTTTTAAGATGGAACAGAAACATTTGAACTCATCTTTTCACATGACAAAAGGAAGCTTCTGTTTTATTGGTGATGTGGTTTTCATCTGTGTAGTATTTTCCAAGGAGAAAGAAGCTAAACTCCGATAAGGAAGTTGCGGGGAGTCTAGTTGTTTATGCCTTTATTGCTTCCATCCAGTGACTTAACAGGGTTTAGATCTCCAGGGAACAAGGATAAGTATAACTGTGCGTCATCAGGGTCACTATGACAACATACATTTAGTTTTAGAGGCAACATGTACAAGCTGATCAGCAGTGGACCAAGTATTGTCCCCTGAGGGACTCCATGTAGCCTACTGTATGTTACTGTAGCTTACTGCAACTTCCCAAGACAGTAAGTTCCAAGGAAATACAGAAAAAATGTCTCTTTGGATAAGAAGCAAACCAGGCATTACTGAGCCAGAGAGACCCACCTACTCCCTAAATGAATAGAAGAAAAATGTCACGATCAATTGCATCAAATGGTAAAATCTGTTGGTTGGCCAAAGTAATAAAAATGCAATTTTTCATAGATTCTGAAAAAATGATGTTTTGGAAATAAAATGTTTCTTTCTGACAGTGACAGTGAATCAGCTACTGGGGAGGCAAGTTGCCTAGTTTCATTAAATTATACAAAAATCCTATTATATGAAAATATATAATATTTTTTAAATGAACAAGCTTTGCTCATGTGAAAATCTGCAACAATACTGTACTGTACACCATGAAATGCACTGGACTCTGTAGGAGGCAACAGATAATGACACAAACAAAGTCTGGGTCTGTTTTGAGCAGAGTAGAGAGTTTATTACTTAGAGGCAATTGAAATGTCAAGGTCTGTGGAGTAAGCATCAAGTTGTGGTTGGAAGCTGCTCTGAGAGTAGACTGGGAGTGAGTGGTGTGATGGCAGAGCTCCAGACACCGATCTCCAACCCTTAAGGTCAAACTGACACTTGGTGGATGCGCCCAGCACTTTCCTAGTAGAGCTGCAGACGATAGAAAGGACACACATATATCTGCAGATCAGCAGTGTTATTGTGGAAAAGCTGAAATGGCTGTTATTAGACTGATCATGTTAGAAAACAGCACTGGAGGGAGTGTAGATCAGGCTTTAGAACATTTCAAATAAAGGGAATTTTCACTCCAGTGTTTGATTGAAACATCAACCCCACCAATAGGGAAACTTTATCAACAGTATGTTTGCCAAGCATGGCTTCAGGGAGGGCCAGACTGAAATATTTCAACAACTAGTAGATGGAATATCGTGAAATTATGGATGGTCCCAAGAGGATGAATCCTGTTGACCTCGGTGATTTTCTGACTCAGTTCTGTAGAGCCACCAGCAGGTCAAAGTTTTCAAGTATCAAGTTAAATATATCTAAACATCTTCTTGATGATTTTTTGTACAGACATTCACTGTTCCAACATAACTAACCCTCATGCCTTTAGTGATCCTCTGACTCTTCCCTCCAGACATATTGATTTAGAGAAATGTCTCTAAAGCTATTTGACAGAATGCCATGTTTTAGTTATTCATGTCTAAATTATGATTACTTCTTGTAATCACTCTGGCAACCTCTTACCACTTCATCTAACACCACTTCACCTAGCTAATTCAATTTGTTCAATCGTTTGACCAAATATCTAATGACATCAGCCCTCTATGTCTAGTGCTAATTAGCAATTGTTAGCATGTTAGGCTAAACTCAGATGGTGAATATTTTATAAGTAGAAAATATGGGGAATGAAATGTAACCTTTCAGGTCATAGTCTGGGCCTAATACCACAGTCTTGTCAGATCAGAATTTCTAGATTTCGACTCGTAACATCACATGTTGTCACATCAACATCCAAGTCGCAATCACGACTGGGAAACTCTGAGTTTACGAAAGCTCCAATACATCCGCCTTGGCAGTTAATATTAAAAAAATGCCAGAAAATGAAACAGATACAGATGTCTCAGATCACCAAAGAGCACATTAGCCAAAGACCATTATTCAGTGCAATTAAACCCAAATTAATGTTTGAATCATAACACGGCCAACTCTGTAATCATGCAACCACCTTGAATCTTTCCTATCTCCACCAGCCATCCCATGTGATGTGAACATGGCATCAACCCCTCAGATGGTTAACATTACCTGCTAAACATCAACATATTGGCATTGCCTTTTTGAGCATGTTAGCATTCTGACATTGAGCTCAAAGGTAGCTCGCTGTGTCTAAGTACAGCATCACAGAGCAGTCAGTGTGGCTGTTCTAGTTTTGTTTGTTGTCAGAAGTATAACAGTAAAGCTAATGAACCCTTTAAAAGAACACAACAGTTAAATTTAACATGAAAACTCTGTAATTGTCCAGTCCCAACAAATCACAGACCTCAACAGTTTCTGAGAAGAATGAGACTAATCTTTAAGGCTAACCTGTTGTGTGTTTGTGGGTTATTGAACTACATGTTTGACGTGGCAGTAGACAATGGCTGAGTTTTAGTTTCGGAGTAAATACTTGTTAAAAAACACTGCTTTGGCTTGAAATGTACCATCTGCTCATTGTGATTCTGCCGCTCCCCACCCTAACCGTGCCGGTGAAAGCACAAACACTCTCCTAACCACACAACTGTGGAGGAGGAGCAGACCAAGACATCAGTCTACCATCCCACACCAGGCACAGAGCTGGTCAACAGTGAGACAGTCAGGAATGGGAGTTGGCACTGCATTAAACCTACAATATACTCAAAGTACTGAGCAAGGAAATCATCCAATTTTCAATCTTTATAAAATGCAAAATCATTATGTGGGTGTAGATGCATTGTTTATGTTTAAAGACACCTTGTTATCCAACTGTTAAAATCACAAAATAATATAAAGAGTTCATTTTCAAATGCAATTATATCTATTTTGGAGAACTGCTTTATGTAATGTATCAGGAACATAAACAGTATCTCCTAAATCTTAACTGTCTTTCATGTCAGCAGTTAATAGAGTGGTAGAGTGAGTGTCAAATATGAATCATATTATTAATAATATGATAATAACAGTATAACTGATAGATGGTACTAGGGTAGAGTGATATGGACAAAATCAAATATCATGATATTTTTGACCAAGTACCTCGATATCGATATTGGGAAAATATTGCAGGGATAACTGTTGGTGCTTTCACAAAATATTTACACAATGAGATTTTTGATAAATAATCATCGATAATGTCGATATTATAACTAAGAAAAGGCAAATAATAGAACCGTTAGAACAGTTTAAGTTCAGAGAATGACATCAGTTCACTGTAACTGTACTGCTGCCTTTAAAACCAGGACAAGACAACACTTGTGCCATGTCATGATATTATCTAGTCAAATATCGCAATATCAATATAATATCAATATATTGGCCAGCTCTATTCTTCTTCTGTTGTGTTACTTCATACACCTAATGTATCATTCACAAGTGCAACTATTTTGTAAAACAGATTATACTAAAAACTCAATAAAATGAAGAGAGAAAAAAATATATATATATATTTAAAAAATATACACACATAAAAACATTGTTCTGGCTGACATGTTCCCTTCATTACCACACACTCACACACACACACACACACACACATACATACACACACACACACACACACACACACACACACACACACACACACACACACACACACACACACACACACACACACACACACACACACACACACACTAACAGCAAGAAGTAATTAAAAACAAATCAGTGCATGTTTTTTTTTTTTTAAGAAATGATTTATTAATGGTAGATTTTAAAGATGTACATGTTCAGGGGAAAAGCAGTGTGCTTGGGGCAGAAAGCTACATGCAGGTTGAGGAAGTGAGAAACTTGTCCACATTGATTTGTTTATGGCAGGAAAAATACAGAATATTACCACCTGTGGTGCAGGAGGTGATGTTTTTTTAACTATTTATTTTCAGAATTAATGTTATTTTATGTGTTTAATAGCATACTATTATATTGTGTGTCATGTTTTCATCATGCCTCTGTCATTCTTTGTGACTATGCGTCATGCCATGTTTTGTCATCATGTCATGTCATGTCATGTCATGTTCTTGTCTCATGTGCCTACATGTAGACACTGATCACACTGAATAGTGTTGTAGCTAAAAGCAAGCAAACTAAATGCTGTTGATTGTAATTAGACTGCAGCATTTCTCTCCAGCACTAAAAGAGACTTCAGGACTCATTTACAGCAACCTACGCTCCTACAGCAGGTGGCAATTTGCAAATTCTGACATGCAGAGAAACTCCAGAAGTGCAGAAGTGATTTATTTCAGTAACATGTTGAGGGTCAGGTTCTACTGGTGGGGTGCTTAGCTTGTTCCTCACTTGCTGACCCGAGCAGTAGCACCTGGACACTAAGTAGGAAACGGGATCATCTGCATTAGTACGTTCTGCTGAGCTCTCTCCAAGTCATAAATTTCCGTCAAGTGGTAGCAGTAAGACTGCAGGCTGAGTGGCTCATCTAGAGCATCTGCCAGAACTCACGAGGTCGATGCCAAGTCTCAGCTTGCCTGCACTGGTTTCACTTGTCAAAGCACCAGCCTGTAAAGAGAACGTGAATGTGGTGCTTACTTGACGCATCTTGTGGAATGTCTTGATGGCTAATATAAGCACTCAAATCATCCAAAGACATTCACTTCTATGTAATAAGGACATAAATGAGAAGTACTCATGATGTGTAGCAGTGTAACTGTATACCATCAATTTGATTGGTCAGTAGTTCAATTTCTGTAATACATGCAGCTTTAAATCACTGGAAATCTGACTGAAAATGTAAAGATGTGGAGGTTTTACTGCAACTATGTTGTTTTGAGATCTTTGTCTCTTTGTTTTCTGCATCTGAGGAACAGAAGCAATCCTCAGTTTTCCGAGTTTCAGCACTTTATTCATGAATCTCACAGTCAGCACAAAGTCAGCATTATTGCTGACTTTGACTGAAAAAATAAATAAAATAAACACAACTTAATGTTCACTATGATGGATTACCTTTCTCCAACTATTTGAAGTGTGTGGAATTTGTATTTCATGCCATGATTGAAACCAACCACTGTCTGGAAGGTACATTCAAGGAAAGGTTTAAAAAAAAAAAAAAGCACTTTACCTTCAATACTTTGCAAAAGCTTGTCACTGTGACCTCAAACACCTTATCTTGTCCTGGAAAGGTAACAGTGTGAGGAGACAGAGCACACTCACACTTACCGTCTCTGTAGGCTGCTACACATTTGTATCTTAAGCTACCAGAATCTACTGGTAAAACTAAAGAAGTACATCTAGTCCTGGTCTCAACATCATGGAGTCAGTCTGGGATTACATGAAGAGACAGAAACAGCTGAGATGCCCAAATCCACAGAAGAAGAAGAAGAAGTGTGGCAACTTCTTCAACATGGAGGAACAACCATCCTGCTGAGTACCTCAAACACTGAGCAGGTGTACTGAGGAGAACTGCTGCTGTTTGAAAGACAAAGCTGCTCACAACAAATATTGATGTGAGCATGCTTACTGTGAAAAACACATTATATTTTGTCATCATCCTCACTTTAATTGTAGTGCTATTGCACAGTACTGTATATTTAACATAATGTGGACTCCATGTTTTTATAGCTGTAATAAATCATCAAATATTCTGGAAATCTTCTGGCTGTCTTGTGGATCATTTTATACACATTTCCCTAAAATTCAGCCAGACATATTTGTCTGGTGGTACTATGGTGTGTACTATACAGTGCATGGTGTGTGTATACTATACTCTACACACCATGTACTTCTATAATGTTGTGTTTGTGAGAAATCAATCCTAAAAAGTACAGCATTCTTTTTGAAAGGACAGAGTGACGAGGGCTCAGCAGGATCCAGCAGCGGCTGAATGGGACCAGCACAGTAAACAGTCACGCTTGGGTGACATCAAGTGGTGACCAGGAACAGCAACACTCTGTTCACACTCAAAACAGTGACCGCAACGCTCCCAGCAACCACTGCAGAAACCAAAGCCAATGAGACAAAAGAGATTTTTATTATAATAGAGGATATAAAATAAATATACATGACTTTTTTCTCATTTAACAGTCATTTGTACAGTGAAATTTGGACAAGTTTGCTAAAAGCAGCTAAATAAACGTTTGTTGTTTTTTTTACATTTTCCTGCACTGAGCTATTGCTGCCTTATATATAAATGCTATGAAAAGACAATACATTTAGGCCATTTGTATATTTCAAACCTGTGTGCAGACACACACACACACATAATACAGAGAGAATGTAGAAGAGCTGACAGACGCCCGACCTGCAAAGCATTCTGCTGATGCAGCTCACTGACAGTGTCGGGGAGTTATGTGTGTGGAGAACAATTTAACACAAAAGTCTCATTAATGTTTGTCACATACTGTCTCTTCCACAACAGGGAACTGTGTAGTAAAAAGGAGGGATTGAGGGTCATCGTGAGCAAGTTTTGTGACACAAGCCAAACTATGCTCGTTATTTGAATGGCATGACTGGCATTGAAGGCATGGCAGAAATGCACATTTGCAGATGGAGCGTCTGTCTGTCTGTACAAACTGTTGAGAGAGGGCGACGATAAGTGCTTATGTTCTCCATTGGAAAAAAGACAGGCCCATGCAAATACTATCAAAAAGAAGGAAATGTGAGAGGAGAGAGAGGGAGAAAGGGAGAGAGAGAGAGAGAGAGAGAGAGAGAGAGATAGAGAGAGAGAGAGAGAGAGAGAGAGAGAGAGAGAGAGAGAGAGAGAGAGAGAGAGAGAAAGAGAGCAGCCTAAAGGTGCACTAGATTTCTTATAGGCGTATACTAATGTGTGTCTGTCCATATCTACACACACAGAGGAGCATCATCTGTCGTATAACTCTCATAGCACTGCCGTAACTTTTAGTGTCTGAAGCAAGACATTAAAAAACATTAAATACTTCTTTTAATTTACCACTAAATATTTGAGCAATAACAGTGCATTATTAGACAATTCATGTATCAATATCTCAACGCGAAAATTCTTAAAATGTGTTTTTTTTTTATGTACATCATTTCAAAACATACTTAACTGCGCTTCAGTAATGTGTGAGGAGGAGATCTGTTAGAAAGAGAAAAATGAGTGCTAATCCTCCATCATTGTTTTGCAGTCTTTAGAGGTGTGACACAACCATCTGAAATAATATATAGATATATTTAGCTGCTAGTTTCCACATTGTGTATATAACAATATGCTACATAATAATGGGAAAAAAGAAGAAGGACACGGAAATAAAGAATCAGAGAGCGAAGAGAGGAGGCATGA
Source organism: Scomber scombrus (assembly GCF_963691925.1). Classification (NCBI taxonomy): domain Eukaryota; kingdom Metazoa; phylum Chordata; class Actinopteri; order Scombriformes; family Scombridae; genus Scomber; species Scomber scombrus. Next base: position 27,002,819 of record NC_084986.1, on the reverse strand, counting down.
AAATACAAAAAACACGCAAAATAAACATAAAAAAATAAAATCCTCAACATAATTCATATGACATCTTTAGCAGATGGACTACTTTTTTTTAAAAAAAAAGAAAGAAAAAAAGGCACCATCCACACAAATTAAAACGTGGATCATTATCATTCCTGTAAAAACAGAGACACTGTGGAATATCTGTTTGACTAAAAAAAAACAAAAAAAAAAACACATGAAACAAAGGTGTCACCTTCATTCTACTGTATATTGAGGCGACACTAACACATTCAGTAACTAGACATGATTTCATGTGAGCATATAGAGAAGAAATGACTCTAAAAGAACAAGAAATATGGTCTAGTGATGCCTGGTTTGTCTGACAGAGGTCCCTTTCTATAGCTACTGTAGTTAAGGCAGAGGAAAGTTTTTAAAAAATGGGTATTATTCATAGATGTATGGAAATAATAAATATGATTGTATACTATCCATATATATGCATTTCTTTACAATATTTAATTTATAGTACATTTTAAAATGGTGTGAAAAAGAGGACATGAGTGAGTGCTGTGTTGGACTATTGTACTGAATATTACAAACTGAATGAAGACACGTCACCCATTAAAAGAGAAGAAACCTGTCAACTGTAGAACTGAAGCACAACGCAGGACAAAGCTTTAGTCTGGGATTTCTTTTTTGCATAGGAGTTGTTTGACAATAATTTGTCTCCCGCTTGGAGCCTCATGCTCGATAATACTCGTGACACCTCGCTTGTGTGCGGAGAGTAAATGTACCACAAAGTGGAGCGTGCGCGCGTGTGTGTGTGTGTGTGTATATCCTCACTGCTACTGAGGTTGACTTCAAATACACACACTAAGAAGAGGAGAAAACCTTTTTTTGAATAGCTGCTGGTTTTGATCCCCGTCAAATAAAACTGAACAGGCTGTGCCCCCCCCCCACCCCGCCACCCCCCCACCCCGATCTGTCTGCCAGACTGTCAGAACACAATAGTAAGAAAAGATGAACAACAAGACACATACAGTATGAAGAGCTCATTTCCACTTTACATTTGTTTCAGGAGGAAATTCATTACCCCAAGTTTATCTTTAAAGCTGCACTAATCAATATTTTCATGTTAATCGAATGAGTCTGTTTAATGTAAAAAGAGCTGCTTATAGTAACAAACCAGCTGTTAGACTGTTTTGGTTTTTTGACCTTCAGTTTACAGTGTGTCAGATTGACACACTGTATGCTAGCTGTCAAGCACAATATGGCAGAAAGGCAAAGTAGCAACTAGCTAGTGTATGTAGCCGTATATCTAGCAGCTAAAGAGTGCAATATTATTCTCAGGAGTTGTTGAAGACCTAAAACAAAGCTAAAAGAGGAGTGAATACTGGACAGACTTTGACTTGACTTCATCAAGTAGACAAAAACATGACTTCAAATTCTGCTGGTTGTGTAAATAAGGAATTGTTTGCTAACACGTTCGCCAGAGAAACTTCATAGAGAGCTGAAGTGAAACCACAACTTTCAGGTCCTGTTCCGTACACAGAAAACCCCCCCAAACTTATTCACAACTAATACTGTCATTTGTAATAACGCCCAGCCTGGGAACAACTATCTCAACAGTATGTCTTGTGGTTGACTAAATTGACTAAAGATATTGACTAAATAGTTGGAGACAGAAGAGAGTGTTGAACTGCTTAACGTTGTTTAAATCATGGAGGTTAGATGCTCATTTATCTTAGAACATGGATAGTATAAACTACAGGAACAATTACCAATTAAAGAAGTAGCCAATCAGAGACTGTATAAAGTAATGGAATCTAAAGGAATAGTGGCCTGGTGGTGACATCAGCGCTCTGAATGTGAAAATATGGCCATTAAAATGCCAGTTATGTTAATGCCAGGTGTGAACAGGGCCCATATCACTTTTGCTTTTAGCTCGTTCTGCTGCCCCCAAGTGGCCGAAAAAAGAAGTAAACAAATATCAATTACTGCAGCTTTAAATATGTGTAAAACAAAAATCACAAGATCCAGTCCATAAAAGTTTTTCATCAACCAAGTACTGATGTTATGTGCTTTCTTCTGGAAAAAAAACCAACTTGTGCAATCAAACATTTCCTTAAATAGAAGCTGTGACTTTTTCAAACTGGTTTTAGAATGAAACTCTTCTGACCATAAAAGATCAGTCAAGATTTGACATGAAAAGTTGATCCACTTTTGCTCCAAATCCCTTTAACTGCAAGTCAAGTATTGCTTTAAAAAAGTGGAACTGAGAGTAAAACTGTCTGCTGTTGTGCAGAACTAATACAATCTGGATGGAAGTGACCCAGTACCAGACACATCACCTAAACATCCACCTGACTGCAGATAAAGATCCAGTATGGTAGTCACTTAGGAGACTTTGCAGAGATTCACCTTCTTAACTGAATATAAGGTTGCATCTTGGTATCAATGCATTGAACATAAAGCCTTAAACAGCAACTTTTTAACAGTGTGATGCAAATAATCAATACTCTCTTACTGAGAGCAAAGCAGGTGGTTGATCAGCATCAGTGAAATATAACTGGAACTCTGCACAAAACATCTTGCATGTTTTGATAAAAAGGTCCAGTTCTCTTTTCAGTCACAAGGTGTCAGTGTTTCCTTTTCCAACTGCAGACCACAGATCTGGCAAACACAGCTCTTCGCCCCCCCCCCTCCACCAATCCCTCCGTTCGCCCGTCTGTATCGCAGTCATTGGGTGCGTTCTTTAACACAACCTGCACTATAGTCTATCATGTGACTGGGCAGGACCAGTGAGGGTGGAGAAAGCTGTGAGGGAATGAAAAGGGGAGGTGAGAGGGATGTAGAAAACAAATCTCACTCGGGTTTGCCCTTGAAGATTTGCTCTAACTGTGTCTTATCTGCATTATTATCTTCAGTGGTGGAGGAACTATACTGATAATAATACAACTATGTAAAAATACTCAAGTCTGGCATTAAACATCTTACTCAAGTAAAAGTGCAGAAGTATTTTCAGCCAAATTGACTTAAAGTATCAAATGTAGAAGTACTGTAGAATGTTACATACAGATGATAATTACTGCTGTATTAACATTTTTACTGTTGTAGCTGCTCCAGGTGAACTACTTTGTATACTGGTGGGCAGCTCAGTCTCTAAACAGTGTGAAAAGCACCAATCTTATTAAGACAATTGTGGCTCCTAAAAAGCTTAGACACAATTACAAAAAGTGTAACCCTTTTTAAAAAAAACCACATTGATTTGCATTGAAAACATGCTGGAAACTTCTTACTGCACTGGTGTTTGGGATTTAATTATAGGCTGAAATGACTGTACCATAGTTTAAATGTGTTCATATGTTTGATATGGAAAATCTGAAGTAGAGAAGTAACTCATGACTTAAGTTTTTAAACAAATAAAGTGGTGTAAAAAGTGTAATATTACCCTGTGAAATGTAGTGGAGCAGATGAAGTTGAGTAAATGTACTGTGTTATACCTCATCACTGATTATCTTTTAAGTGCTTTTTATAGTTTGACTGATTAATTAAAACATAATCCACACAGTAAGATGGGTGATTATGTTTGAAAATGATTTTTAAAAAGTACTAAATAGAAAAAAAACATGTTGTAAGGGCACTGAGGATTCACGCTGCACACTTACATCAATACTTTGGTTAAACTACCGTTGCCCCTTCCTCCCTCGTGTTAAAAAACACACCCGTTTTCTTTGAACGTGCCGCAGTTTCTACCAAATGTCTGTCTGAGCGCTCGGCCTAGGGGGGCGGATAGGGGGAAGAGGAGGATGGGCGGTTTCGGGGGGGGAGGGGGGGGCGCGACAAAACTTGCCCCGCGTTTGTTCCAGCTCTTTGCAGATCTGTTCAGTGCAGTTTAGTGAGTAAAAGGATAAAATAACATACACACACACACACACACACACACACACACACACACACACACACACACACACACACACACACACACACACACACACACACACACACACACACACACAGGGCAACAATAATCACAATAAAACCTTTAAAAAAAACTAAAAAAAACAATCTGACATCAGGCAGTAACAGTTTCATAACTCATATGGGAGGGTGTGAGGAGGAGGAGACGGGGAAGAGCGGGGCATACTGTTAGCTGCCCCGTACGTTTGAATGCGCACGTTTGTGTTCAGGAAACCACGAAAGTCTTGAGGGTCCACAATGGGTGTCACAGCCAAGTGTCTACCAGCAGCTCCCGAAAAAATGATAAAACAAAACAAAACAAAAAAAACCCCATTCTGGAGCTGCTGGCCACTAATGAGAGGCGTCCAACCTCCAGGAAACAATGTTGTCGTCGTTGGAGGAGGAGGAGGAGGAAACATCTTCACCGAGTCACATGTCGTTTTATCTCTACAGGTAGCGGAGTTAATCAGAAAATACACAACTTTAGAGTTGTAAAAAGACAACTACTTTTCTTACGTTCCAAATTCAAATCTAGATAAAGAGAGATCCAAATATAGAAACCCTATAAGAAGAAGATTAAGTTAAATTGCGCATTTAATATTTCCCTGCAATCGCATCAGCTGGAGAGCTGATTTTCTTTTTCTGTGTAGAAACATTGAATGTCTTTTTTTTTATCTAATAGGACAGGGTCAAACTCCTTTTCTTTTGATTATCCGAGGTCGTAGTACGCTAGAGATGATGACAGTAAAGGGCTTTTCCTCTTGTGTTTCACTTCCATATGTAACAATATTTACAATGACATCAACTATCAAGTTAAACTTGAAAACTTTAACAAACAAGCGAGAGAAAAAAAAAAGTCAAATAGAAAAAGGTGCTATATAATATATATATAAACACAGCTGCGATTCTTCCTCATGAGGAACGTTGTGTTTGTAAGTGCCATGGTTCTGAGTCTGTGTGTGTGTGTGTGTGTGTGTGTGTGTGTGTGTGTGAGCCTTCACATCTATCTTACATTATTTTCAGTTGCTTTCAAAATGTTTCACCAGCCAGAGGAGGCAGAACTCTTTTTTTTGGTTCCTGTGTTTGTTTGCCTTCATGTTACAGCGCCCTTTAGAATGCTGTCAGGTAAGAGGTCAAAGGTGATAATCTGGGAGGGGGGGGGTGGACTGAAAAGGTTGAGTGAGTTGAGTTGGAATGACGTAATGCGCCGAGGGATGTCCAATCGGGATGAGGAAGCGATGCCCTGGCTGGAGCTGAGGGCCTGTGGTGACATCTGAGGAGGAGGAGCTGACTCCTCTGCTGGTTCAGGAGTGACGGGGGGGGGGGAGCCTCAGTAACGGTGGGTCTGGTGGGAGTACTGGGAGCTCTGCTGGGATGACGACGAGTATCCCATGGTGCTCTGGGGCTGAGTGGAACCTTGGACGTTGCTTTGGTAACCAAGGCGGGAGCCGGAGTGCTGACGGAAAGACGGAGGGAAGGGTGGAGAGAAAACAGAGTGGTGAGCAGCTCACTGAAGCAACTGAATATTTATTACTAAACATCCAAACTCTGACTGCTGTTTTCAAATATGTCATATTGATTCTGAGAAGGCAGGTTAGAGTTGAGCCAGATAATACTCTGTGTGTTACGGTAACTAGGACAAACTCAACACTTTGAAAACTACAACCAATTCCAGTGTATGGTAGATATGGTAGGTGAACCGACCCCTTCACAGGTGGCAACATGCTAAAAACTTCAATCCTAACAAGGAAAACAACTGCTACTCATTTAAGTACTTTTAGTGACTTTTAACTGATTTTCCATTGCTGAATATGTCAATATACAGGATCACCATCACATGAGTCAGGTTGGACAACATCCTTGCTTCATGCATCCCAGAGTACAGTCTCCATGATCATTCTAAGAACATAAACACACACACACACACACACACACACACACACACACACACACACACACACACACACACACACACACACACACGCACACACACACACACACACACACACACACACACACACACACACGCACACACACACACACACTGAGGTACAGACCAGTGTGAGCTCAACATAAGTACTAGACGAGTCCCCGGAAAAGTAGCTGAAAATATTTGGTGAATAAACTGGAGAAGAGCTGTGTGACGTGTTTGAACTTTGATGGACAGTTTTCTGGTCAGGTGGAGTGGCCTGTGAAAAACAGCTGTGTAATCATTTCTGTGAGAGCTGGAGGAGATTTGTTGTGCCTGAGTCCTTGGTGACATCATCAGGGTCATCTATACTTACATTGAGTGTTACTCACCATAATGAACTGTATGTTTCATTCTGGTCTAATGTCAGTGGTGCTGCTTATAAAACATCTGCATGATCATTTTAAATCATTCATTATTTACAGCCATGATCAGCTAGCAGTCCTCATCACTGTCTTTGTTGCCTCATTGCTTCTTTACTAACTGTTGATCAGTAGAATAGCACGAAACCCGCAGCAGGAGATATGTATTGGGTGGGTGCAATGAGCATTTCTGTCCATTTGCATTACAGGAAGTGTAGGATTCTGTGTTTTTCAAATATAAATCAATCAATCTTTATTTATATAGTACTAAATCACAACAAAAGTTATCTCAAGGCACTTTACACATAGAGCAGGTCTAGACTGTACTCTTTCATTGGGTCTCGTTGGGTCTCTTTTCATTTAATTTAAAGACACCCAACATTCCCACACGAGTAAGCACTTGGCGACCGACTATGGACTAAAAGTGAGGCAATTTTGATCTCTGCTGCTTCAATTTTAACCTGTATTGCAAAATCTGAAATAATCCCTGCAGTCATGTTCACAAGCAAGGAATGCAGCGAGAGCAGTGCTGGATATGTAAACTCACAGACGTGATCACAGGGTGACAAGAAGCTGTCTTTCAGGACCAGAGGCCTCAGTTGAACTGATTCCATATCTACACTACAAAGTCCAGGTCACATGTGCAGTCTTGTGTCTGTCTGTGAGAATGATTGGGGGTGGTGCATGGTGGGACAGCCTGTGGAACAGGGATCAATGAGGGGAAAAGTAGGATGCTGACAGCACTGTCAAACAGCTAAACCCCCGTCGTGGTGTGTTAGTCCAGTCCACTGGTTTATTTATACATCTGCTGAGGCCTGACAACTATCAAATGTCCCAATGCAGCCTCAGCGCCTGCTACATATATTTATATATGTGTGATATACATTAAAGCCTGACTGATATATTGGTTAGTGGATATTATCAACTGATATTGGCCTATAAGAGATATATCAGTATCGGGGGTATACGTTGTCTTCTGTTAAAATGTTATATAGGCAGCATTTTATGTATATTTGATACTTTTTCTTAATTCAAGTTTAATATACATACAACTTTTTGGTTCTATTTTTTTTATTTAGTTATTTATAATTATTAAATACTACTGTTTTAGTGCAGTGATGTGATTTTACACAATAACATTTATTGTTTACCTCTAAAATATCACAGCCTCCATTACATATCTTTATCATGTGTTTAAAAACCACATTTGAGAGATCATTGCAAAAAATGAGAGTCTATGTATCTATTTTCTGTATATACATATTGGCCGATATATCCATATCGGAATTTTTTTACTCCCTAATATTGGTATTGGCATCAGTCCCAAAAATCCAGTCTCAGTCAGGCCTTTAATACATATGACTGACAGTCACGCTGTGTGGACTGAATGACAGAGCACAATCACACAGACACAGGAGAGGTCAAAACAGTCACCTCTATAACACTTCACTCACTCATTGACACATGCTCTCTCTATCCCTGCCCTATATTTCATCACACTCTCTCAACCACTCAGAAATGTCCCTCTCTCTGGTCCTGTGATAAAACCAGAGCCAAAGATACAACAGACGCCAGAATAGGAAACAAAAGCTAGCACGCACCACAATGATTTGCTACCAGCTCTGTCAGCAGGACAGTGTGGAATGTACAGCGCTTATCAGCCAGCCGGCAGGTTGTTATTGTTTTTGTTGTCCATATTACACATGGAAGTGTTTGTTGTCCATAACGGATGTCACACAGACACCGACACATTACACTGCTGACATTCCTTCACATCTGTCTGCATCTAACAGACAGACTGGGATGATTGTTTGACTAATCCATGATTTCCTCTTTAATGTCAGATAGATAAATACAGATATTTCCATTCTGTTGATCGACTTGACTAATCAGTGAATCGACTCTCTCAGCATTAAACCACACTGAATGGGTTAATTACTGATATAATGGTGTGGGATTACTGACATAACCGATATATCGGACGGGCTCTAAATTCCACTAAAAGTGTAACAGACTAATAACAGTGATAATATTATATTGAGTTTAGCTATGTTTCATCAAAACAACAATACTGTCTACAAAAACTGAGAACTATCCCTTTAAACTCTTGTCTCTTAAATCTCTTCCTGCTTACAAAGTGACACTGATTGAGTGTGTGTTAAAGGATGTTGTGCATGTAAACATGGGAGCCAATCACGTGGGAATAATACGGTACAGAATAGCAGCTTCATAAACTACAGCTTCAGATTGTTGTTTTTTTCCTAGCCAGATTAGGAAATAAAAACTGCCACTGTTGACACTTGAGGTGATTGTAGGTTACTGCTGCTTATCTGTACCTCCTCACTGTAAGTCTATTCTATGTGTTTCTTATTGTTAACAAATCCCATGAAAACACTAAAAACCAACAATGTTTAGTCTGTTTCTCAAACCTTTCTGACTTCTCTACCTTGTCTGTAGCTCTGAGCCACACTGACACATACATGCCCTTTCATTTTTAAAACAGCTGGACACTGTTTTTAACAAATGTTACTTAATCAGGAGGAAACAGTGCATTCACTGAGAACTATTTTCAGTTGTGGATTAATACACATTTGGTGTTCAGTGAGTATTTCCAGCAGCAGGACGATGTGTGTGGGAGTCAGAATCATTTACAGTGTGTGTATGTTCATGGTAATGAAGGAACATGTCAGCCAGTGCAGCAGTGTGGCTTAACTGATGTCTTTTTAATAGTTAATGGACAACAATTGAGCTCAACAGGACAGAGGACATGTACTTACCTGGTACTCTGACTGGAGCACCCCAGTGCCTGAGGAGGCCCCAGAGGGCCCAATACGAGGTTTCTTGTTTGGAGGCCCCTGGTCCTGGCCGTGTTGTAAACCCCCGCCAGCGGTGGCTCCCGTGGCACCGGAGGTGCCGTTAGTTTGAGCTGAACTCTGCTGGGAGGGGGCCTGCTGGGTTGCCGCCTGCTGCTGGTTCTGGGCCTGAGTCTGGCCTGTCGTCTGCTGGTGCTGCTGGGTCTGGTTCTGCAGATGGACACGTAGGACAAAACAACAAAAGCTTAACAGAAGCGATTAAGAGCCTGTAGGGAGTGATGAAGGGGTAATCTGATTAGAAAACCCAAAAATAAGTGTGTATGAAATCACGCTGGTTACTTAACTTGTAATAGATGTTTTGTTCTACTCTCTGTTAGCTCTATTCTTACATACAAGCTATCTGTGATCCACTTACACACTGAGATGGCTGACATGCTGTCTGACTAGTTAAAACATCAGTGTATTATTTAAAGGAAACATCAGAATAAAGAGAAACCTGAGCTGAACATGAGACAAAGAAAGACATATTAAGTAAGTCAGTTTGAAGTCATTAGTTTTGTGTTTTGAACTGGACATTACAGTGTGTCATATTGTCTGTTTATGTTTGTCCCACGTGACTGAGCTGAGAGAGCCCCTCACACTCCTCGAGCTCACCTCACACTCCTCAAACACACTCAGAAAAGGTGTCGCTTTTTCTAGACAGCAGCTGCTAATGTGATGGAGGACCTGTGAATTATCAGAAGCCGCATGAAGAAAAAAAGCATCCCTCTCTCAGAGCTGAATCTCCCTACAGTGATCTGCTTTTCTTTTTTTTTCTTTTCTTTTTTTTAAACCACGCAGCTAAAATGTACCAGCTTTGTTGAGAGGTCTCTCAGTGTGTCCCTGCCTGTGGCAAAGTCACAGCAGAATTCTAGTAGTGATTTATTACACTGTAAAAATAGCTGAAAGAACAGAGAAGACACTGTTAGATCTAATGGGTTGCAGATTTCTAAGAACTACTCCCAACTGTAACATTTATCATTATGTAACAAAATCTGCTCTTTTATAGGTGTCATGTTAAACTGTCCGGATACATCTGGCACACAGAGATGATCAAATGATTATTGAAATAGCTGAACGTTTATCCTACACTACTGAGGAGATGCAATTTACTTGAAGAGCGCAGAGTTTACAAAATTACACGTCAATTTGGTGGAATATTTGACTTCGGAGTGCAAATGAGAAAAAACAACCCCGCCCAATTCAATTGACTTGATCACTGTGATTTTTCAACAGCCTCACACAGCGATTCATGTCGTCGTTCAGTTCTACTACTTTGCATTCAAGTTCAAATTAAACTGTTTATCACCGAAAATAGATAACAGTGACCACTCCTGAACTATGGTGCTAAACTTACTGTAAGGTTTGACTTGCCTCCAGACTTTGCGAGTCAAACATTATAATAAATAAATAATTAAACATATAATAATTGAGTCTGATTATCAGGTAGGGTTTGACTTGTATATTATGTAGGACTACCATGTGTTTTTTATAAATAGATTTACAGCCAGTCATGTGTTCTACACTTCACATAGTAGAGATTCTTGCTTCAATTGTGTTTAACTCAAGAGTATAAAGCATCAAGTCTACAGCATAATGTACATTTTACATCAGTCAGCCACTTCTGTCTGTGGTCTTTACATTAAACAATGAACTCCTTATGTTAAAGCATGGATGAGTTATGATAGTGTCATGATTTTTTTGGGTTTTCATTAGAATACATGAACAAAAAGGAGTTTCCATTCCCTGCTTTGATAACATTAAACATCACTGTAGTGAGAAATGACCCAGGAGCAACCACATTGTGCTAAATCTTAGAGAGTCTTAAAAGATTTTAAAATATATTGGAGAATACTCATATATTTCAGCCAAAGCAGCTATTAGATCAAACCACTCTGCCATCAGTCATGTGCTTAAAGTAGATCATTTTTAACCATAGAGAGATGGTGAAGTGACACAGTCTGGAAACATCTAAACTCTGCAGACTTTACATGGAAAGCTGATGTGACTGCTGCACTGCTGTAAGACTTGAATCATCTCACAACTACAGGCTTCCAACCTCATACTGGTGTGGGCTTTGTACACTTCAGATCATTGTCACAGTCTGTAGATCTGTAGAGGTCAAGCATATATATAGTATATGTAGCATCAGCATGACTTCACCTGTTAACAGTATGTGAATACTGAATGGAGGAATGTATGTAAAGATATAAATAAGCAAACAGCATTGTTGCTGTGTTTTAAACACCTTTGTGGATTATAACAGCTGTATGCACTCTGTAGAGGTTGTGTACTTTGAGGTGATGTCAAACAGATATGCACATAAACACATACACTCTAAATGATGGAAAAGTAGATCCAGGAAACAGTCGGTAACACTGAAAACTGCACATGGACTACTAATGTGCCAAAAAAAAAAAGGAAACAGGCTCAGACTTGTTTGAGCCTGTGTGATTGCTGATATCTCAGGAGATAATAGTGATTATTGGTATCATATACAACCATGTGTTTTACTGCCAAAATATGGATTGACAATACAAGAGATTTAAAATAAATGAAAATGTAGTTAAAAAAAAAAACCATCCAATGCAGAGTGTGTTATTTTGAATAACTGCAGTGGTTGGAAGGGATTATTCTAGTTATAATATGTCCACTTACCAGCAATTAAAACATGTCATCAAAGTAAGTATGTTTTATAAAATATATTTACATATTTAGTGCAATACCAAAGTGTAAAGTGTGTGTTGGCAATATGAAATGAAGTCTCCAGCTATGAGGGTTCATTTACAGTAGAATGGTAATGTTATTTGAGTGGTGTGGTTATCTAAAAGTGATGAACAACTTCCAGCCAATTAGAATGAAATGTTGTCTGTGGCCGTGGAATAACACAAAAGGATGGAAACAATTACAACCCAGTTTGCACACGTCGATATTAATATGTCTCACTGTTTTGAAAGCTGTTATGAAAGTGATGAAATGAAATGGTGGAATTTAATTTAAAGTTGAGTCGCACTCACAATTTTCTTGTATAGGTAATAATAATAATAATAATACATTTTATTTATAAAGCACTTTACATTTGCAAAGCAAAACTCAAAGACAATGACAATGTACAATTAAGGCTATCTTAATCAGTTGACTTGTTTTTTCAGACAGTAGAACTGGATAATTACCTTTTCTGTTTTCTCCTCTGGCTCGTCTTCGTTAAGAAACTCTCGTTTCGGGTAGGGGATTTGACACCCAGCAAACACACTAGAGGCAATGAGAAAGCTGATGATTAAATTGTTTCTGCGTTTACATACTGTACCCCCCCCCCCCCCCCCCCCCCCCCCCCCCCCCCCACCACCACCACCACTACGCCAACCAGGATGAAAAACAGGAAGGCAGGTGCAAATGTGAAGAGTAAATTCCTCATACTTAAAAGAGTTAATCACTGGGGGGGGGGCCTGTTTTTCTTTTGCTGAATCAAAAGTGACTAAGGCTCACTCAGTGGTTGGTAACGGGTCCTCCAGGAAGTAGGGGTCCTGCAGAGCCTGCTCTGATGTGATTCTTTTGGTGGGATCCATAGTGAGGAGTTTCTGGAGCTGAAGGCAGAGAGGAACAGTTGTATTGTAACTAAAGATTAGTTTTATTGTTGATTTATCAGCAGTTTATTTTTTCTCCATTAATTGATGTCTGTGAAATGTAGTTAAAAATGCTGTGTTCCATTGCCTAGAGCCCATGCTGATGCCTTCAATTTGCTGGTTTTGTCTGACCAAAACTGCAGAATTTTAAAGGACCACTATGTAAGATTTAGTGGCATCTAGTGGTGAGGTTGCATATTGCAACCGACAGAATACCCCACCACCCCCTGTAGAAACATGGCGCTGCAACATGGCGGGCTCTATGGAAGAGGACCTTCTCCCTATGTAGATATAAAGGGCTCATTCTAAGGTAATTATACACTAGTCCGTTCTGCTAGATGCCACTAAATTCTACACACTGCACCTTTAAGATATTTAATTGATGAAAGAAATATATAAGAAAAAAAGCAAATGTTCACATTTAAGAAGCTGGAACCAGAGAAGTTTAGTATGATTAGTATGTAAAAATGAAGTGAAATGAATATTCCATTATCAAAGAAGTTTCCAATTATTTTTCTATTGATCCACTAAACCATTTAGGCTGCGTTCAGACTGCAAGCCAAAATCCAATTTTTTGCCAATCTAGTTGGAACCAGATGGCTCTTATGAAGCCTGAACAGTCATAAATCACATGAAATCCGATTTTTGCAAACCAGATGGGAACCACCTTTGGGAGGTAGTTTCAAGCGAAGCTCGAGGGTTTGTTGTTGCTGTCTTGTTATATGACATCACACAATACATGCTAGATGACGCCTCCGCTCCGACGACGTTACCACAGCAACCTGTCAGATTGGTCATTAATGTGGCCCAGTCTGAACAGAGCCAAATCCCATTTGGACACTTGCTAAAAACTGTGTGGACAGTCAGGCCTAAAAATTGGATTTGAGAAGGAATCAGATTTGAATCAGATTCGTCTGCAGTCTGAACGCAGCCTAACTGACTAACTGTTGCAGTTCTAGTCTTGGCTCTACTCCAGGACACTGTAACTCAAATGAAACAATGACTATCAGCTTTAAGCATGTTTAAGGGTGTTAATAAGTGTCAAAAATGAGTAAACAGAGTAGGACTCATGACCTTTGTCAGAAGCAAACTAGAAGTAATACCAACATTCCTGCTGGCCAGTGACAACATTTATTTATGTTTTTTAATTTTGTCCAATCACATTCTTTCCCCTATGTTTATGGGACATCTAAAAGGACAGAGTTCCTTCACTGTTCAAATGATGCGGGCGTAAACACAACAGTCATCAGTCATTGTGTCATGACAGAGCCAATGCACTGAGGCACACAATCAAAGAATGTGTCACAGTCCTCACACTTTCTGACTGAATTCATGAATCAATATCAAAACACATTCCACATGTGAATGTGTGTAATTGTGTGAGCAGAGTGTTCCTGCCAAAGAGAGCCCGGAGCCCGTTTCACCAAATTTGCTGCTTGAGAGAACGCCAATAGCAAATGATGGCTGCTTTGAATAATCTCAAATTTAAACCATATTTTGCTTTGTTTACACTTCTTTTTGCTTTCTACATGATTCTATATGTTAGTTTGCAGTTGTGACGTCTTCAGCATTAATCTACTATGTGGAAAACAGCGGAAATAAAGAAAAAAACATTAAATGAGAAGGTGTCACTGAATGTTTGACTCACAGAGTTTTTGAAATTTTTTTGAAATGATAGGATCTTAACTAGGAGTCATATCTGATCCAGACATGTTGAGTCATTTTTAAATCATTAGCAGTTTCATAATACTTCTCGACCAATTGGAAAGGTGCAAATTCTAAAATGTTCATACTGTAGGATTTATTTCATGGTATTTCTGGACAGACCAGGTTTTATTTGTCTTACATCTTTTACAAAAATGAAGTGTTGTCTTTTCCAATTGTGGAAAATTAAAGCTACATCATGCTCCTCTGCATAACTAAATCTAAATGATTCATTTTCACTAACAAAACATTATTTCCTTATGCCAGTCTGGCCAGTCTGCCATTTGGACCAATAAGATGAGTGTATCTAGATCTGGATGAGATGAAAAAATCTGTTTGATTCATTCCATTAGGTGTGTACGTGTCATATACATATATATATATATATATATATACACACACACACACACACACACACACACACACACACACACACACACACACAGCTGTCACACACTGCTGTTGTCTGCTTTCCCCATAAAGCCAAAAAATAAGCTTTTCATTCCATATAGTGTGTGTGTGTGTGTGTGTGTGTGTGTGTGTGTGTGTGTGTGTGTGTGTGTGTGTGTGAACTTACCAACAGGAAAACTTTGCTGTCTGGTTTGACTTTATGCTTCTCCATATATTTGATTAAGCTGCTGTTTGCATACCTGTCAGATGAAAAAAACAACAACCCAACAATAAAGCACGCTTGCTATTTCTCATCAATCAGTCTGATCAGTGTCTGATCATCACAGCATCCACTCACGTTGTCCTCCTGAAGTCTTTCTGCAGTGTGGGGTACTCTGGCATCTTCCTAATGTCCTCCCAGTCCTTATCTGTAGAATATTTAAAAAAAAAAACACTAACTCAGCTCAGGGTTTCATGAAAAAAACAGAAAGTGGACCCAGTGTGTTTATAAGGCACATCCAAAGGTTTTTGGATGACTTAAAAAGAACACATTGATTTAAACCCCTGTGATTGATTTAGTGCTGCTGAGGGACAGCTAATGATTCAATGATGTTTTATTTTTATTTATTTTTTTAAATCTGAGGCTCTGACTACATCTGTGTAGTGCTCACATGCAACTACAACGTCTTGAACAAGGCTTCTATTTTACTTCCCTGGTACTGTTTTCATTATGTAGTATCAGTATAATCAAAATATGATGTTAGAACACTGACAAAGACACACATTTGCTTTCATGTGTTTATTACTTTAGACTTTCAATGGACCCCGTGGACTTTGTGACCAGTAGTAGCTCTATGGAGCAACATTTTTATATGCGGGTCCTCGTTTTGTTTGCACAAGGTCATGCTGCATGTGCACGCAGGTGACGCAATACACATTCTTGCTGTTTCACTCATCTATAATGTGCAAAGAAAAGCTGAGGGAGAAGAGGATGACTGTAAAGAAAGCAAACACAGACGTGCAAAAAAAATGTGTCTTTCCAAATATTGTATAAGTGACTAAATGTACTCGAAATATTTGTTAAGCCTCGAGGATGCAAACAAACATAAACACACTGTATGTAAATGTAAGAGTGACTTAACTTTGGCTGTAATTCACTTAACATGTATTTATTGAGCTCTTGTGAGGCACCTACTATTCAGGGTCAAATTTCAACCATTTTTAACATTTGAGAGCTGCAAAAACAACATAAAACATTAGTTTTAGCTGGACTTTCCTAATGTGACCCACAGTCCACAAAAATGGAAATAAAATGCATGTTTCATATTGGGTTTTTTGTGTGAAGCTGATACACATTTTCATACATAAGTTTGACCTGTCGGCATTCAATCAATCAATCAATCAAATTGTATTTATAAAGCACATTTCATACACAAGGTAAACTCAATGTGCTTCACAACAAATAATCATAATAAAATAACTAACAACACAGTGCAAGTGTAAGTCCAATCAAACACACATGTGCACACACCTATACACACACACACACACACACACACACACACACACACACACACACACACACACACACACACCTAACCAAACACTGTCATAAAAAGAAAAGTTTTTAACCTGCTTTTAAAGTGTTTCCTCTGAATGTTTCAGCAGGGTATTCCACCTGCGTGGGGCATAAACACAACAAGCTGCCTCTCCTTCCTTAGTTTTTGTGCGAGGAATAACTAAATTCCTGGTGCCTTTGGATCTGAGGGTTCTTGCTGGTGTGTAACTGATGAGCATGTCTGTTATGTACTGAGGTGCGAGGCCATTTAAAGCTTTGTAAACCAGGAGGAGGACTTTGAAATCAATTCTGGCCCTGATGGGCAACCAGTGTTAAGATTTAAGAACGGGAGTGATGTGTTGATATTTTTTACTTCCAGTGAGAATACGTGCGGCTGCATTTTGAATTAGTTGTAACCTGTGAATACTGGATTTTGGAAGGCCGGTGAAAAGGCCATTACAGTAATCTAATCTGCTTGTTATGAATGCATGGATTATTGTTCAGAATCTGATTTTGTAACGTGGTTGATATGAGTCTTGAAAATCTAAATTACTGTCCATTATTATTCCCAGATTTCTGTTGCTGTTGATTTGCTCTCCAGAGACAGACAATTGAGATGTGTTGCAATTGTCTGTCTCTGAGCTTGTGCACCAAAAATAAGTATTTCTGTTTTGTCTTTGTTTAGTTGTAAAAAGTTTTCTGTCATCCAAAGATTGATATGGTTTATACACTGAGTGAGGGACTGTATGGGAGATAAATCATCAGGATATAGTGAAATGTAGAGTTGCGAATCATCAGCATAATTATGGTATTTAATGTTATGTTTCTGTATGACATGTGAAAGTGGTAGCATGTAAAGATTCAAAAGCAGTGGACCAAGAATTGACCCTTGCAGGACCCCGCACGTACTGCGTGTTTTGTTGGAAGAGAAATTACCAAGGGATACAAAATGTCTTGTAGGTAGGTTCTGAACCAATTTAAAACTGAGCCAGATAGGCCGACCCATCTTTCAAGCCTGTCTATTAAAGTGTTATGATCAACCGTGTCGAACGCAGAACTGAGATCGAGTAGTACAATGATTGATATTTGTTTGGAGTCTGTGTTTATATGTAGATCATTTACAACTTTGATAAGTGCTGTTTCAGTGCCATTGTGAGGACGGAAACCTGATTGATAAATATCAAGAACGCTATTTGAGGTAAAATCATTTTTGAGCTGAATGTAAACAGTTTTTTCAAGTATTTTGCTGAGGAATGGTAAATTGGAGATGGGCCTGTAATTAGCAATGACACATGGATCCAGATTATGTTTCTTCAGAAGTGGTTTGATGACAACTGTTTTAAATGATGTGGGAAATATGCCTGATTGAAGCGACCAGTTAATGATGTCTAAGACCTCAGGTGCTAAGCAGTTAAAAACACATTTAAAAAATGTAGTTGGAAGAGGATCCAGGCAGCAGGTAGAGGACCTGAGCTGACCAACAATATTACCAAGTTCTGCAAGATTTAGACAGTCAAAGTGCAACAACACACACATGGAGTTCCTCGAGAAAGGAGGGAAAGGATGGACGGGTCCATTTTTTATTCTTTTGGCACTAATATTTTGACTAATAGCAGTGATTTTATTTTTAAAGAATAAAGCAAATTGCTCACACTCAATAGTGGAGAAAAGTCATTTACTATTATTAATAATTTCATTTATGATTTTAGAAAAGAAGGAATGTCTAGCCTGTTTAATTGCTTTGTTATATTCATTCAGTTTATCCTTGTAAATGTCATGATGGACCTGAAGTCTGGTTTTTCTCCACTGTCGCTCTGCCTGGCGACACTTTCTCTTTAACTGTCTGACCGCCGCTCCATTTCTCCAGAGAGCCTTTTGTTTTTCCACACATTTAGTTTTAACAGGTGCAATGTTTTCAAAGATACTCCGTATTTTTGTGTTGAAGTTTTCCACAGGATGGAAAACTTCTGGAGGTATGGCTGGAGGTATCATGGACAATGACAACTCACCCAAAGCTCTCTGAAGACTTTCAATAGTATTGTTATTGATTACGTGTTTTTGATTGTCAGAGAACCATTTTGTTGTACAGAAAAAACAGACACATCAAAATAAATGCAACAGTGGTCAGAGAAAGCCACGTCCATAACACAGGCTGCAGTAATATCAAGTCCTTTTGAGATTACAAGGTCTATGAGTATGACCTTTATTGTGGGTGGGTCCATGGACATGTTGGGAGAGGTCAAATGCTTCCAATAAACTCATAAAGTTAATGGCATCAGAATCTGTCTCAATGTCAATATGAATATTAAAGTCACCGGATATAATAAAACAGTCATAGTCAATAGTGAATTCTTCCAGAAAGCCACATCTGGATTTTGATGGACCATAGACTGTAATTATTAGGATTGTGGTTTTGCAATGTACAGATATAGCTAAAGGTATTCCAAGGACATGTATTCACCAAGGGAGATTTTCTTACAACCATATATGTCAGAGAATACCGCAGCAGTTCCCCCACCTCTCCTACCAGTTCTAGTAGTATAGATGAATTTAAAATTGGGAGGTGCAGTTTCAATAAGTGTAGCTGCACCATTTTCATCCAGCCAAGTTTCAGTTAGTAGGGTGAAATCTAGACTATGGGTGCAAATAAGATCATTTATTAAAAATGATTTATTTGTAAGTGACCTGATGTTTAAAAGAGCCATTTTTAAATTTGAGGTGCATAGTAGTGTGGCTGGGTGATAACTGGAGTGATATGAAGGTTACTGAGGCGAGCTGAATTTATGTCAGAAGTGCATTTCTTTTAGGCCTAAAGTTTGTTATGACAGGGATTGATGAATCTGGGCTACTATAATGTATAGAGTGTGGATTTACTGATAGTCAACCAGAAAAAGCCTTGCAGGAGCGCATGATGAGTTCAATGTTCAAGGATAAAAGGCGAGATCCGAGGAAGTTTGGGTGGAGGCCGTCATGTTTGAAAAGGTCCGTTCTGTTGAGGAAAGTGGTGAAATTGTCCACATAGGGGATGTCTCTGCTGCAACAGAGACATCACCTTTAAGCCAGATATGAAGTTGTCTCAGCCGGCTAAACTTAACATCACCATAACAGGGGGGAGCAAAGGGGCCAGAAACTATACATTGTTTGTTGGAATCCAAGATGGTGCTTATGAGGGAGATGTAATCATCTTTAAGCTTCTCCCATTGCTTCAAACATATTGTTGTATTCATCATATTCTATAAAATGTTCTCCTGGACCATACAATAGTGATTGTGAATGTCTTTTTTCCATAAGATTAATCAAACATTTATTAATGACTGATGGGGAGTTTATGAATATGAATTGGTGTAGAGACTAATTATGAGTCAGAATATGAACAGTATGTAAAGGTTAATAAAGTTATTTCTTATTCTCTTATTTATTTTATTTAATTTACATTTTTTAAACATTTCTATCATTCTTATTTTCTCTTGTGTGCATTGGTCTCAATTTTTTTCCTTTTTTTCTTTGTAATTTTCTTTTTGTTGTTTTTGTTCCTTTTCTTTATGTTGTCTTATTATCAACTGTGAAGCACTTTCAACTACATTAACCTGTATGAAAACTGCTGTATCAATAAGGTTTGATTGGTTGAATTTGTTATCATTACTGTACAAAAAGAACAAATGGGGCAAAAATGTCCATATAAGGACATCTTCAGTCCCTTCAGTGAGCTCCCTTTCCTTGAGACTGCCCTGCTCACTCATCCTCACAGGAAATATTTGACCCCGGTGACCGTAATGTTTAAAAAGAGCACAAAATTTAAAGATAACTGAGAATCTGGGCAGCAGAGTGGTGGAGGTTGTGGTTGTGTGTGTGATTTTGCACGGACCTGCGGGGAAACCCATGACGCTGAATATCCTGTCCAGCTGGTCATGATGGAAGGGGTTACTGGTCTTGATGTCTTCCTGGCGACAGTGAAAGATGGGTTCTGATGTTAGCAGCTCTGCGAAGATGCAGCCGATCGCCCAGATATCTGGTTCACACAGACACACGCACACACACACACACACACACATGCACTTAGTCGGATAGTACTTGAGGTACATTAGCTACAGTGCATTAGTATTCATGGAATAGGTGAAAGATGGTTTTTCAAGTCTGTAGGGAAGATGAATTTTTACTGTTTTATTAATCCTGCTCCTGGCTCATCCGCAATGTTAAATAACTTTTGTTCCTACTTCAATTCAATGTGTTAATTCCTCTTTTTCCTCCACTGGCTACTCCTATAAAGCAAAGCACTTTGGTTCATTTGGAATAAAATGACAAACTGGAATGGGATTAGGTCTCAAAAAAAGCTGAGACAGGAATGTTCAGGAATGTTTTTTTATCTGACTCTTCCTCCTTTCTCTTTCATTTACACACATTTGGAGATATTCACAAACACAGCGGAGGCACTGAGACGCTTATTGAGTGCTAAAAGTACGAACCACTGTGACAGACTGACATGTTGTCTCATGTTCCAGGATAGGTAATTATAGACATGTCGACACACTCCCTTCAGACCTACACATGGGAACTTATCAGCCACTAAATACAAAGCTCAGATCTGCTAACCAGATCTAAATGCTCTGGTCCGGATCCAAAAATTCCCACAATTAACCTAAACCAAGCTGCTTCATCAAGCACCTACCTGCCATTAGTAGCAGACAGTGTATGTTCAGGACCGTTTTTCATTTTTTAATCTCTTTTGTGCATGTGTGTGTTTTTCTGTACATGTGCCCGCTGACTCACCAATAGCTTTGGTGTAGTGCCGGGCCCCCAGCAGCAGCTCAGGGGCCCTGTACCAGAATGTCACCACCACAGGATCAAGGTCCGCCAGCGGCTTGAGGGGAGAGTTGAAGAGTCTGGCGAAACCCATGTCAGCTACAGGAAGGTGGGGAGGAGGAAGATAGAGGGGTTAGCAAACAGAGGCACTATCAGAGAGTGATACACACAGAGCGCAGGCTGACCCCTGATCCAAGGCTACAGCCAGGGGGCAGTACTGCCAGGGGGCTCCTAACGTCTCAGATAACTCCTCAGGCACATGAGACCCGGAGCGTAGATCCTGATGGTTGTAGTTTGGTCTCAGGGGCTGAATAATTTTACTCACAACAAATATCAGCGTTTTGTTTGAACACTGTGTGTAAATAAATGTTGTGAAACCTCCACCTGTACTTACTGAAGACCACAAGTATAATAATCCTCAGGATCACAGCAATGAGACTAATTACAAAAAGATGGAAAATGAGCACCTTCCTCACTTCATGAGCTTGACAAAAACATTTTAGGAAGTACAATTTATGGAGATATTAACTTATAGAACATAATAAATAAAAGTGGAATGTGATTGATGGAAAATTAGAATGATAAAGATATAACCATTTTACAGTGGTTTTAAAGGTCAGTGTAAATATGGAAGCAATCTCTCTCTTATGTACATTATATAATAAATGTCAATTTTATTATTTTTTTCATTTTTACTTTGTCCCTTCTTAGCTCATTTATTATCATTGTTCAGACAGTAAATTCTTTATACTATAAATAAATGAACTGCTGAAAATTATCTAAGGGAATAAAGGGGGATTTAAAAAATAGTCAAAGGTTTTGGACACACCTTCCCATTCACATCAATGAGAAAGTGTGTCCAAACTTTTGATTGGTACTGTATATATGTGTGTATTAAAAGACAATTACACTTAACATGTTCTAAAGAGCCAACAGGAGTAAAATAGTTCTTCACTGAGTGTCAGGAATACAATATTTATCAAGTCAAGTCAAGTCAAACTTTATTTATAAAGCACATTTAAAAACAACCTCAGTTGAACCAAAGTGCTGTACAGTTATTAAAATACAATATAATCATACACAAATATAATAATAAATAAAACAGTAAAGGAATAATAAGAGCTCAATTTAAAAACGAGTAAAAGTAAAGATTAAAATAAAATAAAATAAAATAAAATAAAATAAAATAAAATAAAATAAAATAAAATAAAATAAAAATAAAAGCCAAGGATTCTCGCCTAGCTGTGGCTGAACACCAAGGAGAAAAGATGGGTTTTCAGCAGTGTCTTAAAGTGCTCAACAGACTGTGCAGCTCTAACCTGGATAGGTAGGCTGTTCCACATCTTTGGGGCCGCCACTGAGAAGGCTCTGTCCCCACGGGTACAAAGTCTGGACCGAGGTACTGCCAGGAGCAGCTGGTTTGCCGACCTAAGTGCTCTGGAAGTACTGTGAGGCTGCACAAGCTCTGATAAATAAGATAATGCCAGACCATTTAAACACTTAAAAACAATTAATAAAACCTTGAACTGGATCCTAAAATGAACAGGCAGCCAGCGCAAAGATGCAAGGACAGGACTGATATGATCACGCCGTTTCTTTCCAGTCAGTAGGCGGGCGGCTGCATTCTGGACAACCTGTAACCGGCGCAGTGCTGACTGGTCGAGACCAACAAGTAAAGAGTTACAGTAGTCTAAGCGTGATGTAACAAAGGTGTGAATAACTTTCTCAAGATCATTTCTGGGGAGATAAGCCTTTACTTTAGCTAATAATCTTAGCTGGAAGAAGCTCGTTTTAACGATAGAGCTTATCTGTTTATCGAACCTAAAGTCACTGTCCAAGATAACACCAAGGTTCCTTGCAAAAGGGTGACAGTGAGACTTCAGGGTGCCAATGGCGCTGTCATAACCATCTAGGAGATTTTGTTGGCCGAATAAAATAATCTCAGTTTTATTTTTGTTCATGGAGAGAAAGTTCACTTCCATCCAAGATCTAATGTCATTGAGGAAGTCTAATAAGACCTGGACAGAGGCTTGCTCATTTGTTTTTAAGGGTATATAGATTTGAACATCGTCTGCAAAGAAATGAAATGAGACATTGTGCTTTCTGAATATGGATATTATCATGTGACTAAACTTGAGCAACGTGTCAAAGGAGCAACCCTGAAGTGACAGATAACATGATTAATCCAATCGCAGCCTGGATTTTATCTTCCTCCTGTCACTTTTTTCATTTGCTTGTTTAAAATCCTTACATTTCATTCAGTGATGTGTTATTCTGCAGCTGATTTAAAGTTGAAAATAAAATGATGTAAAACCTTTAATATATCCAGTAGCAATGAACATGTGAAATGGTCTTGTGTATTAATAATATATATATAAATAGGGATGAAATAGTACGTAAGAGGCTGAAATAGTAACAAAAAGAATACTAAAGGTGGAGCAGGAAAGAAAAAACATAGAGTTAGAGACTTGATAGAGTGGATTATGAAGGTGTAGGAATGGGGTTGCAAACAAAATCAATGCTGAATCAACTTTTTTTTTTTTTTATGTCTGTGATCCTTCAATAGATGACAGGTTTCACTCCTTTTTTACTCTTTTGATACTACTTTTATTCCGATCGTGATTGTTTCTTATCAAGTTTGGTTGTGCTGTATGCTGCGATGATGTCCTATGTCACTTTTTATTTATTCAATTATAATGTTGTGTTAGTGGTTTTTTGTACTGTCACTGCAAATCAAATTTCCCCTTGAGGGACAATAAAGCTCTGAACTGAACTTAACTGAACTGAATACATTCTTGTTATTCGTACCCCTGAGGAATGCAAAAAAACCCCCCCATCCTATCCATTGTTCAAAGCAAATAATAGACTAACACTACCCTTGTCTGAATAATACATATTTCTCAAGCTGTTGCGTCATAATCAATGTTATTTTGTACAATCAGCCTCAGAAGTTGTGTTCTCACCTCTGTTTCTGTGCTGCACACATGTAGGATTTACTCTTAACCAACTTAACTAACCCTGATTTTTTAGCTACTGAAACATTTAATAAACAGATGTTATTTTTCAGCTTAGTTCTTCTTTAACTAAAGTCCAAATTTTCACTTTTAGCCGTTAGATAAACACAAGCCTCAGTTTTTGGGAATGTGCATTCTCTGCCAGGAAAGATCAAATAAGCTTCTCTTTTCCTTCTCACTTCCTTTGGGAAAAAGAGATCAAACCAGTTGGGCCGCTGCACATGAACACACATATCTACATGTTGAAATAATACAACCAGTAATCCAACTCCATATAACAATAAAACAACTGTTTTTGTTGCTTTATGGAGAGCAGTTTATTGATTGTAATCTCTATTCGGCTGTGAACTTCCCCTCTGTGTCGTCTCCACTGACACCTTGCTGGAGTTGTTAGTGTCACTCGGTGCAGCACCAGTTGTAACGGGGGAAGGGGGGGGACAATGACTTTGTACTATTATTGGGTGGACGGGGTTTAAAAATAGACTCTAGCATTGCAGTGTTACCCTTCATCAGTCACCCAGGCCAGCTGGCTTATGTAACACTGATCTGAACTGTCGATCTCTCTGGGAGGTTAAACGCTGCGGCTACTGTGCAATCAAACAAGTCAACGTCCTGATTGATCTGCTGTCATACTTGTTGCACAGGCTGATATTAGGATTGTGTGTCATTGGAATCATTTACTGATCAGATTCACTCAAGCAGTTATATTCTCCTAATCCACCTTACCAATTTTAACTCTTCCTCGTTCAGGACCTTCCCCCATCACCAGGATGTTGGCTGGTTTCTGCAGAAGAGGGAGAGATAAAATGTTAGCTATTATATCAAATATAAACCGGTAAGTGCTCACTTGAATTCAGAAGTGCCAAGAGTGCTCATAACTCCAAAGGGAGTCATAAACACAGCCGTTCTCTATTCTAAAATGACAGCGAGTGCTATGTGTTCTGTATCGGCTGTCCTGTCGGTTATTGAGCCGCACAACCACATGAACGTGTCAGTCAGCCATTTTGTGAGAGTGCACTTAAAACTCTCATAGAATCCAGTGACAGCCCACACAGGAAGAGAGTCGATCGTACTTAAGACACCTGGTTGTGTATGTCAGATTTCGGGTAAGGAGCTTTGTAACAAACAAAAATAAGCATGCGGGAGTTAAAAAGCTCTGTTAGCTTGCTGACCCAAGTGAAAGGTAGACTGCAACGTTTGAAAAGGGCTCTAATAAAAATAACATACAATCCTTTATGCTCTGTTTAAGTTTTTTAGTTTATCAAAGTTTAAACCTGAACTGATTTATTCTTTTTGGCTGCTGGAGGCAGCAGAACAAGCTGACAATATAACATATTTCTATACATCATATATATATATATGCATGTGTATATACATGTGTGTATGAATGTGTGTGTACAGTATCTGTCAGAGGTTTGACACATTTTCTTTTTACAACTCACAAGTCATAAACAGTATATATAACCCAAGTATTGTAATATTTATAATGTATATAGATGGAATTCCATTTACTTTTTTACTTAGTTTGTTATATTACTCCTAGTTCTTATGTGTTTCTTTGTTTCCTGCACTGCTAATGCTAATGCTAATTTCCTCTCTGGGGATCAATAAAGTCTTATCTTATCTTCTCTTATCACCATATGACTGATGAGTTTTTATGAGAGTGAATATTGGATTTAAATTTACTTTCTTTCTCCTTTTTTCCCTTTTGAAGGAAATGCTTCATTATGTTCACAAGCTAATTGCTAACTTACTTCAACCAAAAATATGAGCTGAGTAGAAGTCACATACATGTTGTCATTGGACCCATGCTACTAAAACAATAACCAATAATTAGCGCTGTCACACCGTATGAAGTAGTTTTTGCAGACATGCTAGCAAATATTTGTGTTTTACACATCTAGCAAACATAAATCAAACATTAGTTTGTGTTTCTGTCCAATATTTACTTTTGTTTCAGCTCCGGTTTGCTCTGTACCAACTCCTGAGGGAAATATCTGCCTCTTAAGCTGCTAAATGCTTCCCTTTGTTCACCGGCTAGATGCAGATTTGTATCTGTCTGCTGTGAGGTGCTGTGCAGGTAGTGTACTGTGACTTTATCAGAGGTTTTTCACTGAAAATAGCTTCTGCTGTTGCTGAAAATGAGGTTGATGAGAGCAGAGATAGCATGAAATGAGCTAAAAGAGGCTAAAATGCTAAGAGGGACTGCAGAGTTGGGGATTTGTGTGGGTCCACCACTACACCACACCTTTCTAATAAACATTATTTTACATCGAAGAATGTTATTTGTTGTTTTTATTGGGAAAGAAATGATTAGAATGAGGACATCTGGTTGAGACTTTACACCAAAAAGTTCACAGAGAGGGCAACAGAGACCCAAACACAAGGATTATTGTGCTTTTATCTTCCAGCTTTTACCATTAGCAATTACACTTCCTACATATGATTACAGACAGTGAGTGCTGTATTGTTGTTCACCCTGAGGAATCAAACAAACTGACCAACATATTCCATCACAGGAAAAATGTCACATGGCCTGTGTTTTTTCTTTTCTGTAGGATGCAGTATCTTCTTCTCGTCAAACAGTGAGTCGCTTTTTCCTGGGTGTATGTGTGAATGTGAACCCTCTGGCTTGGCAAACTCAGATCTGCCTGCCAAACATGTCTTGTTGCTATAGAAACGGCACTAATAATGAGATCTATTATTCACGCCCACAACACGACATGCCATGATCAGCAAACACAAAGACAAGCGTCTCTTAAAAGGCCAGAGGAGTTCCTCTTTCATATTCTAAACAGGCCCGACTGAATTAATATGCCCAGCCCGAACATAATCATTTTGGCTGTCTGAAAGACAGTCATTACCTCTTGAATGTTCTGTAAAAGACCTGAGTGAGTGTCAGTGTCCTCAAAATACAAAATGAGCATGCAGCTCAGAGACCGCTGTCTCAAAAAACTAGGCCAGCTCAGGAGACAGAGGCGTACTTATACAAAAGAATGATCAAGTTGAGAAACAGGTTGTCCTAAAAGCAAAAGGTTACAGCTAACAGAGCCATCAGCAACCATGAGTCCAACCCTAGTGTCAAGATAATGAATGCCTACCTACACACTATTGAGGCAGTGGTGAACCCGGTCTTGAAATATCCTTTTGATGTTTGTACAGCCAAATTACTATCGGAAAAAAACTCCCCACACTATCTGCCAAATATGCAGGTCTGCAGGCTCTGTGGATGCTTGAAGCGTAGCAAGGCTTTATTGGAACAGTGCCCCTCCAGCCCAACTACTCCTAATACAACAATATTTTGTAACTTTTTAAAACAGACAATCCAACACTATTTCAATGTGTGTTATGTGTTGACAAGTGTACAGAGATGTGAACTACTCAGGCGGGGAGTTCCGGTCCTCTGAAATGATGCCAACGCGGAAGTAACTTAAAACTGCATTCTATCAAAAGGCCACCAGGGGGCGACCGTTTTGGTGTCAAAAGGACTTCCGTCTCTATACAAGTCAATGAGAATTCACCAACTTCTCACTTGATTTCTAACCTCAGTAAACGTTTTCACAATGTGTTTATGGTCTCAATCGCTAGTTTAAAGCCTTCTTCAATGCAGTATGATGTTCATTTGGGACATTTTGGCCTCCCTGATTTTATATTTGACGATAAAGCAGGGTATGCATTAGGGCGTGGCTACGTCGTGATTGACAGGTTGATTGGTTCACAGGTTCAGGAGGACGCCTCATGCTCCTCCTGATGCCCATATACGTAGTAGTTATTTTTTCTGTTATTTTTCCCAGCATGCACCTGAAATTTTCAAGATGGCGCTGCTCAGATCCGATACTATTGGCCTGCGAGCAGCAGTCCACAAACCAATGGGTGACGTCATGGATGTTACGTCCATTTCTTATATACAGTCTATGGAACTACTACACCACTACTTCAGTAATGTTTTGTTTGAGTAACATTAGGAAGGCCTTTGAGAGGACACAGATCAGGGAGGCAGTGGGATTGCAGCTAGGTATGAATCATTTTACTTTAAACATGCCTGGATGGCACATCAATGTAGTTGTTTCCAAGCAAAATGAAGTTTTAAAACTGTGCCAACTGTCCATTTTCAGTTTTTTTCTTTTTGTTACAACTGCCCCTTTAAACACACATTTCCCCACTAATATTAAGAAACCTGTGTAAGTGGTGGTGGTGGTTGTTTATATATGACTTCATACTCAGCAAGTATGACTTTGTTTAATTATACAGGATGCTTCAGTCTCAGCAGCATGAGCCAAATATCTCATAACCATTGACACTTTAATTCAATTGTTATAGTCCAGAAGCCTTTAACAGCATTAATAGTTATTACTGTCAAGATTATTGCTGAGGCTGTAGTGGGCAAGAAACTAAAGTAGCACATAACAAGTAGCAACTACTTGAGATATTAATAGTAATCTCCATCAAACTGTGTATCCTTAAAAAACAGTACACATCTCGGTTTACTGAAACACCTTCAGTAATCCCCCCTGGCATTGACTGTTGGTACAGTCCACCGAGGTGCATGGCTTTTGCCTTGGCCTGCAGAGCTGCTTAGTCAGCATCTTGACTCAGCTAGCCATGCAGGACGGTGGGCTCAGCACATGCTAGTGGCTGTTACATAACCCCTTGCATAGGGCTAGGGGGTGGGGAGGCCACGCCAAGCACCTCTGGTGTGGGGGTGGTTGGCGGTGGGTGGGACAGAGAGAGGAACGGAGGAATGGCAGGACGAGTGGGGGATGGGCGCTATGCAGTGAAGCAATGCAAAGCACATGCCTGATGCAGAGACGCAGAGCATGCTACATACCAGCAAACACACAACGTTACATAACAGCAGAAGTACTGGAGCCATTAAGAAGAGCTGGTGGGAGCACCTTTCCCACAGCTAAACATCACACAGCAGAGCAGGATTACATGCTCATCTTGTTTCCCCCCCACTCAGAGTTGCAGCTTTCATATACACTTTGAAAGAAATAAGAAGCATTGGGTGCATTTTCCATAAAGCATTAGTGTGAACAACATCTCCCCTTTGTTTTGTTTGTTATTCACACCCACAGAAGGAACTGACAAAAAGCCAGGCATCTGCACAAAGATGATAATCTGGCCAACAACAAAAAACAAAAAAGGGCCGGTTTAAGAAGTGAGGATTGGGATTGCCCTGCAGCCACAATGGCAGGAAGCCTCTGGCAATGAGACAGCAAAATAACAACACTGACTGCAATACATCAGTGCAAAGTCAAATAGAGTTTGACAATGGAGAATTTCATCCGGCTTCAATAAAAATAGTTATAAAGGGCCGGAAGAGTTGGTGCGTAGATAAGAGTGGTGTGACCTTCAGGGAGCAAAACAACCACACGGCTCTTGTGAGAGAATTTCTGTTTTTGTGAAAGGGGAGGGGGCATCCCCTTCTTATTAGTGAATCAATTCTTCATTATTACTGTAGATATTTTTCCATTCAAACATTCAGCATAGGTTTGAAACAAATGTAGATCTAGAGAACTGTTTTTCTCTCTGGTTACCAGCACAGACACATACATGCTGAGCTGTCAGTTTATGGCAAGACACAGCTTGTTCCGGGGGGGGGGGGCACATCACTGGTTGGCTCTGCTGCAGAGCAGGGAAACAACAGCACAGCTCAAAGTGACTGATTGTGTTGTGAGGATGTAGGAAACAAATGCATATTCCTTAACTAACAGGTGATTCAACTTTTAGGTACTACATTTTTGGTCTGGATTCATCTAACAGTGAATGGAAGCATGACATCAGTGGTTTGTCTACAGTAAAAACATTATTTATAAACCATTAGTGTTTCTTTTATTTTGTGTTACACCAACGTTTCTACCTCAACTAAGCTGTTTTTTTAGTTTCTCTTTCTAAATCCTTTATGTTTCCACCCAGTTTTGGCACATGTTTTTTTCTCAGTTCCAAAGTAAATGCTGCAACATTTTTACACTTGATGACTTGATCCTTAAAGTCATATGTTAAACAAACAAGACAATCATTTACTGGTCCCACCTTCTGCAATGTGATTTTTTTTCTTTCCTTCCAGTAAACTGAACATATTTGAATTCAGAATTGTTGGTCAGACAAAACAAGCTATTTAAAGCTATTTAAACTTAGGCTCTATGGAAATTATGATATGTATTTTTCATCACATGATTAAAGATCATGGGGAAACCCCTGCATGTAACATGGGTCACTCATGTTGGACATTGTTCAACTGAGTATCACAGTGGATAGATAAAGCTGAGTCTACAGTGGCATTTTTTGGGGTGTTTTGGCAGATTTTCTTGGACAAGGCCAAATTCTGAGTTAAAGCCAGTAACTGAATACTTGAACCCATGCAACCTATGTGAAACACTAGGGTGGAGGCCTGCATAAGCAGTGCAGTTTGAGATTAACTTGTGCAGCAGGACTATAAAGTGTCTGACCCTAAGCATTTGCTGGACTTACTTTCTGACGTCACATTCTGGGAATGAGTTGTTTAACTTCCCATCTGAAATGGACTGAATCCCTCAAAGCAGAGTCAGCACATTTTTACTGACACATTGTCATTTCAGTAATAGTAGTTCTCCTTGGCACCCGTTCACAGAGACTACAATGAATTCAAAAAGAAAAAAAAAAGAAAAAAGAAAGAGTTAACTAATTGATAAATTGACATTGGCTAAGAGTGAGCCTGCAGAGATGCCCTGTGGATTATTCCAAATCACCAGAGAGAGAGAGAGAGAGACAGAGTGTCAAAGACTGAGCACGCTCCCTGATCCCTGCAGGTTTACATAATGTGATGTCCAGCCACCACATGACTATCTAGGATTGCCGGGGATTACATAAGAGTGGGCGACCTGAAGAAGATAGAACTGTGTACATAATTAGACGCTTGGAGCTCAAACTTATCCAGTGAGATGTGCATTCAGAGAGAATAACCAACAACTTTTTAGTTATACTGTATAATTTCAATCATCCGTTCTTTCCTTTGTATCATCTGGGAATAGCCTCCCTTCCAGATCATCTGACGTCAAAGTGATCCCCCCCACAAGCAAAGTCACAAACGTTCCTCGCTACGGAGTCACAGATGCAAAGAGACATAAAAGCAAGGGAGTCACATATACAGATGGGCTGTTGGAGTTTACAGCTCACAGTCAGATATGAAACACACACAGAAAGAAAATTGTTCCAATGCAGATCTAATGTTTTCTAAGCATGCACACTGATCTGGACCACAGTGATATGAAGGACAAAGGCACCGACTAACACAGTCATTGTATTTGCACCCCTAAATCACATCTTAAGAGACTTATCTTTATTTTGATGCAAACAGTAGCTTGTCCTGAGCCTGACACTACAATGTTAAAAAAGGTAATTATGCAATAAAGAAAGTCTACAGACATTTACAATAAGTGTGACTCAGACAGTTCCTCTTAACAGTCTAAAGGTGTGTACTTTAATAATCATTTAATAATCCCCTTACTACAACATGTGGTACAATAATTCCAGAACGTTTAGGCAGTGCACCAACCTCATGGATGTATAGGTGCATCCCTATTCTAACAAACTAGTATGCCATAAAAAAAAAGTATGTCCCAAAACATAGTATATCAAATGCAGTATGCCAAAAGTACCAGGATGTGATGTACTACATCTGGTCGCATTTTTTTAATAGAAGACACATAGCAGAAGACGCCAATCAATGACAAATGATGGCAAATAAAAGTGTATTTACTACATATTTTATTGTGTCTCACATACACACATTAATATGCTATTACTGCACAAAGCTAAGAGGATAAATGAATGCAGATGTCAACCTATATCTGAGGGAAAACTACGTCAGCCTAGCCTAGAAAGCGTTCTAAGTATCAGTATCTAATTAGCTATGTAGTTTACTGAAGTCTCTCATACTCTTCTGGAGAACTCTGACAGCTATATCACCTAACCAAACTAGCTAAGTTATGACACATTTGTCAAAAAAGCATCATGCAAGCTAGTTATGTAGCTAGCTAGCCAAATTGCCTCATAAGAAGTTAGGGTTGTTGATGATGTTCGTGCCTATAAAGGATGTTAGTAGCTAATTAAGATAAGTACTAGTCATTCATCAACTGCCCTGTCTCATTGAAAAATATAGTTAATTTGTAATGTTAGGGTCTGATGAACACACTCAAACCTTGATAAGGTGGAAGACTGAGACTGACTGACCTCTTCATGGGAAAGAGGAACACTACCGTTAAAGGTTTTGAATGTTTAACACTTGAGTCTATCTGCCAATATGTGTTAAAAGGAACATTACCCTACATGCAACAAAAGAACAAAGTGGGAGAACCTACAACAGAAATACAAGGTCAGTTACAGGAGTGTTGTCTAGGTCTTTGATAAGCTATTTACTATGTTTCAGTATCATTTTGCGGTCGCATTGTATGGGGCATGGTGGATGTATCACTGTGCAGAAAGCCATCCATCACATCACCCCACCAAAGCTTATCTCTTTGGAAAGCCAAGAGTCTGATGTGGTTGCAACTCCCTCTGTTGCTGATGTAGTCATTTAGGAAGACTGTACACCATTAAGAAAGAGAAGGACAGAGGACAGGCAGTAAATGATCTAAGACAGACGGAGAATAGAGAGGAAAGGAGAGGAACTGAACAACTGGCCGAAGAGGAGCAGAGATATGAGGAGGACAGGAGGAGAAAGGTGAAGGCCAGGGCAAGGGAGGAGTGAAGAGAGGAGAGGTGGGAAGTGTATCCAGTTAAAAGTTGTGTTTTTGTTTCAATTTATTTGTGATTTAATAAGTGTCTAATAAACTAACCAGTCCATTCTTATGTGCTTTATTATAGTTAAATAATTGATGATAGGACTAGCTTGAAATGGTGTTTCCAGTATCTACATTCTTTTAGTATGGGCTTTACAGGTGGCCCTGGAACACTGTACCTGTTGACATGACTTCAATGTTACAGGTGAAGCTAAAACAAAGTGATGCATGGATAACATGGTACCCAATGCACAAGTTATGACTGATCACTAGATATTTTATATATAATATATAACATGTAGGTAGTAGCTTAGGAAAATGGTGATGACAGAATACAAAATTAAAATGTGTATCCTAATGTTGTATGTGATCATGTTCTTGAAGAGCTGGAGTACAGTAAAGAGGGGCAGACACTGCTAGAGCCAGGAGATCCCTGACACCCTCATCTAGTTCCACATCCCTGTTTCAAGGTTCTGGCCATTGTTGCCATTATCTCCTGCTTCAACATCTTTATCATCACAATGTCTCCATTGTCTAGGCAGAGGTTGAGAGGGATGGTGCAGCAGGTGACTATAACAGGTATAAATATGGGGCTTACTTCTAGGGACCTGAAGAAGATGGAAACAGGTATTCGTCATCCCAAAAGAGCGTTCAATGATGCACCTGGCTCTGGACAGCTTATTGTTATACCAGGCCTGTACAGCATTCAGGAACAGGTGCACGATAGGGTGTCAGACAGACAGATGGGTGCAGTTAGACAGAGGTAACCACCATCACCCATAATGCATCTTGCCTCTAGTGGGTAGAGTTGCTGGGCAAAGACAGGAGTGTTTTTCAGCACATTGACATCGTGGATAGACCCAGGGGAAACACTGCACATGAGCTTACCACAATGGTTGCAGATGGCATGAAGCTGAATGGATTTGAATAGCTTCCTATTACAGTAACACCTTGCATCCTCTGCAGGGTGCTTAATCCGGATGTGGCAGCTGTTGTATCTCCAAGGTAAGAAATGTAGCACCAACCATTTCTCCAACACTCAAATATTGCTCTACAGACTGTGACGGATGTATAAGCAAGAGGGTCAAAGTTCAAGGCGCAATGTTATAACAAAGTAGCATGTTCCAATTGTATGTATACTTCATGTGACAGTATATACTTTGTAAGCCCAGCTGTAATATGTACTAAAAGTAAAAATAAGGAGGCAATTTGGAAGGCAGAATATGTTATCAGGCATAGCCAAGTTAGCCTCGTTACCCTGGTTACCATGCTCATGTAGTGTCATGACATTGATTAAGTGCAACACTATGATTATCTCCATATGCTGTTATTTTAATATATTTAAACAATATTTCATTCCCCTTTCCACTCCCTTCTTTGTGACAGTCAGATTTTCACTCCGTCTTTGAGTAAAATCCTTCAGAACAACTATAAACAAACACATTTGATTTGTGGTTGGACAGCATGTTGAAAGAAGCAGTTCTGAGAGAACATAAATCAGCATAAATCAGCATCAAACAGCTGTCAGCAGGTGTTCTGACCCCTTGTGTGAAACAGAGAGCTTGTTTTCCTTTCTCACAGTAGTTTCTGCCACAGCAAATCTAAACTGCTTCAATATCATTTAAAGCTAATGAGCCATTGTTGGATGTTTACATTTTTCATAATGAAGGACCAAAATGTTTTTTAAAGGGGACGTATGACGCTTTTTTCCTTATTTTCAGTCATTTTCAGTCAGTATATAATGTTACAATGTCAGATGTTGTTATTGAACAAGGCCAATGTTTTAAATAATGAGATAAACATATGTAGAAGTAATTCCTGGCTTCAGACTGCTCTGAAAATTTGGTTTTGGTTACTTTTGAGATGTTCTTCTTTGTTATTTCCTAACCACAGGCGTTTTCCACTTCAGTTGGCTTTTTAGTGCATTTCTCACAAGTAACGTACACCGTTGTCAAGCAATAAGCAGGTAATGAGTTTAATATTTACTAAGCAGAAATGCCCTGCTGTAGTATTTGTTGCTGTGGATGTTGGTGCAGTCCACTCTCATTTTCCTGATCGGATTCGGGTACAAACGCGTTCGGGTGTATTTGAGAAGTTGAAGAGGAGAAAGAAGAAAAGAGAAGTGAAAGTGAAGTGAAATTCTGCTACTATAGTTTGTTTCAGTTACCTCCAGAGCAACCAAAATACAAAAAACTTGCTTTTATGCTGCTTCATTTTAATCAACCTCCCACCTGTGTGTGCCTATCCTCCCACCTGATCTCTGTGTGCTCTGCATTGGTCAGCAAAATACAACACAGAAAGTATCAAGCTCAAGAAAAATACCAAACAGTCAAAAATAGCTGCTTGTACCGGTTGTTGCGCCTCAACGAAAATAGGCCCTCCATCTTTTGAATCAAACACGTAGCAACATGTAGTAAATAACAACAGACACGTTGATGACCGCACTTTTTTTTTCATTACTTCACAGTAGATATTTCCTGATGTGAAAGAGCATGATAGTGTGTTTTTTTCTGAGTAGCGTAGCCTGCTATTTTCAACAAAAGTGGAGTGTTGCTATCGTTTCCAATGTAATGTAACTTGTATTTTTTCAAATTCTGTATGAATGCACCTGATGCCTTTGTGCTTTACAAACCACTAACTACAGCTAATGTGATATTATTGGGCCAGAGATCTAAGCCATGGTAGAATATCAACTAGCTCAACCCATCGCTGTGCTGACTTAAATTAATACAACACATAATTTAGTTGCAAAATGGACACACATTTCCAGAACAAACACAACAATTTTGGTTGAATTCTTCCCATTCAGCCATCTTAACAGAAAACATAAAATACAAAATTAGGGGCCATGTGGTCTGGCTCCAGCCTGACTCTGAGCTACAGGGAACAAAATCTCCCTCTGAATAAAGCAGTGTGGGAAAAGTGAAGTCGGCAGAATCTCACAGGAACCACCAGTGTGTTGTCACCAGGTTAAAGGGCAGACAAGAGTCAAACAACATTCAGAGTGCAGGACCTTCTGCTCCTCAGCCATTACAATTACACCCATCCACACAATCGAAGTCATAATAACACTCCACATCGAGACATAACAACACCTGCATTGAAATAATAGAGATCTGCCAGTTGGAATGACTCAGTGTGGCAAGTGAGGCAGGATAGAGAGGCAGAAAAAGACAAGATGTACCTTAACAATATAATATCTCCACTATAGTATAGATAGATTTACGTCTAGCCTCAAGGTCTGTCAGCCTTAGTAGAGTTTCTCAGCTTTAAGATCACAACAGAATTCTAGAAACATAATGAAATGATGGGGAATATTTCTCGGATCAATCCTGTGTTTAGATAATGAAGGGTAAGTATTCATTTCTTTATCTAACCTTTAACTTTTTCATCATGTAAATGCTGCATTCTGGATGAATTATGGATCCCACCGCTTTTCTTGGCAAGACCAGCCTTACTCTGCCCCTTCTTGTTACCTTGTTTGGTTAGGTTGGTTTAGGCATGAGGAGAGAGATTGGTTGATGTAAAAGGACTGATTTGCACTAAGTTATTATTAATGACATCTTTTTTAAGGGGATATAACTATTGCTGCGTACATCCTTGGTACCATAATATAAACATTCAAAAGGAAAAGGGGTCAATATCTTTGTGCTTAATTAGCTGAATAGATAGCTAGTTAGCTAACTCTTGAGAGCAATGCTAAACCTATCAGTGGATATTAGGATATGTCATATTGCTGTAGAGTCTCTAATGTCACAAACAAAAAAGGTTTTGAAACACAGTACAAATTTCCCACTGAGACCTTAAGTACATGCAAAAAATCTACTGACTTTGTATTCTGAGAGAAACATGACAAATGTACATTTCATGTAAATCTGTCAAAAGAGAGGATTCCCTTTTTTTAAATTCTGGTTGTGCACATTTAGTCATCTCTATGTCAGCCAAGTCTCGAGGTTCTGCACGAGTGTGATGACACCACACATGGCTTCTTATACACTTTGGTCTCTGCTGGGTAATAGTGTTTGTGTTATAGTGGCGTAAATGGTGTCGCTTTTGGAAACGGCTCCAGGATGAAGTGTATCTATACAGGGAAACTGGAGCACTGAAGCTAATATAGCTGCTCACCAGATCCCTGTGGAGAACCCAGTTGGCATGGAGGTAATGGATCCCATCCAGAATCTGATACAGGAGAGACTTCACCATCCCTCGGGGCAGCTGCATGGGCTTCTTGTTGGCCTTGGAGGCGCGGTGGAACTTTATGATGTGCTGTGAAAGAAAACAAAGGTTTCGACTCAATAGTGCTGGTGCAGTGAAGCATAATATTATGTCTTGTCATTTCTGGCAGTGTAGCTACAGTTTTTTCTGTTATTTTCTCTTTTACAAAGGAATAGCCTCTGAAAACCTGTACTGTAATTTAATTATGTAACTTT
Source organism: Scomber scombrus (assembly GCF_963691925.1). Classification (NCBI taxonomy): domain Eukaryota; kingdom Metazoa; phylum Chordata; class Actinopteri; order Scombriformes; family Scombridae; genus Scomber; species Scomber scombrus. Next base: position 26,965,416 of record NC_084986.1, on the reverse strand, counting down.
ATTTGCAGATGACATGATGGAATATGTAGTATGTGTAATTGTATGGGTGTGGGAAATCAACACCAGGCAGCAGACACATTTGGTTTAATTTACCGACCATGGCAGTTGGCCCCATTTAGAATACAACTAAAGTCCTGGATAGTCAACTGAATAAGTGTATCTTAGTGTCTTATTCTCTTGAGTGAGAAAGTGTGTCCAAACCCTTGACTGGCTCAATATTATAAAGTGGCTACTGGTTGGTGTAGACTGCCAAGCATGGTCAAAAGAAAATATTTGTAGGCAAAACTCTGGAGATACGTGAAGGTTCAATGAGAAAGTGAAACTCTGAAGTTACAGCAATGATACATTTATGTCCATGGATGTTCAGTAATGAGGAAATATTGATAGATCTAATCTTCCTTTCTGGTCAAAAATGACTTCAGTGTAATATTTAATTTAACTTTGGTCATGTTACAGAAGATTCAGATTTCATTATTTTTCTCAGTGTAGTCTTACTTGTAATTTACTTGTGAACACATTCATATATGTCTCTCAGAGAGGTTCTCTGATCTACAGTTAGGTGGATGCTGTAGAGGTGGATGCTGTGTTTTCTTTCCAGCTTTAAATGTAAATGTTTGCTAGTCAAATGAATTAGAAATTCCCTTCCGATATCAAATCTGCTTCTAATTCAAATTATATCATGTACTATAAAATACCGGAGAATAAGAGAGATATTTTTCTATGACACAGTAAATTTGTTTTTTGAAGATATCGTGTCACTTGATGGGTACCCAGGTACCGATGGCCCGGAGAGACTCACCCAAAGGTCATGTTCAGCATAGTCGAAGAGGAGCCAAACCTTTCTGTCACTGTGGGACAGGAACACTTTCTGCAGGGCGATCACATTCGGGTGTTTCAATTCTCGTAACAGCTGGAAAACACAACAGGAATGTGTGAATAATTTGGAAGCAGGTTATTTTAAAATAAGACAGGGCATGTGATGATATTTGAATTTAATGCCAGTTTTGTGCGTAAGCACGTCAAATATGTTTTCTTGAAATATGTGCTCATGTGATATTGATGTTATAACACCCCAGAATGGCTACATTGAGCAGTCAAAGGAGGAAGGAGTACAAAATAAACAGATGAGTGTTCTTTTAACTGTTCCATCATTTAGAAAATAGAAAAACAGTGTGGTTGTCCAAAAATAGCAGCTAAATTATGGTTAATGTCAAATTTAGAGGATTATATAAGGATACATTTTACCCAAAGGCTTTCAAAGGCAAAAATATTTCTTTATATGATTATATGACAAACAAAGACCCTGTATTCTATTCTCAAACACAGAAATGTGTACAAGTACAATTGTGAACATTGTATAATATTTATACAAACTTACTTTTAGAAATATGTTGCTATAAGGATGAAGGTATTCCATTAGGTCTGTCACAATAATTATTGACTTATTGTACAATAACGTAATTATTAATTGCATTATTATGCTATTATATTATCATTATATCAGTGGTATAAAATGATCTTCGAATGACAATAATATCGTTTATCATGATTATTTCTGAGGCAATATATGGTCCAACAAATGTAGTTATCATAACAGGTCTATATTCCATATTTTTCATAATGTAAGACCAAAACAAACCAGGCATTAGTCCATTTCTGACTTCCCCGGTCTGTCTGTGGGACTTAACCTCAAGTCCATTTGCTGTTCTTCTTTGGGTCACAAATATACAGTTTCCTTTTCATGTAATCTCCTCACACAGATGGGCACTCTTGTTTTTGGCAAACTTTACTCAAACAGGAGGCAGTAGTACATTTGGTGGGGATTATTTTCACTGGTGGATTATTACACATTTGGTACAGTAATAAGGATTGAAAGCAGGAAGGTGTGTGTGGGATTGAGGGAGCGTGAACTAGGGTGTGTCCTCATGGAGGAACACACATACTGTAATGAAATAATGAAGGAAAATGTCACCAGTCCAACTGTACCACAGACGCTTTGATACACATAGTATACTTGTTAGTGGGATCAAATCATCAGACAATAATAAAAAATACAGAACATTGCCAGGCTTAGCGTATCTGCATTTCTTACATACTGAGGAATGTAAATTAAGTAAGATTGTTTATCAAGTCCATCTGGATATGAGTCAGCAGTCCATGTGCACACAGTATGAGATACTGTATGCATGGAATGTTACTGTAGGTGATGGTGGATGCCTATACTCCTCTTCACAACATTCATTCATTGTCTGATTTTACTGCTCAGATATCAATGAAAAAAAATACAAGAAGTTTAATTCTGAATGGATTATAGTACTCAATAAGACGTCAATAAGACATCAGTGTGGGTCCAACATTTAGAAGCAGACTTTAAGTATTGATTTCATGAAATTTTGTACATGCAGTCATGGTCCCCAGAGGATGATTTTTCATCTTGCATCACTGACAGAATTTAAGACTTTGCATTATGTCTTTAATAAAATCCTTCCTATGACCTGTGCTTAATGCTAAAAAATATTTAAATATGCCAAACTAACAGGCTATGCTAAGATATTGAGGAATTAGTCAGATACTTAACTGTCACATTTCATCTTCACCCCCAACACCATCTGACAATCGACAACTGACAGCAACACATAGCTTTAAACATGGATTTGAAAGTACTGGTATTATATTCATTGATCTTTACATAAGATCCGTCACTTCTTTCTGCTGCCATGTAATATAATGTTATTCTAATCCGTAATGCAATTGTGTTCCCCAACCGAAAATGGATTTAATCCATTGTACCAGCTTCAAAGGAATAGTGGGAACAGTTTGGAAACTTCTCATGTTGTCTTTTCATTTATCAGTGAGCCCCCCTGGCTCTAACAGCGGCTAATGGAAGTTAGCAGTGGGACAGCTGCATAATGGAAGAATTCAACATAAGCTAACGCTGCACAAACTGTCATATCATTCAACCAGCGCCTCTATCTCTCTTTCTGTCTTTGTAGCTGCATCATTGGTTTCACCCAGTCCCATTCGCACTGTGCCATTTGCTGACCCATCACAGACAATCCATAATCAATCATGCCCTTTAAACAGGCCTTCATATCCGCGGGGTGTTTCAGTCAGAGGGGAGACAGCACTGAAACAGTCTACGCTGAATCTTACCCACTGAATGAGTTATTCATTTGTACAGGCTGTTATGACTCTTACTGTACTGCACCTGCAGCAAGATGCAAGAGTAAAACAACACAGATAGATCTAGTCACCACATTGTTTCTTTAACGTTGTTGTACATATGGTTGTTCTCATTAAAAAAAAGATGATTATAGCTTAGTATTTGTATAAACTGATGAGGAGAAGTGACAGTATGTGGTTAATTGTCACGAGGACGCAAGCCTCGCATAGTTGGATTTGACCATCAAACACCTGCAGCTTCATGATTCTTGCACAAGTGTGACCAAAGCTGTGGAAATACCTTATGGTCTTGAAACCAGGTCAACTACTCACTTGGAAAGGCTCTAATTTCAGAGAATCCACTGACACTAATCTTGAGTTACATGGCAGAGCAGCTCTCTTACACACTCAGGACCGTACTGCTACTTTGATTTGCTTTTGATGTTTTCAACTTTTTCCTGTCTTGACCATTATTAAGGAAGTGCCTTCAGTATTCTCAGTCGATGTAAGAAGTTATACTTATACAAAATATAATTCTTTCAATACTTCATTTCAAAAGGTAACAAAAACTGCTCAACATCTGCCACTCCAGGTTTCTGTTTAGCACATGGAAATAGTGTTTTATAAGTTTCCCATCATCTACTACCAAGATTCTCTTCAGCATCAGTTGGTTTTGACATCTTTTGACAGCTGGTGAGTGGAGAAATTAGGAATTATGTAATGAAAACTGAGTTTCAAAGTGGGTTTCTATAATGAGGTCAGGCAGGCATTCAGAGACTACAGGTAGATACACAGAAACCTAAAGGGCTGATTGTGATATTGTTTGCATGGTCATGTTGAAAAGGAAGGTGAAAAAAATGAGGGAGATGAGACGTTATGAATTGTACAAATAGATAATGAGAATCATTCAAATGAATATAGATATCACCCTTCAGATTTCCTTGAATGATTCACGTTTAACTGGATCAACCGTGCAGCTCAAGTACTTTTAAATGTGTTCTACCCACAAGGCAGTCAAGGACAGCGCTAGCATGGAAAGTGACAGGGACAAGTGCAAACCCAAAGGAATAATGCAGGAATTGTATGCAGGCCGTTCGATTTGACCTCTGGATGGGGAAATGAGGGTTTTGTTTAATCACAACCTTAATCCACAGGCTAAAATGGTGCATTGTAGTAATGAGCCCTGGGCTTAGTGCTTGTACACCCCCCCCCCAGCTCTGTGGCACCACTTTCTACCCTGAGGCCGCGCACTGGTCGAGACAGACCTCATGTGATCATTGAATCATTGTGGCAATAACACTGCTCTCACACACAAAGAGCAAACCTGACGCAGGGTCACAAACACATGCTCAACCTATTTAATATGAACCTGAGGGCTGTTGCAGGTTAATTCCTGGTGGTTGATGTTCACACAGGACTTCAGTCTGCCATGGCAGCGTCAATGATCACTGCTAAGACACAAAATGATATGAGACCACAGCTTGGGTTTGACCTTGTGAGGCAACATCACAAAATCACACCAGAGTCCATCCTGTAAGGCTTCAAAGGCGCTTGTGGTTTGGATTAATCAGCATTGCAAATCTAGCTGCTGCATGGGGTAAAATAGTGATAGACCATGATAGATAGATGGTTCATCCAATCACCTGCCAAGTATGTTTTGCATGAGCCTGCCCTTTATCTAAATAGTTTTCTGGCATGGCTTCTCAGATGGTTCTGTGTAACAAACCATCTGAGAAAACATCAGGTTAGAGCTTCACTACACAGATTAGTTGACTCACGGTTTAATAGAAGTGATGTCCATTTGAAAAGTAAACGTGATGACTTACAATAATTTAAATTGTCTATCGACAGAAAACTCATTTGATAATCAAAATGTTAGTTCATTTTAAAGCAAAAAGCCAAATATTTGTTGGTTTTAACTTTTATAAGTGATCATAAAATATTTTTGTCATACATAATAGCAAACTTTGGGCCTGTTGGTCAAACAGAAAACAATAAAAATGTGACCTTTGACCTGCATTTTATACACATAACAATTAGTCACTTAATCTTGAAAATAATCAAAAGATCCCCAGCAACATGGCAGATACAAGCTCTCTTTTCTTGTTCAAATCCTACAAGTGGCACAATGTATAAATGAATGGAAAGACAAATAACTGTATATGTTGTGCAAATATATACAAGCTGTGTTCTTGTACTCATCCTGCGTCTTACACAGAATGTTCAAATATACATCTATAAGTGCTCCTCAATTTTTCATGTAATGAGTGCCAACCAGAAGTCAAGAGTTACATAAAACAATGAGCCGTTTTAAATGATTCCACATCTTTCAGATCTCGATATATCAGAATGTGGCACTTTCTAGTGAGCAGGTGGTCTGTTTTTATTAAAAAAGAATAGACTCAATTCATTTTCATTTAAATGTCTGGTTAAGATCAGTAATAAAAATGTCAAATGATATTTTAGTTACTTTTTGTGATTTGATATGAATGGAAGTGACTGTGTTAAATCAGCATATGATAATGTCTCGTATCAATGGCTGCCTCCTGAATCCAATCCAATGGACATTGTATCATGGCAGACTTTGTGAGATCTGTAAACATCGAATCGTTGTCCATTGAATCGATATAATACTGTATCATGAAGAAACTTAAAGAAACGGTTTCACACTATTCCTCTGATCTACCAGTGCTGGTAATTCCCAAGAAACATAGGTATTTAAATTTTGCTTTGCAAATGTTTTCCGAGGAATGATTTGCATGCGTCATGTTTGTCCTAAAGGAAACACACAGTGAGTAACAATGAATGTACACAAAAACTTACTTTACAAGGAAACACCACAGGGCATCTTTAAGACCGCCAAAAGGAAAAGAGGAATTGAATGGCAGCGGATCACTCAAGGTTGAAATATTAAAAATCAAGACAAATTACAAAGGAATAAAATGTATGATACGTGTGATAAGAGAATAACTGCAAAAACCTGCATTAAGCAAAGTATCCATTAATGCTTCAAAGGTATGTACTTTGTTTACATACCACCCGCAGTCATGGTTACACATGGCTGATTCTGACTCAGTTCCTCTATAAACAATACCATGGCAGTGATTCAGGCACTATGTAAAAAAAGGGTTGACATACAGTAACTTCACTACTTGGTCTCACGTGTTGGAAGCAAAGCAGCACGGAGCTTCTGATTCTCTTAATCCATCTGACGCATGACTGTAAAACATATACTTACCTCGCCAGTAAATAAATACATTCATATAAGAACATGGATGGTTAATTCTGAATGTTAAGCTGCTGGTATGATAACATAAATCCAAGTCCTGGGAAAACACTACCACAGGCAATAATCACACAACTGTAATCCAGCCTTAGCCGCAGAAAACCGGGCATCCTGTGGGAAAATGTTCCATGTGCAGACAATCTTGTGACTCACTTTTATATGCTATTAGGCAGTGGCCATTCAGGCCATTCCTCGACATGTGCAAGGACAGAGTGCACGCTGAGAGAAGTGAATGTCTCCATCATAACGAACGGTTTTAAATGAAACAGATGCTGATCATCGATGAGGCGAAAGGAATCAGCTTTCTGAGTAAGAAAGAAGCAAATGAATCCAATAACAACTGCGACATCAACACATTTAAATTGATGCTTAAATGAGAGGGAAGTATACAAACACAACAGGAAAGAAAAGAACAGGCTGTTTGTCCCCCTTCTGAGTAAAATAGGTCATGTTTTTGTTAAGGCCTCGGAGAGAAAGCGCTCGCTGGACGGGTTCCAAATATTCGCAGCTAAGCCAGATTCCAGCCAGGGTTGCCAGTCCACCTTTAAAGAGGCTACTCGAGACCCAAATGTGCTTTCAGGTCATTGACCATCACATAACACTTGTAGGCAGTTCCTGGAACTCTTGGATCTGAAAGAACACATCTAGCAAAGGCGGTTTCCAGTCTGTCAAGGGTTAGAGTGAAACCAACTGATCTCTTCATGGTTTTAGAGAGATGAAAACTATGCAGAAACTAATGTGGCTGTTTACTTAGCAGCCGAGGCCACAATTCAAGCCTTTTTATTCTACTAATCACCCACTGTTCCCTTTAATGTGGTTATTATCACAAAACAAAATGTCATGATACACTGGCTCTAATATTAGTGTGACCTAAATATAAGTTGATTTAGCTTCTTTAGCTGTTGTGCTAATATGCAACACCTTGTATTTCAGTCATGTTTTCTTTCTGCCAGTAATCTTAAAGGACGTTACTAGTTCATGGAAGGAAAAAAAGGAACAGAATTATTGACTTAATTTCAACTGAAAATTAGGCAACCGTACAATCCACCAAAACAAGCAGGCCAGCAAACCACTAGTTACAAAAAGGTGACGTTAAATGATAGCGGGCTACAGACGTGACATTATTGTAACTTTCGGTTGGCTATCTTTTGTGTTTACAGGCTATTGGTAGTAATGGGCACATCATTGTGGGCGGCTGTGGTTCAGGAGGTATAGCGGTCGTCCACTAATCGGAAATATGGGCGGTTTGATTCCCGGCTCCTCCAGTCCACGTGCCAATGTGTCCTTGGGCAAGATACTGAACCCCACAATGGCTGTGCCAACGGTGTATGAATGTAAGTGAATGTTAGTTTCCTCCTGATGAGCAGGTTGGTACCCTGTGTGGTAGCTCCTGTCATCAGTGTATGAATGTGTGTGAATGGGTGAATGAGACTTAATGTAAAAGTGCTTTGAGTGGTCAAAAGCGCTACAGTCCTTTTACCATAATGAAAATTCTCACTCCATCTAAATATCAGATGTTTGCTAAAGGAGTAAATGTTTTTTGTGATATTTAACCTGCTGATCTCAAACTAAACACGGCGAGTGAACAGTAGCTTCGTGAGTAAATACAGCTTCTATATGGAGAGTCAGGTAGCTGCAATATGGCAAAGTGAGAAAGAACCACAGTGAGAAAGCCTGCTGGACTACTGGACCCATTACCGCCTAGTATAAGCTGATAAACATGACCTGGTCTGATAACCTTGTGATAGACAAAGATAGCGACAGCAGCTTCAGAATGTTTATAGGACATAACATTAACGTGACAACATTTCACGGACGAGAGTAAAAGTTATAAAATACTAACAATCATCATATGACTAAAATGTGACTGAAACTAAAATTAAACTTTTTTGCAGCAGCTTTGATGGTGATTTCAGTTCCGAGAAATGAGATTAAATTAAATAACCAATCTTTGGATTCTGGATCACGATGGTTTTGTGTCTCATAGTGTCTCAGACGGACTGAAGGATGGGCAAGAAAAGGCCACAAGAAAAAACCCAGCGCTGCCCTGGATCATCCTGCTCCAGAGGACTGATTAATGACTTCTCTCATGCAGCTGGTGAGCAGCGGGTCGATAAATCCACTGCAGGCTGCTCTGTGCAGGGCTCTGCTGGCCATTGGTTAGACACAAACACTGCAGCTCTGTCTGCGGGGTGGACATGCACGCCAAGCCTTTTTTTCTCCAGAATGAACAAAGTGACGGGCACCCTCTCTGCAGCGGCCATTCGGTGTTATTTACAGACATATACTGCTGACAAGGCAGATGTTAGACTGCAGACTGCAGCTTCAAGGATGATCATGTGTGGTCCAGCAGAATGACTAACATCAATGCATCAGATCAGACACAGATTAGATAAATTGTCTGTATTTCATTGTATTAATGCAACAATGGCTGTAGCAGATTTACTGGTACATACTGTATGTCTTCTATACAGTATGGTTTACCACATTTCATTTTGTGAGTAGAGTCTTAATCAAACACTGGCTGAAATAATTGAAATAATGAACCCTCCAATTTAACTGACAGCAAGACATTAGCTCTCATTTGATCCCTAGCAACCCTGTGCTTGAGCTTTTCACTCTTCACCCTCGGCAAATACAACTCAAATATGTTCCTGTTTGCACAGTGATCAGTGTGCTGGGAAAGAATGGATGATGAAGGCCAGAAAACACAGGCTGTTTCATGGAGACGCAGGCAGAGAGGATCAGTATTGGCCTGATGCAGGGGTGTAATTTCATGTTTCTACCTTTGAGGTGAAAGGCCTGTTGGGCCAATATATTAGTGTGTTATTTTTCTTGCTGTGGATCATTAATACTGAAGCAGCCATTGCACACTTATCCTCACATGAAAAAAGGCAACAACAAAAAACTAACGAAACAAATAAACATCCTTTAGTTATCTGAGTCAGTAAAAATCTACTCATGTATGCAGAAAAGGAAACAGGGAAACATTTATGAGGTCAGGACATTAACTAACACAAAAGCCATTGTGACCAACTGGGAAAAACAAGACTCATTTCATGGGAATAATGAAATTCATGAACAATGTTTCAATTCACGAAGGTCAAAGTTAATGGAGTGAACAGATGTGAAACAGCAACAGGTGGCTGAGTGAAGTTCCAAAATAACAATTTTACTACTAAAGCAATTCTGGGCCTCTTGAGGAAAAAGCAGTACCTGATTCAAGGCAACAGTTTTATTTTTTTTTGTCTTTCAACAGAACCGTGTTGTGGTGGAAAAATGACATCCAGTTATTCACGGACGACTCCAGTTTCAAATTGGGTTTTACGTTTTAAGTTTTTTTCATAAAGCAACTTTCTGAAATCTTGAGTCACAGAGTAAGAAACAAGAGTAGTAAAACTGAACAAAATTATTACCGAAACTTTCCGGTTTAAACATCCATCACAGCTTACAGAAGACTTTTTAGGGACCAATCTGTGAACATGCTTACTGCCAGCTAATATTAATGTATTTTACATAGTTTAAAAAAAAAAAAAACCTGTTTTATTGGATCAATTTCAGTAGGAATTGATTATTGAAAATACAGTTTCTTTCTTACTTAGTACAAGATGTGTTTACATGAATATTCGTAAAGGGTACACTATGAAATTTTGGAGGGATGTTGTCTTGCTTCTAGTCTTGAAATCTGCTAGTTAGTTGCATTTCTGCAAAGATTACAATGGAATCAATCATCTACTGCTTTGTCAAAACTAAATATAAGTGAACACATTGCATGACCCTTCATTGCTTTGCAGGTTGTAGTGGTCCAATGGTACTGACTGTATTTGTTTTGCATACAATATCCTTATTCAAGGATAGTTACTAATATTTAAAGTGCATTCATATTCAATTTAGCAATATTTATCAGGTCAGCAGATGTTTTTGATCAGTTGCAAACCATCATCTTCTTACACAGTCTTGAGAAACACTGAGAAACTAACTAAATGTTATATCGGACAGTGAGGAACCCATTATCCAAACCAAAAACAAACAAGTTGTTCTTCACCATACCTGGAATCCTTCTTTCCTTAAGCCCCACTCTGATGAACTCAACCTAGACAGGCCAGCTCACCTCCCACTACCGGCTAGCAGAGGATTTACCCAAGTGGCCCTAGCATTATGTAAACACAGTCTGCTTCTGTCACAGGGGTTTAAAGGCTGTGCAACTTCAGTGAGCTGTGTTACGCAATCTGCTGCCCATGTTGTGCTGAAGAATCCAGCGGGGGCTGTGAGTGCCTGGACGGCCCAGAAAAGCCGGCAGCAAGATGGTGTGATAAGGAGGAAACCAGAAAAAAGGAAAACATTCAAGGCCTTGATACCTTGCTGGAGCGCCCCTGTGCAACTGATATTAAATAAATGTTGATACATTTTGTTACCTTGCTTCCTCTACCTCAGTAATTGATGATTAACATTTGTGAGACTTGCAAAAGTTGCCCCTTTTTTGATCATAAAACCATACTTGGGGAATTTAGCTCTCTGATTATCTTTAAGCTCATCAACCAAAATACAAAGAGTTTACTTTCCATATGTCTGAGACACAACAGAGATACTTGAATTTCCTCAGTCAGAATCACTTGATGAATCCAGATAGAACCCTGTTCATGAGACAAATGCATCGGCAACTGTTTAAAATAGCTATCATTTCATCAAACACTAGTTTTTCCATTTTATCTGATGATGCTCTCACACTACCTCCATCACACTGCGCTTCCTGTAACTATTTGGAAAAGCATGCTTGGCTGGATTAGATGTTGGGATGAATCAATCAGACCAGAAAATCTTGTCTATAAAAGGTGACTTTCATTGATTTCGGAGGCCTGACAGCTCCTGGCACTGCCTTATATTCCTCCGATCCTTAAGAGTCAAATCCACATGGAAAAATCGTAAAAGACCTAGGCCATTTTATGCTGCAAAACCAAAAACACAGTGCAGCCAAACCAACCTCTTTCCGCCCTGAATGTGCCATGCCAGTCACTGAGCTGCACAGTTTGCTAAATGAAGCGAGGCTGTGGGCTGGGAGGTACAAAGACTCCTTTGTTCTGTCAGGCAAGTCAGAAGATTTTTTAAGTCAAACAATTTCTAGTAGCTGTAATGTTCAGGAGACAAGCGAGGCGAGGTGTGCTCTGCCAGGAAATAATGGAGGGAGGGACTTGCTCCTACCTGCATTCCTCAGAAACATACAGGCGAGGAATCTAAGCACATGGAGCTGTGTAACTGTGGAGCAGTTTCAGAAGTATATTCTCATTAACTTTTAGGCAACAACAATCCTTTAGATACATGGCGTGAATCATTACATAGATTTATTGGATGTGTCAAACTTTCTTTAATTAAATAGGGAAAAACTAGGTACTACACACACATTCCTAACATCTCCTGAATTAGCCTTCATCAAGGCATTAAAAAATGAAGACGAGTAGGGATGTCGCAATAACCACAATACTGCAACACAGCATTACAGACAAGCCAACCATGGTGGATGGCAAGCAACGGCTACAAACACGCCTTCTTGTTTTATATTTAAATGCATATTGAATGTTCGGCAGCTCCCATGGTCCAGAGGTTCAGAGGATCCCACGTACCACATGCTGAGAGCCAACTAACCTGGCACCGAGCCCTCAAAATAGAACCAGTGAGTTGACCAGGGATAGGTGCTGCTGTGGAAGTTAAAAACACGTCTGTACAAAAATGTTGTCTCTGCTATATGTTTAAACGTTTTCCGTTCAGGCTGCCATTTAATCAGCAAGTTTTCCACCAATCATAAAATCTTTTTTAGTTTTGAGGGGACTTGGCTGTAGGTCACATAATCAGACTGACCTAATACCGCAGACACTACATGCCAAACTTTTGAGCCACCCTCAATCACTGCAGGGGAAATCCATATACCACAACAGCCCTAGCCCTTCCTCCTTTTATTATACATGTGTGCATTGTTTCACAGGTAGCATTTCAGGTGTGTCTGAAACACCCTCAAACTAATTCTATCTCAATCTTTCTTCTTGTTTTTTTGTTTTTAACACAGTACTATTTTCGATCTGAAAGCCCCACAATAAAGACTGGAGCCAACAAGGGCTGACTGATTAAACATTCTCTTGAAAATAGAGCAAAGTCTATGTCATGCACAAAAAATAGAGAGACAAAAACAACAAAGTAACCAACCGTTTACAGAACACTTAAATGGTCTTGACTATGAATGCACTGATCTAATCCCTTTTCTTGCAATACCGGTACCTCAACTCAGGAGATCTACCAATACTGAACAACAATCTAATAACAAGTTCTCTCTTTTTCCCAACTTTAAAACCTGTAACCTGTAGAATATATGTAACTGAATTTCTTTAATGATATGGACAAAGAAACTGTGTTTACTGTGGGTCAGTCACATCATGACCAATACCTAATCTACCATGAGGTCGGTACTTGCACCGATAACGATCCGGTGTATCAGATCGGTGCCTCCCAAGCAGCGACAAATGTATACTGATCAAATGCTTTTCATCAGCTCAGATCTGGTTTTCCTTTGAACTGGTCTTGAACGTGCAGCAAAACATTAGACCCAACACAAAGAACACCACAGAAAGGTTAATCAAGGCTTCTTTCCAACCTGTCTGATCAACTGACTGCTCGTATTTCTTGCCCTGTTGGACCTATCTTTAGCAATGTTCCTGCATTCTGACATCTCAGCACTAACTTTGAAGAGTACAATGTTATTAAGAGCTATAAAACCAATGGCAAGAGCAATGAAAAAAAAATCCAAGTTGTCATGAATGGTAGAATTCCCTTAAACGGTTTGAGTACAGAAAACTGAGGTCCCGTTCCCCTTTTCAAGCCTATGTTCCATGAGCTTCAACCTGAAAAAAAGGTATTATCTCCAAGAAGGTCTTTTGAATACTACGGTTTTCTATCTATATTCTATAATAAATAGCTACTACTGCACTGAATAGTAGTAGATATCAGTAGATAATGATTGTTTGTTATCATTCATGATTCAAAAAAAAAAAAAAAAAAAGCAAAGGAAACACACCCCAGCAATACTTCTGTCTGCTTGCCCCAGGAGAGACTGTCATGGTCTGATTGGATTATTCTAGAAAAGAATGCAGCTAACACCACGACAAAACACATCTTATCTTATTTTCGGTTTCGCTGCAGAGCAGAAATCGAAAAGCTTTGGAAAGGGACAGTCATCTTCAAAGACAAAGCAAATCATTCGTCTTGCCTTTACCTGGGAGTTTCTCTGCTTATGGAAGTAATACAACACTGAGTTAGAGCTCTGTAAGGCTACCAGCCTATTTCTTAGCTTACTCAATGAATGTCAGTTGATAATGGCAAACTAAGTACAAATATGAGTCACTACACCTATACTTACTCAATAATGTTCACTTCAAATGTACTGTTGGGCCAGATTTCTGACTCATCATCTGTCAGGTAAATGACTAAGTGTCAAATAACACGATGCCGCAACTTTGGTCTCCAAGGCTGTGGCTCACTCACCTCTGCCCTGTTTGGCACAGAGGCTGCTATCGGGACCTGAGGGAGACATGGGTGAGCAGCAGTGTTGGGGAACGTTACTTTGAAAAGAAACTAATTACATTACAAAGTTACTTCCATTAAAAAGTAACCAGTTACATTACAGCATTACCTTCTGAGAAAAGTAACTCTTTAGAGTACTTTTGCGTTACCGAAAAAATAAACCATGTCGTAATTCCTTGAGCATGTTGTTTTAGTCCAGACCTCCTTTAAATATAATGACTGTACCATCATCACACAGCCAAGTCTGGCCCATAATCTGTAAATCTTTACACTGATAGCAGGAATGACAGACACAATGTCCCTTTTACAGCTCTGTGTTGTATTAAAGTGGCTTCTAAAACATATGCCCACATACAAGTTGTAAAACTACATAGGCTATATAGGCTTTTCAAACACATCCCTACATCACTGCAACAGGGCAACAGGCTCTTGTTACCCGGGCACAACCTACATGTCACTGTAATGTTCTTGCTCTTATTTCCTCCCATAAAATCAAAATAATGTGAATATTTCACCGAAATGAATGCTGTCCCATGTTGCTCGCCAAGCTGCCGTACACGCGCAGTGATATAACCGTAGCACGTAGCCAGGTGTCTGCCTGACTGCCATACTGAACATAGTAACGGTGCAAATGTGTGGCAGATTTTCTTTTGGCATAAGTCACAGGAGTAGTTGGTTAAAAAAATAACGGATTACCTTTTTGAAAATGTAACTAAACAACTGAGTATTTAAACTGCGGACCTAACGCGTTAGATTACTCGTTACATCAAAAAAGTAATCTAAGTATCTAACGCGTTACTTTGTTACTTTGTAACGCGTTACCCCCAACTCTGGTGTGCAGGCAGGCAATTTGACACCCACTAAAATGTAGATATTGACAGACAGAGAAGAGAATAGAAAAAAGAGGAACAGGCCTTGTACAATCAAACAGGAAATAACATGATAACAGGAAATAAGGAGCCGCAGCTTCCGAACTGCAAACACTTTGCAAATTAAACCAACGTAATGAGATTACACTTATAAATTCATCAATAAATTCATCAAGACTGGCAACTGTACAATTCCAAAGTATCTTCCAATGTCTCTACTGCAGAAGTAGAATATGTCACGTTGTCAAATACCACTGGGGTATTGGTGGGAGTCATCTTACAATCAAAGTCACCTTCACAACACTACTAGCCAGGGGAAGACAGTGTGATGCACGCCGGTGATCATGATTAATGATTAATCATATATCACATGGATTGGTAGCATATCAACAGTGATATGCTGCCAACCCATGTTATAGAGGGCAAGGGATTGAAAGAGCTTGTTCGGCACCTCAAACCCAGATATGTTATGCCATCGAGAGCTACTATGACTAAATGCCTTGAAAACACTTTGAGAAGAAGATGGATGAGCTAAAACCTGTACATGAATCAGTGGCAATATTAGAGAACCTGCAAGACTTATCACAGCAACACAACACAGCTCTTAATGCTGCATCATCTCAGCGAAATAAAGAACTGGTTTAACATGAAGTTGAATGTCTTACTAAAGAAAAGCAGTTAATGGCAGTCAAGAGGATATGACAGTGATGGAAATAGATGATAGAATAAATTACATTAGAGGTGACTGTCCAGTGCAACAAGATGGACAAACCCTGCAAGATGCTGGGGTAGTGTGACAAAACAGCTACTGAATTCTAAAGACCGAAGACATCGGTTGAAGGCAGAAATAAACAAGCTGCCATTACTGCTGGAGCATTTTACTTCAAAACACACACTGTAATGTAATATTCAGACGCACACCCAGCCCACTCTTTTATCTAAATGAGGCTACAATGCGGACACAGGAGGGGTCCTGATGCAAAGAGTTCTGGCCAAACACCACAGGGTCATCAGCAAAAAAAATGCTGTAGTGGCCAAATTACATAGGTACAAGCACACACTACTGGTTGGTTACATTATAATATAAATGCTGTATTTCTGCTGTCTACCTTGTGATCGCCACATGACTCAGGGATAGGTGTGTACAATATATATTATCTTCGATGATATCTTAATTGTTTTTAACAATGTGCAAGCTGACTTAACTGAGTATGTCATCAAAAACATGGACCACCTATTTATTCATTGTATTAAGATGTGCTATATCAGGATCGGTGTTGTTGTTGTTGCAGGAAATGAAACAATCTATATTGGGATATCAGATTTTGGTCATATTGCCCGGCCCTACTCAGGGATATTACACTGCAGAGGGGCCAAAGCCAAACATCTTCAAATCCTACACTCAGCAGCTTTGAACTAATTATCTTTCACTTCTATGAAAGTGACAACAAAAGTGAATATAAGTAAATGCACCTGAAATGTGTGTGATAATTGCTCAGAGCAATGTAAAACTGTTTGTGAGTTTAAAAACTTATCTGATTATTTACAAGTTTATCTTTTAGATTATGTTGTAAAGCCAATAATGTGGCGGTGAAAACAAACACAAAGAAAGGATCTAGGAGAAACCAAATGTAGGTTAGAGTAGAGTAAAGTAGGTTAGAGTTGAGGCTGGAATCTTGAGTGACCCACCCTTTGCTGTATCTATTGTATTATTTTTTACAATAAAAGGATTCACCATGACAACACAAATCTGACTTTGGATCTGATACTGTTGCAGTCAAACACTAACAACTACACAGCAATTAACAGAACTCTCTCGACATACTAGATCTCTTGGTAAAATATGTATTGAATACTGAGAGGTGACAGCTGTGCCCGCCACATGTTGGCTGATGTATGATTAGCTAGTTGTGAGTGCTCCTCAGTAGCTGCACTGTGTGTCTGACCTTTGCCCTATTTTTTTTACTGATCGGCTGTATGCTGGTGAGTCAGGCAATCAAATGGCTAAACTAGTGTTTTTGCCTCCCTTACCTCATAAACTACAAATCACATATTCTTTATATTCTCGCCACTTATTCTTTAAACCAAACTACAGTTTGTTGTGAGTTTTGGAACTTTAAAAAAACAACTAATTTCTGCTCAGCTTGCAGGCTTGCTGGTCTTTTCTTACAAGCTCATTCCACTCCTGCTACACTGTCAAGCAGGAGGTGACAGATTGTTACTCCCATTTAAGTGTTGGAAAAGACTTCTTTCTCTATAAGAATAACACTTTTCTCTGCAGAATATTTCAAGCAAACAAGGGACCTTCCCCCTACACACACGCACACATGCTCACACACACTGGAGGACCATTTCTTTCAGATTCATTTGCAAAAATGTAGTTTATTGTTTCAAAAAGAGGAACTACGACTGCTGAGTGCACAAATGAAAATGTGAATGTGAATGTTAATGTTAGTGTTGCTATAACTTCCACTCAAACCGGTTAGTCTTACTGTAATTGTTTGAACAGTGTCACTGACATGGAGCATATAGCCTCCCTCCAGGTAAGCATCTAATACTGGAAACCAGAGCCTCTTATGCAACAGCCCACCAGCCTGTCAGAAGGGCCACATTCTCTGACTATCTGCAGCCTGTGAGAGGACTGGCTGAGTGGCATGCTGACACGCCTTCAGACAGCACCACCCCCCGCCACCACAAATACTCCCGTCCCAACCCCGAGTGATTCTTGGAAGCCTCGTGAAAAAAAAGCGCCTGCACCACCGAGCTTGTTAATAATAAAAACAACACTTGACCTCTGATTATTGTGTTGGTCAGAGCTGAAATTATTACTCAACAGACTGAAACTAAAAAAAACATATGTTGATTTTTCAGTTATTTTTCAAGCCAAACATTTGACAGCTTCTCCAATGTGAGCATTTCCTGTGTATCTCTGCTTTATATCATTGTGAATTCAATATATGTAGATTT
Organism: Scomber scombrus; assembly: GCF_963691925.1. Lineage (NCBI taxonomy): Eukaryota > Metazoa > Chordata > Actinopteri > Scombriformes > Scombridae > Scomber > Scomber scombrus. The sequence goes on along the minus strand of NC_084986.1, from coordinate 26,947,566 downwards.
TGGACTACTGGTTGTGAAAGCAAATACATTATAATGGGAATTTCCCCACAATTTTACACATCAATTTCTTAGCTCTTAAACTCTTAAAAATAGTTTTTAAGAACATAATTAAATCAGAGTTTCAAATTTTGTTTGTGGACCATTTACATATTGACCTCATTTTCTTCCATATTAATGTACAATTAAGAGGGTGTTGACTCAGAGGCTGTTGGCAAAGAAACTTCTTGGCAAGAGTTGTCCTGTAAAAAAAGATGTACCAGTTGAACTATTGGCACAATGCAGTGTGATGTCATCTGGTAAGGCGCCACTGCGTTGACCAACAGGCTCACACCGGCTCCTTTCAGCTTTTGTTGGACCGTGACAGTGGGGCCAAGCCCTACAAACACCAACGTCCAAGACTGAGTAAATCACTGACCGAGTAAAGAAGTTACCCCATTGGTTGGCTGAAGGTGGCTGAAATTGGCAGAGATTACACTTATTGTAATGTTCACTCTACTACTGCTAATATGTCACCTTATTAAGTTGTATTATTTGTTCAAGTGAGAAAGTAAACCATTTAACGCTGTTTGGAAATTTGCTCTGCTGCTGGCCGGGTGAGATCAGCGTCATCTCAGCTGTTAACAGCCCGACGCCTGAGCTGATCGTCAACAGTTTTCGTCTGTCATCATCCTGAGAGAACATGATCTTATGAAGTGATCTGTGCAGCTCTTTGGTGATTCACTGCTGGCTGTAATGTCTCCGTAGTATTTTGATATATGATGTAATTCCTTCCTGAAGATAAATGTTCTCTTATTGCTGCCACGATAGTTTGTCTGAATGTAAAGTGAAGCTTCATCCTTTTCTGTTGCTCTATATATACAGATATCACCACATTTACACACATATAAATATATTAACCCTTACATACTGTTTCCAGGTCAAATATTTATACATTTGAGAGCTGTAAAAACACCATACACACATTGCTTTTAGCTGGATTTTCCCCAATTTGATCCACAGTATACAACAATGGAAATAAAATGCATCATCTTTTTTATTTTTGTGCAGCTGATACACATTTTTATATATATGCAAATTAAAGTTTGACATGTCAGCATTTCCAACATGTTGTTGTATTCATCATATTCTATAAAATGTTCTCCTGGACCATACAATAGTGATTGTGAATGTCTTTTTTTCCACAAGATGAATCAAATAGAAGGATTAATCAAACATTTATTAATAACTGATGGAGAATTTATGAATGTGAATTGGTGTAGAGACTAATTATGAGTCAGAATATGAACAATATGTAAGGGTTCAAATGAACAGATCAGTATATATTACATTTTGGTTTATTTTATTAAGCTACATAACTGTTTGGATTGTTATTACAGCTACATTACACACTGAATGATATCATTTTCTGCATCTCTGTGTCAGTGAGGTTTAGTGAGAGAAACAAAACATCAATGGGGCTTTAAGTCAACATGATTTAGTCACAGTACAGTCAGGTAGGTGTGTTGAAGCTAAGCACTGCATCCTTCTATTCTCAGAAGTTTTTACTACAGAGTCCTGCTAAGAGCACACTAACTAGCATCCCCTTCAGTTCACTGCAGGCTTTACTTTCTGTGTATGGGACAAATAAAGCTCCTTCAATCCTAACAAGTACACAAGTCCCAACTGGGTGTGCTTGGTGTATTGAGAAAGGGCATATTTTAAACTGGCTGCAATAAAAGCATGCCACACTTCCTGGGGGCTTGGTCGCCACGTGCCACTGTGTCTCCACTTCCTGTATACATTGTTTCAGATTAAAATCCCTGTAGTGTTTCATACATACTGACTGCCCAGTAAGTGTTTCGAAGGCGATAAAACCTTCCGTTTGAGAAGAGAATTTCCGATGTTAAGCAGGATATTTAGAGGATAATGAAGTGTTAAGCCTATAGTTGCCTCTCCTGTTTATTCACCAGCTTAATGCTGAGTTCCATTATAACAAACTGCATCTTAATCTACATGTCCGCCGTGGATAGACAGTCAATAGAGAGAAGGGCTTTTAAGACTCCTTTTAAACATTACCGAGCAATTAAACACAAAGAAATACAAGGTCCACCAGTCACATTAAAAGATAATAATACAAAGAAGCCCACTTACTACACAAGTGAGAGGTGAATTTAATGTTCTTCTGGTTAGTTAACTTTTCTAGTTAATTTACCTAAATTAACATCACTGAAAATGGTTTAAAGGGTAAATGTGCTCACAGTACAAATCATACATTATCATATATTGTCTAAGGCGGCTGAAACAAACACAAACAAACACAAACAAAAAACTTACAGCGATTTCCCTGCAGGCAGACATCGATATTCCAGTGCCTTCTATTTGTTTCAGTGCATACTCCTTTTCATCTTTCCTGTAGAGATTAAAAAAAGAGAAAATGGGAATTACATTACAAATGACAGCTGTAATCACTTTAATCCAGCCTTTTCAAAAAATCTACCTCAAGTTCTCTGACCCTGCTTTGGCCTTTTGAGGGTATTGCTTTGTAAAGCAGGAGGTAATGGACAGCAGAGGTCATGAAAGGGTTCTACTGTCACGGAGGAATAGAGGAATCCTGGCCATTAGAGGTAATCTTTGGCAAGCAAGGAGCCATCCATTCCCTGCAGGAGTGCTCTGTTGTGGCCTCTCCCTCCAGCCTGGATCACTGCCCAGCAGGAATTTCACCCTTGATGCAAAGACAGATGCCCAGGATTCAAACTACACACCGGCTTGGCTGTAGCTCTTGGCTATGGCCATTTTTCTTTTTGGCATTGTCCTAATAGCCATTTCCCTTCTTGAAAATCACACTTGTGCTTGAAAACGTGGTTAATAAGTGAAACGTGAGACCGCAGGGTTAAGCATGTTCAGCAGACAAATATTGATTATTTGAGATGAGCATTGTTCCGGCAAAACGAAATCCAGCCAGAGCAGAGAGGAAAGAGAGAAAAGCTCTTGAGGATTCTAGTTTAAAAACAGTGCGAGGATTAAAATGCAAATGCAGTCTGTAGACAGCATCCAATGACAACTTCATTCAACGAGCAGCCCGCACAGATCAAACAGGTCCTCGTGGTGCTAAGATCAAACCCACTTGAGCCTAATTTGCATTGGAGATGGTCATGGATTAATTGGAGCTCTCAGGCACACATCTCTAATATTAATTGAGCCACACACTCAAAACAGGCTCGTAACATTTCATCTTTTGGTCTGTAAATTACATTTCCTAAGATACATTTTAGTCAAATTCCAAAGAAAGGTTGATCAGACACTTTAGTATTAAAAAAGAGGCAAAAATGATGACAAAAACACAGAGAATGATATTTAATGACAGATCTGCACTTGTAATTTTGAACCTTTCCTCAAATATCAGCAGTGTTTTTCAGCTCTATCATACAAGCCTCCACCAGATATTTCAATTCACATTTTTTGAGTTTGCATAGATTGAAAGGAGCTTTGCAACAGGCCTGAGTCTGCACCCTGAGAAGCCTCACACATGAAAACACCAGCAGTTAAAAATGTGCAGTTGAACACATTAGAGCTGCACCAACTATCAATTTCATCATCAATCACTCTCCCAACTCATTTAATCAATGAATTGGCTAAATAAAAATATCAGAAAAAATACAGAAACATGCCCATCACCGTTCCCTACAGTGTCACACACACAGAATAACCTGTCTGTTAGCTGAGGCTGGAGCCGGAGAACGTTTGGTATGTTTCTTGAAAATGTACTTAAATGACTAATAGGATAGCTCCAAATTCATTTTCTGTCGCTCTACTAATAAACAAATCAACTATAAAATCTTCCGCATCGCAAAGACAACATACAACGGACAGGATTTAACTTGTCACCCCAAACCGCTTCCATGCCACTGTGGAGCTTACAGTATATGACTCTCTTAAACTAATGCTTGGAATAATGTTTCATCTGGCAGCGTGAACTTTAACTTTACTTTTGTATTTGTCTTCCTTCAGGAAGAGGGTGAACTCACTGAATAACAAGACCAACTTTCTCTCACGCTGCCTCTGCTGCTTCTTCGACAGTCTCGAACAGATCCAATCGTCGCAGCTCTACAGCTGATGGTCATCCACACACCCGACAGATGAGAGTCCTCTTGGGTGGTCGGGACCCTCTTTTTCTGGTTAGTTTGGGGCCGGCGGTGCCACTGTGACCCTCTGCAATGACGTCACTGCGGTCTGCGTGCAGTCTCAAAATTTGGAACATTATGGTCTGCGGATGCACTGACCGCACATGGCTCAGTGTTGGTGACAGGCTCTTGGTGTGCCGGCTCCTTAAACCCATGCTTAAAAAAAAACCCTCCGGAGACAAGCAGCACTGCTAATGTCAGCACAAAGTTTAGTTTGGACAACAAGTCATGGACGACAGAAATATCATAGTAGACTGACATTTAAAGACTTACATTTAAATAGATTTATTTAAGGTGATTATAGTTTGAACATTCTGTAGCTTAAATATTACAAATCATTCATATTCAAAACTATGATTTTATGTATTAACTATTCATCAAGACACAAGATTGCAATTGCATCATATTTACTTCATTTCCAACAATTACATTACATTGAACAAAAATGATCTTAGTACCAACTTGTTCAGTGTGTCTTTCAAACAACTAAACAACAAAACAAATGCAAAAATGAGAACGTATCTTTTCTGCCAGTTGGGATAAACTTGCTAAAGTTACACTATCCTTAAGCTGTTTGCATCAAAATCATCAAATATCTAAAAGAGTGCGGTAGCTTAGATTGTTCAGGTAGAAAATTAGGATCATTAATTTTTAGATGGAGTTTTTTTGTTATTTGCACTGTAGAGTGAAAGTGAATTACTTCCTGTGGCTTTCCACTTAAATAAGCTGCACAGGTGATGTTCACAGGGAATATGTGATTCCTTTCCTCCCCAGGGCTTCACCTACTACCTCTGAGAATACAGTCCAGGCTGGAGCTCAGGCTGACACCGACAGCTCTCTTCAATCAAACACATTACTACACATTGCAGTGCAAGTGTTGTATCAGTATTTAACTGATATCATTTCAAACTTAAAAATGATCATCTCTACATTCAAAATGAAGCTGGGTTAGTGTTTTACATGACTTCACCTGCCCGCTGCTTACATGCTTATATATGACAGGTACCATCTATCATCATTATACAGCCATTCAGAATCTAACCAGTTGATCTCTACGTGGATTTTGGAGCTGAAATAACAACTCTATCAGTAATTCTACCCTGCACTCGCTTACTAGAACAAACCTTTTTCACCAGAGACATTTTAACTTGGTAGGAAAAACACAGGTGTAATCACACATTAATGAATTCTGCCCTCCATTGAAGTGAGTCAGAACCGAGCCGCTGTTAATGTTTCTAGTTGCACCTGTGCAAGACAAAAATGCCAACTTTGAACAGGTCTGCATATTGTTTACCTGTGTTTAAATGGGTCTTGTATTTTGTTACATTCACTTTGAATTAAACTTGGATGTTTTGCTTTTTAATGCTGCCTTCCTGACCAAGTCTCCAAATAACTTCACTTAATAAAGAAACGTGTGTGTGTGTGTGTGTGTAGGTGCCAGGAGAGCAGCATTTTTAGAGGGTGTCAGTGCTGGCCATCAGCCCAGACAGCCTGTTATTACAAGGCAACACATCATTGCATGGGACTAATACTGTTATAAACTGAAAAAACATGATGAGCTACAGTGTCCTTGGTGGGAACATAGCATAAAGGATTGTAACATCTATTAGCTGCTTTACTTTCTACTCAGGAAAGTATGAGTTAGTGTTCATGTAGGATAATGGTTGAATTATGCAAAAAAAAAATCTATCTGTGCTTTACTGGCACTAAATTTGGTGCTAATCAGGAATCATCCCAGTCATTTCACTCTTTTTCTCTTTATATTTGTTCATTTGTATTTTTGAGGAAAGCCCTTAGGTAAGCATATATGCACTGCTAAAGCATATATGCATTGACTCCTCACTACAAATACCTTGAGGAAGTTACTGCTTCATGGTTGCTCTGACACAATAAACCAGCTCTCAGGTATTAGCTGTAGAGACGACCTGACTGTGTTCACCTGTTGACCTTACATCACATCTCTGTTATCCAGCGCTGCGGAGGTGAATATGATAAGACACCGCAGGCAGTCTTGACACAGCTTTATCACACTTCAGTGAGTCAATGATGAATGGGGAGGAGACTCATCTGAAATATCTTACCTTCTATAAAGTGCCAAAAAGATAACAAATGTAATTCACTCATTTATGGCTGCACTGATGTAACTTTTCTCTCCTGACACCACTTCCTCATCTTAAAACATCGACGCACTTCTTCTTTTTCATGTTGTTTTGCAGAATATTCTATGTGAATATTACTTCATATACCTTGTTAACTGTAAGTGCAAATCTTCATACACCATCATTGTTTTCAGCCTCCTGCAAGTTTTGACTGTTCTGCTCTAGAAAGTTTATCAATCCCAATGTTACGATTTTATAACAATAGTAACAAAGAAAGTGTATTTTATCAGTCACATCTGGCCATCAGCAGTCACATCTGACCAATTAATGATCCATGTTACATTCTTTTTAGGCTTGGGCAAACTTCATCATATTTTTCTAGAACAGTGATTCCAAACTTTCTAGTGTTATGCATAAAATAAAGTCTACCTAAGATCCCTCTTCACTCGTTATAATGAAAGAGCAGTTAAAAATTAGAGGAAACATTTTTTTTAAACAATTTTGTGTGTTATAAATATTTTTTTTTTTGTGTCCAACCATTTTTTGAACCCTTAGATTAATCCATCGACCCCCACATTGAGAACCACCGTTCTAGCAGGTATATAAAATGATACAACTCTGATAACATAACAGCAATTACAAAGAAACAGTAAATCATGGCGGATTGCTCACGTGCAGCCAATAGCCAATTAGTGTAATATTGCAACACTATAGGCTAAAATGTGAAATTGGTGGATCAAGATTGTTTACTTTGTTTGACCAGCAGCCAAACAAACAAACAAACAAACAACACAATGATATAGGATTTATCATACGAAAGGGAGAAAAAGAAAGAAGTCCCTGTGGTAAAAGCACCTCTAGCATTTCATTTACTTTCTAAGCTGTCAGGTCAGAGTTATTCACTCAACTTTTGGCAATGTTACAAATGGCAGTATTCAATAGGCCTATAATTCACCCTCGAAATTAAATAGCACTGCCAAGTATTTTGTCAGCTGGGAATTTAGTTGAATTTAGCAACAAATAGTGACAGTGTTGGCACAGTAGCTCAGGACAGAGTGAACGTGCAGTATGCTGCTGTTGTTCTGAACGCTGTATTCACACCTGCAGCTATGCAAAGAGCACATTTAAACATATTACATTTAACTGTGGCTCTGACCAAAAAAAAAAAAAAAAGTTTGGCTGTACACAGTGTTAAAATGAGGGGAGCAGAATGGCCACGAGAAAACCGCTGAAATGTCACAGCCGCGTGAAATGACGCTGCCAGCGCGTTTAGATACATGAAGAGAGAGCTGTCTTCATCACCCAGCTGATGAAGACACACATGTCAAAAATCTAAATCAAAACAAACACAACCGCTGCTTTACTGTGTTGTTTTGGGGGGGGGGGGGGGGGTGAGAGTGGGTGGGGGTGAGGAGGAGGAGGAGGAGGAGGGGGGGAGGAGGAAGGGGAGGAGGGGTGAAGGGGGGGGGGGGGGGGGACCGTTGGTGAGTGAGTGAGTGCGTTTACATGAAAACAAAAACACAGAGACACAGAGGGTTATCGCTTCAGGGATGTTCAAATCTAACAAATAGTCAAACGAGCTGTGTGTTCACAAAATGCATCCTGCAGTCAGTTTCATGTCATTAGAAACAATAACGTTCACGGTTATCTTACCCGTCTTTGCGCTTAGCTTTATAAACGTGCCCGTAGGTGCCTCGACCCACTTTGCAACCTTCATATTCGAACAGATCTTCTACTCTCTCTCTCTCGGCCGCCAGCTTTGTTTTGAAGTCGTAATCCATTTCAACCCATAAATACGTCTTAATTTACAATAAAATAAAATATTAATTATTACATGCATTAATTAAATAATCTGGTCGTTTTATTCCCCCACCATTTCCTTGTTTGGGATTTTGGTCTGCTCCGCTTAATGTTCACTGGCTCGTTGACGTTTCTAATTGGCGCGCAAGGCTCGCTGGGTAAGGTAGTTTCTCTGAGCAGGCGCCACCGTTCGCCAGCTGGTCAGCAGAGATGTGAAGAAACTACAACCCGCGTTTCTCCCTGCGGTTTGTTGCACTTTGCGCATTTAGGAACGCTCTTCAAAAATGCAGACATTGGTGGTTTGGATTGCATGGTGTACAAACACGGTATATACCTTCTAGTCAACATAGATATTGAAGAAATATTTTTTTTTATCATTCCTAAAATGTTCATGGCACATAACCAAATGATTATCGAGGTGATACAACTATTACATTAGGTCTTTACAGAAAAAACATTAGTTTAAATTTCTCTGAAGATACAGTGCAAATGAAGATGTATACACACATACATATATTATATATGTGTGTGTGTGTGTGTGTGTGTGTGTGTGTGTGTGTGTGTGTGTGTGTGTGTGTGTGTGTGTGTGTGTGTGTGTGTGTGTGTGTGTGGTAGAGGACAAATAAAATAAACAATCACTGGGCTTTGGGCTATTATACTATGTAAATATGTATTCTATGTGATGCAGTGAGTCATTCTGACTCTGACTCAGAAACAAATATTGACATTTGTTTATGTCAGCATGGAGTACAAATAATAAATAATTTATTACCGTGCAGGAACAAACTATACAGGCATATATAATTTATAAGAACAGAAACAAACCATATGTTAGAGAAGCACTTAATTGACATATACAGTCATTTACAGTCATTTACAGTTACAGGTTTGATTTTATCTACAGTGTAATACCATAGTAAGTGAGAATATAAATACATATAGTTGTCTTGCTGGATTTTGCTGTTGTTATTATTTTTATTACAGTAAATAACTTGCAACATTACACATCAGTTTACATTTAAAATAAAACAAATACGCGTATTTTTGAGCTCTAAAATATCAAATCTATACGATATATTGATGAAAAACTGCTATAATTATGAACAAAGACACGTAAATTAGTGTCACTTGTTGTGTTATATTAAAATGTCATTTATAAACGTATTTTCGGGGCGACTGCATTTGAATATTATTGTATAGAGCCATGGCATGGTGCATGTAGTCTGTAAAAAATATAAATAAATGAATAAAACGAACGTCACGTGAGGAAACCCCTGTTTTGGCTATGTTTGACAGGTCCATGGACCAATCGTATAACACAAACTCGTAGGCCGGAAACGGGATTGGCCAAAGGTAATAGTGACGTTACTGCTGTTTGGTATAAAAGCACCGCGCCATCTCTCTACTCTGAGCTCTACACAGTATGGCCGGCGATATTAGCTAGCACTCGCTAACGGTATTCTCTGCTAAAGGGAAGACGGTAACTCAGAGAATAATAACTACCTGGATTGCTTAAAGGACTGTACCTCAATAAATTAATATAATTGACCGAGGAAGGGTAATTAAGCTGAAAAAACGTTACACACCGACGTTTGATATTTTTTTTGGTTGGGTGTCTGCTGTCTCATGATGGAGCGATAACGGTGCACATTTCTTCGAGGGAACGGAGAAGCTGCTGGAGGTGTGGTTCTCCCGGCAGGATGAGACCAAAGGAACCGGGGGACCTCCGCACCATCCCAAGGTTTGGGCCGTTTTTTTGGAGGGGGTGGTGGGGGGGCTGGGACGGCGAGTGTGTCGTCAGGTGTCGTGGCAGTCCTTTAGCAGCAATATGTAAACCATACGCTTATTGTTAATCTGTGATATGTAACAATATATCTGTAAAAAAAAAACAAACAACAAAACTCGATAAACACGAGTTGTTTAATTATCAGTCTGTAAAGAAGGAAAACTAAAGTCGGATACAGTAAGCTAGCTCCCTCGAAAATGGCCACCTCCCCCTTCAACAGTTACACTTGCGAGCTGAGTCATTCATTTAGCGTGAAACATTTTATGATAACTAACACGTTATGGATGTTAAATTTTCTCCTTATTTGTTGTGGTTAATTATTTTTAAAATGACGTAATGGCGTTAAAAAAAGGCCATCTTGGTATGTAGTGGCAACCAGTTCTAGCTAATTCTGGGGAGAAGAAAATGTTCAGACATCCACCGGTGTCCTGTCTTCTCTGCTCATTGTATGAGGTCGACAGTTGAATGAGTTTGGGCTGTCTTTATGTTTCAGCCCGCTTTTGGTGCCAGTATCAGGCGGGCTTGATCCCCACTTTTACCCCGCACGCGTTTTATTGGCCCCCACATCGCTGTTTGACTAAATTACATCATAGTGCAAATGTACTAGGACGCTGTTTGCTTAACGCAGTAGAACAATACTCGAATTAACTGACGTTTATTGTGTTTGTTTGGACGGTAAAATGGAGGTTTTCTTTTCTATTTTTTCGCTGCGTCATTCAACAACGAGGAGGGGCCTCACTGAAGATGTCAAGCATGTGGTCGACGGCCGTCACCGGCGTGCTGCTCCGGTCTGCAGCGACACGGAGGCTTTTAAAATCCAGCGCACACATGAATACTATCATTGTCGGGGTGTTTTTCTGTGTGTTGCAATCATCTCATAGTAGAGTGGTTGAAGCTTTAGAGGGGGGGGCCAGGAAAGACCTGATGCCACCACTCAAAATTTAACTGACTAATAAAAGACTGAGAGTGACTCATCAGTGAGTATTGCGGGATGATATCCCCAATGACTGATGGGGGCGGGGAGGGGGGGTACGTACGCTCCTTTCTTTTATATTTCAAATGCGCTCACACCGCGGGCAGTCAACTACTGCATGGCATCCTCAACATTTATGTAGATATAAAACATACCCCGTAGACCACTTGCCCTTGTTCCGGTCACGTTCTCAGCCATGCAGGCACTCTCCTCCCAGTCCTCCTGATTGGCTGGAGGCTCTCCCTACTATGGTTGGCTTGCTGGCAGTTGGAGAGAAATGAGTGTTTGGGTGATGGGACATCCATAGAAATGTGTGTGACTGGTTTAAAGGCTCTTGACCTTTGCCCCTCATAATACTGCCATCTTTTGTTGACATTCCTTAACACAACAGCCTCAGTATTTGTTACTTTGCCTCCAGCAGAGAGGAGAAATGATCAAATCAGTCATGTAGTTATTTAGGTTAGCTGTTTCACTGTGTAGTGCTGGATAAAATGCCGACAGAGATGTGATTCAGCGTGGAGTAACTACAGGCTTGTCTACAGAATAATTTATGTTAACAGCTGTTTGAAACCCCACCACCACCACCTCCCCTCCATACACACACACAGCGTTCTCTCTTTCCTGGTTTAAAAAACTGTCATGTACCTTTCCCCACTGAGTCGAAGCCATCCAGGGTTTATCTGTCTGAGGCTGTCCAATACTTGGTTCTCCTGCTCATCGTTGTGTTTGTGCGTTACCGGGTGTGTGGCCCGTAGCCGGGGTTCAGTTCAGGGCCCTTCTCTTGAGTTTTCTGTTCATTAACCGGATCACAGAGGTTGGTTTAAGAAAAGTGTGCGGCCGGTCGGGTGAATGAGGACTGGCATTAATTTACAGCCAGAGGGCAGATTAACGGCTCAGAGGGACACTGTCAGTGGATCAGGCTGGCTGGATGTCAGCCAGTTTCCCAAATAAGCCCACAAGGGCATCTGATTCACAAATGTGGAGATCGCTCACATTACTAGCTCCCCCCCCCCCCTCCACACACTTTCTCACACATGCACTGTTCTTTCTCAGGGCAACAGCTTACAGTCTGCTTCTAGTAATTCAATCAATCAGCTTCTCCTGACCTCTTGAGTTCCATCACACCTATGTTTTCAAAGCATGCTCTGCAGCTGAATGTTATGACATCTTGTGACTCTATCTGTAATGATTCAGTCATGTTATTGCCCCTCCTTTTTTCTTTTTTTTTTATTCCTTTTGAAATGTATCATCAAAAGTAGGTGAAATGGCAGGTTTCCAGCCATGTCTCCATCTCATATAGAAGGATGAAGTCCTTGTAGTATCCGGTAGTCTTAAGCTGCTCCTTTTCCTGGAGACCATTCTTTCTCAGAGGAAAATCTGATCCTGTTGAGGCACCTCAAATAGTCCGCGGTGTAGATTTCACACTGAAACGGGAGCTGACCCAGGTCTCGGGTAACGTCGTCCCTCTGGTATGAAGCTGGGAAGCCGGCATGTTGCAACAGCGCTGATGTCATGATGTGTGAAGTAGCTAACCATTAAATTCTAACTGGATGCATCATACATTTGGAGGGTTTGGTGTAGAAGGCGGCGGTGAAATCCAACTTTTGTGCATTACATAATGAACGTATTCAGTAGAGGTCGTAAACATGAGTAGTTTTTAGCTGTGATCCGGCTGGAACTGATAATTGTGCTTAAGCCAATTTAAAAGATGGAAAGGTAAAGGAAGGCTTCAAGGTTTTCTGTTGTCTCAAAGAAGCAGAAAGTAAACATGAAATAATAATACTGATGGGATGCTTGTTAATGGCTCCATTGTGTGTGGGCTACAGTATGTGTGGGGTCAAAGGTCAAGCCTCCAGACACCCTTCATCTATTGATCACTCCAGTAAGATTTTATAGCATGGCCACATTTGTCTGCTAATCATCTGTGTGGGAGTTAGTTATTTTTTCTTGTCATGAGCCAGACCTCATGTACTGAATTGGTTTTGGCAGTGAACATCATCCGTTCAATCATGGATCTTATCAGCCGCTGATAAAGCCACTGATGTTACAGCATATTCAGTTTTGCTTTCAAGCTGTTGGATCTCTCTAAGTTGTTCCATCCACGTTTGATAAGTTAAGCAAAAAAAAAAAAAAAAAAAAAAATGCTCGTTTCTCAATGATTTTAACGCTCAGATTTCATATTCTGATAATTTCTCCAGTAAACCCTAACCAACTGATGATAGCAGCTGTGTGGTTGTAAGTTTTTCTGGTCTAAGTGTGTGTGTGTGTGTGTGTCCCGCAGTGTTTTTGTCAGGTTGCTATGGTGATGGAGCAGGTGTGGCATGCAACAGTGATCCTCTCTCCCCCTTCAGGCAGGCACAGTTTAGAGTTGGATTCCTGGACTACTCTTTTACCTGAAGTCCTTACACAGTTGTGATTAGTTTGTGGTTGGGTAAAAAAGTGGCAGCGAGATACGCTACATCACTTTGTATTCAGCAGGTTTTTTTCTGCCATCTCTCTTCAGTTTTGATGTGCGATTAAATGATAGTTCACACTCGCTTTCTGGCTGAAACTGTCAGTACTAGTGTAAAGACGACTCCCCAGAAAAAAGCAACCATCCGGGTCATCTCTCACAGGGGTGGGGGTAGGGGGGGGTAAACTATACAACATGGGCTCTGCTGGTAAATTCCCCATTGAGCGACACACTCCTCTCTCAGCCCAGGCTGCTCTGTGCTTCCTACTGGACGCTCTGAATGAGCTCAGGCTGCCTCTTCCAAGGTTGTAACAAGAACGTGACGCAGCTGCAATTTCACTGCAGCTGTCTTTTGAGGGGTGGAGGTGGCAGAAGAGAGCGAAGGCGGGGTGTGTGAGAGGGGTGGCAGCACTAGCACTAGCAGCAGCAGCAGCAGCAGCAGCAGCAGCCTCACTGTTGTTGAGCAGAGTTTGTGTGTTTCTGCCCAGGAACAATAATAGAAGCAGTGTACAGCTCAAATCCACATTATACTACAGCTTTCCTCATTTTATTGTGATTTCAAAATGCAGTATTGTGTTGTAACTTCCAACTGTCCTCAGATAGTGAATATCAGGTCAAATGACTGCACACATTTGCTGTGTTTATCATCTTTGTAATGATAGCCGTTGCTGATATTCCCATTCAGCACCATCACTTCCACAGTCCTAGTCCCTCCTTCTCTGTTATGGCTTCCCCTGCAGACATTACTGTGTGAACACTGTGTGCTTTCCTTATCTTAACACCAGTTTTTGTCTGTTCTGCATTTAACAAACTCTGCCTTTCTCTCTCCTGTGAGACTCACTTCCAAACACTGAATCTAATCCTGTTTTTGTTGTTTCTTTTCAGGTTTGAGTGGGACAAACTTCTGGAGAATGTGCATTGTTTGATCATAAGTGTGACAAAGACTGACAAGCAGGAAGCTTATATACTCAGGTGAGTTCTCTGCTGATTTAGAAGGCAGGCAGGATTAGACAGCGGTCACCTGTAAGCTGCTTGTCTTTGACGCTGACAGCACGGTCACTGTCTCAAGTGAGACCACAGCGGCCCACTTTTTAATTCTTCACTCTATAAATGCCGTCCTAATATATCCAGAACCCTGAGTCAGCACTTGAGGACAGGACAGATGTACTCCTGTTATAATTCTATCAATTGAGTGGGCCTGATATGGATCTCCAAGAATAGATGCTGTTTGTCTCCTCTGTATTAACAGAGTAGACTACCAGTGACCTTGTATAATACTACATGACACATGATTATGATTCCAATGCAGATGTTTTATGCTTCCTTTCTGCTTTTTTTCCCCATTCACAGTGAGAGTAGCATGTTTGTCTCCAAGAGACGTTTCATTTTGAAGACATGCGGAACCACCCTCTTACTGCAAGCACTGGTGCCTCTGCTGGAACTCGCCAGGGAGTACTGTGGATTTGATGCCATCGAGGTTAGGCGCTGTTCAGTATTTGCATGTGTAAATATATAAGAGCATCATGTACACGTGATCACAGCTAAATATTATCCGTGTAGGTTAACTGCTCTCTCTGCAGCATGTCATTATAGAGCACTGATCTGTTTTGTTTTGTGTGTTTTCAGAATTTCTTCTACTCCCGCAAGAACTTCATGAAGCCAACCCATCAAGAGTTCCCTCATCGAAACTTCCAGGAGGAAGTGGACTTTCTCAGCCAGATATTCCCAAGTATGTAACACATTAAACTCTTCTCTGTGAAATATAGTGTTTCATTTTTAAGAATCACACCTCTTTCAGTGTGTGTGTGTGAGACTGGGAAGGCTGAGGCTGTAATGATCCCACACAAGCTGCATACAGTCATGTTTGAGATAATGTTTCATACAAAATGTTCACCATGAGAAAACCTGACCAAACAGTTTTTCTTCTTCTCTTCTCCAGATGGTGCAGCCTACTGTATGGGACGTTTGAACTCTGACTGCTGGTAAGATGTCACATCATTTCCTACTGATTGAACGTGTGATTTGTATCACTACAGAGATGTTTCCAGCTGATTGCAGTATCATGACCACTAACACTACCCCCCCCCCAACCCCAGGTACCTGTTTACCCTGGACATACCAGAGTTTTGGGAGAACAAGCACGCAGATCAGACGCTGGAAGTTCTGATGAGTGACCTCGAGCCAGCCATTATGGACCAGTTCTATATGAAAGATGGTGTTTCTGCAAGTGATGTCACTCGTGTAAGCAGATCCTTGCTGTCAACACTTGTTAATTAGTCCTAGCAGTGTCCAGTTTCACATTAGACGCTCTCTTTGTTCAGAATGCAGTGGGACCTGTGGTTAAACATTAATAGATTTCACATTGGAAAAGTTAATGAGATTTTTTCTGTTTCCTCTCAGATGAGTGGAATTCGTGACCTGATACCAGGTTCTGTGATCGACGCCACAATGTTCAACCCTTGTGGATACTCAATGAATGGAATGAAGACTGACGTGAGTTCATTGTTCTCATTCCTGTTACCCTCTCGTCTCTCCAGCTTCTGTAACATTTGTGTAATGTGGCTCTGCCTGTTTGTCTCTGCAGGGAACTTACTGGACTATCCACATCACCCCAGAGCCAGAGTTCTCCTACGTCAGCTTTGAAACCAACCTCTCCCAGACGTCGTATGACGATCTGGTCAGAAAGGTGGTGGATGTGTTCAAGCCAGGAAAATTTGTGACTACGCTGTTTGTCAATCAGGTATGCATGAAAACACAATGCTACTTTCATTCACTGTGATTTTTAATTTAAAGTGTTGCTGAGTACTTTTACTTTACTTTCTTTTTTTTCTTTTTTTCTTTTTTGACCCTGCAGAGCTCCAAATGTCGCAGTGTCTTTTCTTCTGCCCAGAAACTCGAGGGCTACAAGCGCCTCGACCGCCAGTTGGCTCAATTCAACGATTACAATTTTGTCTTCACAAGCTACGCCAAGAACCGCCAGCAGAACCAGCAGAGCTGAGGGTTGAGGATGAAGAAGAGGCGTAAAAAGAAAGGCGGCTGCTCGGGGCTCCCTGTCTGCGGCCGTCTTCTTCACCCCCCAGTAGAGAGCTCGACGTCCTCCTCCCCACCCCCTCTCTCCTGGCTCTGCGAGGTCGCGAGCCCTAGTTTAACCTCCAGTTTGAGTTGTTTGCATTGTTGTTCCTGTGACTTAGATCTCTTGCATGAAAGCTCTTTTCTCTGTCTCGATATCCTAGCTCACTCTTGCTGTGATCTTGAAGTGCATGTAGAGGAATTAAACACGCTCCCTTTGCGGCGGCTGCCCGCCCGTGCCCAGTACAGTGGCCCCTTCCTGCAGGTCTCCCCCCTCATCCCGCACAGACAAGGCTTCCGCCCACACTAGGCCAGGGCCCTGACATGCTCAGATCAGTCTGCCTCTTTTGTGAGCGTCCCATCCCTCACATCTGTTACAAACTCAACCCACAAATTTGCTCTAGTGTGACAGTTACAATCCAATCAAACAGTTTTTTTTTCAATAAGAGGAGTGCACTTTAAAAAACACACAAACCTGTTTACTCATGGTACGAAAATTAAGTTGATTTCATCAGATAATTGAATGTATATGTCGTGGTAAGCTGTTTTTGGCCCCATTCTAATCGTCGGGACTCGTTCCTGGAAAAAAACAAAACCAAACAAACGCCATACTTGCTGTTTTTAATGTTGCACTGTCAGGTAAAAGGTTTGAAGCTGATTGGTCAACGTGGAGTTGAAAGACTTCCTGCTTTGCTGGGCTTTAAAGCTGCCTCCCAACATTTGCGCTTTCCACCTCGACAATCATACACAGCCCTGTTTATTCAAATAGATGGCCTTTTTAAAATTGTATGTATGTGTGTGAATAATTTAAGACCTCAAACATGCGCACTTTGTCTGCACCCAGATTCCTTTTTTCTTTTTTACAGCATGCTGTATCTATAGGAAGCTTCTGGGATACACTCATATTCAGCACTCAAATTTTTTCCCCAAACTGGACATGAATTGCTTAAATGGAAAAATGTTCAAACTGAATGTAGCACAGGCAGCCTAAAGTGCTGTGTCGCCCCCCTCCCCCTCCCCTCTCGTCTTTCGAATGTACACGTCTCTAGAGAAAAGCCTGGACCAGGTTTTGAGCTGAATGTACGACTCCAGGAGAGCGCACACACACCCTCCTCTCTTCACTCTCTCTCTCTCTCTGTGTCACACACACACGTGTACAGTTGACAATGCCCTCTGCCGACCGGCTCATTGTCCAGCTCCCCAGAAGGTCAAACCCCCCCCCCCCCCCCCCTTCCACTTTCTGCCAGAGTCAGACCGTCAGCTGGCCCCAGAACCGTGACATGACAAGAGGTGGCCCTCCTGGCTGGGCCTGCGCCCCTGCTCTCTCTGAATGGAGGGGGCGGGGGGGAAATAATGAATCAGACACTATTTTCTGCTTAGTGCAGCGCTTGCCCAGCAAAGCATTTTTCTTTTACCCACATAATATCCATCCTCTGTCTCTTTCCGCCCCCCATACAGAAATCATGTAAGCACACAATAGAGGCCCACCAGTCTGAGCATGCCAGGGTGATCCCGGATCATTCCACATCTAACCGCTGCATAAAACTGCCATTTTATTAAATTTATTGTGCCCAGATGGTTTTTGCAGTGAATTGGTCGAAAATGTGACTCCCTTAGCAGTTTCTTTTCTTTTTTTTCTTTGTGTTCAGATCAATGCCCTTTTGTTTGTCGAGGGGGGGGGAGAGAATCCTGTGACACTATGGTGCATGTGACTAATAGTGCCGTGTTGCTTGACAGTGTAATGTAGCGCCGTCTCTCTTCCTCCCTCTTTTTTTTTTTTTTTTTTTTTTCCTCCCCCCCCCACCCCCCCTGTCAGGTCTGTGTGCTTCACCTTCCTCTTGTTATACCAGTTGAAGTGTAGTTTAAACTGCCACATCCTGATGTTTTGGATAGGTGGGATTTTTTTAAATGGTTGGTTAACTTGTTATTCTTTTAAGTGCTAAAAGCAGGTAAAGTTTCTCATTTATGACTCAGTGAGAGCTTTGTCAGACGTCCACGTTTCGCGTTCACCGGTGTTCACTATGCTTCTTCTGCCAGAGAATGCAGTTTGAATTTTCGAAGCGGAGAAGACCCTGCTTTCAGCTACATGTTTTTTTTTTTTTTTTAAAGATATAAATGATGATTGCAGCATCACCTGTAACAGCATGCTCATCGCCTTTTTTTTTTTTCTTTTTTTTTTTTTCAACTAGCTCCGGCTGCTAGTTGAACCAGTGGATAAATTTGAACGGTTCCTGTAAGAACTAGCTGTGCAGTTGACATTTTGGAATAGTTTCCCTCTAAGTTTGTCTATTAATGGCTTTTTGGAGTGGTTTCATTATTTTCCTGAGGACCAATCTCTGCTCTTATGTGAACTGCTGTCAGATGATTCAGGTGGTGTGCAGCGACTGTTACAGATCCTTTTTTTTTTTTTTTTTTTTTTTTTTGTTGTTGTGGTGAAGTCACACATTTAGGGAATTTAAACCAGCACTGTTTTCAAAAATACTGTAGGCAGTTAAATGCTAACTGTTCTTTAGCCTCGTTGGTGTGGATCATTGCTATTTTGTTTTATTTTTATACAGTGAACTCAAAATGCATTTTTGCAGTTGAATGGTTATAGAATTTTTTACAAAAAGATATTTTGTATTTTTCTGCGGACCAATCTTCCTTTTTCTCTCTCTCTTCCCCTTTTGTCCAAATGTTTTTTTTGCTGTAAAACTCGTGTTCAAAGCAGTTTGTTGTAAAGGTAAGGGATGACGTTATCAAAGTTGACTGAACTATATATATAAAAAAAATTATATATATAATTTTTTTTTTTTTCCGACTTTCCTTTTCTTTGAGTCTTTCACTCAAAAAGGCTTCAGAGGAAAAGGAAAGTAAGAAAAAACCTCCCCTGGATGAGAGAGGATACAGTTGCAGGATGTACTGAAGGAGAAACTTTGCTGTTCTAATTCTTTCTTTTGCTGTTCCTTGGTGATGGTCAAGATGTGCTAAATATATCTGTGCTACGAGCTTGATGCTTCAATAAAGATAAAAACTTATCTGTGCAACTGCTGTGTTTTTGGTTTGGTTTTTAATAGGAAGTAATGGAAATATGACAATAGTGTACTTACTGCCTCTTACAGGGGTACTGCACTGTCTTTCACTGCAATAATGTTAGAGGCTGTGACAGACATAAAAAAAAAGACCAATCAAATAACACTTTAAAGCATCACTAGTATTTCTAAACAGTATATAAACCTGGTCATCACTATAATGTAGTTTTAAACAGAAGGATTTTTTCAAGTGTTTCCTAATGTTAAGACTAGTATCATGTTATAGGAGACTGAAGGTGTTTATTTCATACTATTGTAACTGGTATACTGTTTATATACCAGCCCTCCACTAATAGGCACACACGTTATAATTGTTGGCAAGTACATTAATAAAGACTTATATCTGCAAACAACTACATAATAGTGAGTCATAAACCATCAGCTGTTTATTTACTGCTCAGACATGCTAAATATGGCTTTCAAACTAATGCAATGAAAGGGTTTTTTATTAGTGTGTAGTTGAGTTGAAACTGATATTACCCTGATGACATCATCATTTGACTTCTTTCAAAACAAACTACTAGTGCTGTATGTGTCTCATTTAGATCACTTTGTAGAGATCTGCTTTC
Source organism: Scomber scombrus (assembly GCF_963691925.1). NCBI lineage: Eukaryota > Metazoa > Chordata > Actinopteri > Scombriformes > Scombridae > Scomber > Scomber scombrus. Next base: position 26,927,587 of record NC_084986.1, on the reverse strand, counting down.
CCTTTGACTTTCGCTGCTGATCAGTGTCATTAAATCTACTTTAATTCAATAGTTTAAGGGAACTTATTATTTTTAATATATATTTTTAAGGTCCCAACCAACAGTTCAGAGATAACCATCAACTGAGGTCACCCAACCTTTCAGCTTCTTTAGAAACTGTCTCACAGTTTCCTGTAGAGCAGTACTGGTAAGGTTCCTGTCATGATGCTGCGATATTTCATTGTCATCTGATGGGACATTGTGCCACCTGGTGGATGTTTAGTGTATTTTTTTTCATGCATACAGTATGGCAACAAGCTGCTTTGAATGAAATTTACATGCAGTTTGAGAGGTTCCTTCTTAAAACAACTCATTCGACACTCAATCAGTCAATCCACCTACACGGTCAGTAAGTGTTGATCATAAATTTAGGGCATCTTTACAGGTGCTCTGTTCTCTAGCGTCTAATTCTAGATTGTGGTCTCTAACCACATGACAGGTGGTTGGAAAAAATGGCTGCTTTTTTTGAGCTGCTGAACATGTAAGGGCTGATAAAGGTTGAACCACAGTCTCTGCTGGAGTTATCTAGAACTCAAAAGTCATAGCTTTTAGTAGTAACAAAAAAAAAATCTGCAACAAAATAATATACTCACTGCGCAGAAGTAAATGCTTTGTCCTGTTGGTTTTCATATACTTTTTTCATATGATCATGGTCGCACCACATGACTCTTTTTAAGGCCAGTGCCAATTAATCTTGAAAAAACCCACTAAAATCACTTAATTTCAAATGTATAATATGGATCTTCAGTTACACAACATTCTGAATGTTTGAACTACTGCATTAGATATGCTTGTTTTTATTATTCTACAATTGAGTTGTTCCAAATCCTTATACGTCATTGACCCTTATATGAAACTAAATATAACAGCCTACAAAAAATTCACATGCCAGCAGAAATATGCCTCTCAACTCAGTTTTATTTACATTTTTGATCAACATACTGTAGGTTCAACATAGACATGTTGGGTAATATATAGACATGTTGGGTAATCTATAGACATGTTGGGTAATATATAGACATGTTGGGTAATATAAAGAGAAAATGAAAATCCTACCCCCAATACCCAGTTGTAAATCAGAAATGTAAATCAGTCAACAAAAAATGTAATAAAAAATACAAAGAGGTAGACATATTCTAGATCGGTGTGTCAATGTTGGCGTGTCCTGACATGATTCATGCCTTTTTTCAAAGAGAGTTCTGGAACACAATAATGGTAAAATCTAATTTGTCTTTTTTTAATAAAAATATTCATGTTACTGGCGGATTCAGGAGGAGCAATGTGATTTTCGTCCGGGTCGTGGAACTGTGGACCAGCTCTACACCTTCTACAGGATCCTTGAGGGTGCATGGGAGTTTGCCTACTATTTGGAGACAAGACTATAAAAGACATGATTAATGGGAGGGTTACATACGCCTATAAAATAACGAACAGTTTTCACCTGCCAAAAATTGATTGTAGGCCAAATGCAGTTACTGAAAGCTGACTTCTGCCTAAATATGACTTGATCTCATTCATAAGCTTCATAATATAAACACTAGAGCTCACAGGACAGTTTTGAACTCTTTTAAAGGACCATTACAACACAAAATGGGCTTTTTCACCTGCCAAAAATTGATTACGGCCATTAATTTGATACTGAAGTGTTTTCTTGCTCAAAATTACTTCCTATTACTCAACAGAGCAATATTTAGCTCATTATAGATTAACCTGTACTCTGTACCCTCTGGAAATGGTGTAAAGGGCCAATGCAACACATAAAATGCAGTTTTTTACTTGCCAAAAATTGATTCCTGCTCCCAATCTGATACTGAAAGGGTTTTTCTGCCACGATATGTCTTCATGTAACTCTTCAGAGTTATATTTACCTGATTATACCTTAACCAGTACTCTGTACCCTCTGGAAATGTTGTAAAGGGCCAATGCATGGCATAAATAGCATTTTTTTACTTGCCAAAAATTGATCCCTGCCCTTAATTTGATACTGAAAAGGTTTTTCTGCCTCAAAATGACGTCATATCACTCAACAGAGTTATATTTAGAAGATAATACCATAAACAGTACCCTTTACCTCTTGAAAACTGAGTAAAGTGCCAGTGCAACACATAAAATGCAGATTTTCACTTGCCAAAAATTGATCCCAGCTCTTAATTTGATACTGAAAGGGTTTTTCTGCCTCAAAATGACTTGATATCACTTACCACAGTAATATGAAGTCATTTTGAGGCCACCGAGTGTCAAGCGGCCGGGATGAGAATCAGCACCTCCAAATCCGAGTCCATGGTCCTCAGCCAGAAAAGGGTGGAGTGCACTCTCCAGGTCGGGGATGAGATCCTTCCCCAAGTGGAGGAGTTTAAGTACCTCGGGATCTTCCTGGGAAGATCCCGCTGCTCCATCCTGCCAAGGATGGAGCATCCTTCCAAGGATGGAGCAGCACAAAATATGAATGTAGTTTAACTACCAGCAAGTTATAGCAAATTGTAGTTAAGCTATGTAGTTCAACTACAAGTAATTTAAGTCTCCCCAACACTGGTAGAATGGAGTGTTCAGCCGTTGTTTTGACCATAGGCTGTGATGTATGGCGTAGTTTCTAACACTAGGTGGCGGTAAAGCGCTTGAAGCCGGATATCAACCACATTGACACCAACGAAAAAGAGAAACAAACAGTGTTGTCTTCCGTCGTTTTTCTCACGTGGAAGTTGAGCCGCGTGAGTGTCTGTTAGCAGAAACACGAAGAAAGAGAGAAAATGACGCAGTTAGACGGTGTAACGTAAGTCTCACTGTTACTAGTTTTATTTTATAAGATATTGTTGGTTGTTTGTTATTATTAACGTCCAGTAGAAAGCACAAGCTGTCGAGCATGGGTTGAACTGGTGTCGGTTAAACACGCATGTTACGTTAACTGATAGCTAGTTATATTTTTACATAATGAAGACTAAATGACTGTAGCATCAAATACTAACTTCACAGTCCACATTAAACACAGTTCTATATGATTCTGACTGATACAGTATGATAGAACCGCACTATAGAGTTATAATATGACTTGTTTTTGGCCTGTACTAATGTTAGAGTGCCACATATCATTATTTACAATTAAGGGAGAAAATATCTGAACTCTCAATGTTATTACCTTTTATTATACTTCCATGACATCTGGATTTATCTGCAATTCACAATATGTAGTTTTTTTTTTAATGGACTTATTGTTTATTTAGTTTGAAAAATGACAAACATTTCAATGACGTGTAAAAGGGTCATGTGTTAAAATAGTTTATTTAGCTTATTAATTAGGATTCACAATTTTTCAAGTGGGTCTTAAAACAACAGTCAGGATCTCAAATGAACATTGAAACATGTTTGTCTTGCTTGCCGTGTTTAAAACAGGATATTATTTGTTATTAAATGAAACTCTGACAGCCTCTTTTTTTTGGACACTTTTTATATTTGATGTAACAGTGATCAGCACTGGCAGTGTATCATCTGTTCCTGTGTTTGTTTGTGTCCTCAGAAAACCTAAGACAAAGCGCGCCAAGCGCTTCTTGGAGAGCAGAGCACCCAAGCTGAGTGAAGATGGAAAGACTGCTATGATAATGAAAGGAGGGAACGCCAATCAGACCGTCACCCAGGCCCTGAAGGACATAGTAAGTAACCTGACAGTGCACTCAGTGAGGAAGACCTTGGGGGATAATAATAATAATAATAATAGAGAGACAGCTTTTGGAAAGATGTGAGTCTGTTCAGGTATTTGACTTAAAAATTGTTCATCCATAGTTAACAGGACACTTTTACACCTCAGTTCAATAGTTCCTCTTTTAAATTAGCATCACACAGCTTAGTAGGTTCTGTGAGGCAGATAAAAATAGCTGAACCGTTCCCACTGCTTTGACCTCAAGTCATGTCTCGTTCATCAAGATGTATCCATGGGGATTATTATAATTGCATTTTTGCAAATAGTGAGATTAATGATGAGGTCTGTCATTTGGAAATAATAATAGAGAGATTTGCTGTTGTGACTGTGTGGAACTGGTTTTGTGATGTCAACTATGAAACCCAGGTTGTTGCATACATAAATCAACAAATATAGCATACATCCATGTATCATCCAGGGAGAAATGAAAAGGCCTAGAAAGAACTTCTGGCCAGTATTGTATATCTTGTAACTAAGCCTATTTATCAAACTTGGACTTGGCTGGGACTTGTGATTTTAAAATAAAGTGTATTTGTGAAATGAAATATAAAATCTCTTTGTTGCAGTATTCCCTGAAAAAACCCAATGCAGTGCTGTACAAGAAGTAAGTGATTTTATATCTTAGGACATCACAAACATGTTCAGTGTAAGCTGGTTTTTGTTTCCCTTGTTTATGATGTCACTTTGTAGTTTCTCCTTCCAAATCAGCTCATGAAAGCACAAATACAATTATATTAAATGCTACTTCATGTCATTAGATTATACTAAGGATTTCTTAGTAGTAGAACAATGGAAATAATAACAGTATCTATATTAAAGGATTGAAATGTATTATGAATATGGATAAATTAGAATACACCAAACTTGTCTTTAGAACACAAGTCAACACAGTGAATTGTCTGTGAGGAAACATCTGGAGTTATCTGCACTGGATAAAATGTGAATTTGCTTTTTCAGGAAGAACATCACTCGTCCATTTGAGGATTCGACATCATTGGTTAGTTTACCCACAACAGCCAAAATATGTTTCATTACAGTTACATATCTGTACACGTTTTCCAGGTTTATCACTCTGCATTTTTAACATTCTTTACCAGGAATTTTTCTCTAAGAAGACAGACTGCTCACTGTTTCTGTTCGGCTCCCACAACAAGAAACGACCCAACAACCTCATATTTGGTAACATTTCTACACTCACTCACTCAGTTGTCAAAGACCAATATATATCCATTTCTGTACTTAATGTAGATGTAGGTTATTTAAAAAACACAAAATCAAACATTTCTTGATTGTCTCAGTATGTTTTTGATGAGGGTACTACCTGAGATTTACTCAAACTCAACATTTTAAGCACATTTGCTGTTTTCTAGGTATTTAAAAAAAATGGTATTAAAATATTGCCCAGTGTTGAAAGCTCCTTGAAACTCCTGCTGAATGTTAACTTATCATATTATCATTTCTCTCATTTTTGAACGACTGGAGGACAAATCATGTGTGTGATTTTTTCCTTTGGTTTATTTGCAGGCCGTTTGTTTGACTTTCACGTGCTCGATATGATTGAACTCGGAATCGAGAAGTACGTCTCCCTGAGTGACATAAAGGTAATGCTTGTAGTTGGTCAATAATTGTATGTGTTCTGTCTGTCCCTCAAGGGTTTGCAGTAGGGCTGCAACTAACCATTATTTTGATAATCGATTAATCGGTTGATTATTTTTTCAATGAATCATATTATTTTTTAAAAACATTTTTAATTTCCACCCCTTCTTTCAAAAACAAAACATTATTTCAAATTGACAATGCAAAAAAGTGCTCAAACAACATGTTGCTGCTTGGGCGTCCCTGAGCTGTTAAAATAATATTAAATTATATATAATAATTTAAACAAAACAACTAAATGTTCATGTCTGATAGCTTTAACAATAAAACATACACATGTATGCTACACAAAAAGAGGTATTTTCTGTTGTTTAAAGGGATCTGAGCTGTTGGAACAATAAATAAAAGATAATCAAGAAAAATGCTTAACAGGATTTGTTTCAACATCCAGTGATGGTTCTACTAATACATTAAAAAGAGTTATATTATATATCCTGAACTATAACATACTGGTAATAAAAAAACAATTTTTACACAAATAGAGCACACTTATACATCAAAATTACTCCAGCAGTGTTAACCAAGAATAAAGTCTCAACCAGTTCATCTTGGTGGTGTACAGACTGGTTTTATATTATTCTTAATGATTTCACACACAACCCAGAAAAAATAAAACAATTTGTCTGTGAAATTATATATAAACAATATGAAATGTGATTTATTTTATAGTTACCAGTTTTACTTTTTCTATCATTAGGCTACCATACAAAATAATGTGCGCTAGATTCCCCTGCTGCTCTCCTCATCTCCTGCTGCTGACTGTGAGATCTGAGCAGGTAGAAGCTGTTAGTTCACTAACTATAACCAGGGAGCACACTGCAACAAGGTTAATGATCCACACAATAACATTATATCATTGACACAACATGCAAAAGTGATAGAAAACCAATCGGTTTTTTTGTGTGTGTGCATGCGCGGGCGCTCCGTGCCGACCTCGGCAGGATGCCGCATTTTTCTACACCTCTGCCATGATACCAGCTCCACTCGGCTCCGTCTGCAGGTGAAGTAAACTGCTCTGCGACATAGCAGTGACGCATTAAGCACGCGACACGAATCGATAATGAAATTTGTTACCAACACTTTTAATAATCTATTTTTATCGATTCGTTGTTGCAGCCCTAGTTTGCAGCCTTATATACCAACAGTGTAAAGGGTTAGTTGAGAACTTGTAGCTTTAACGTCACGATTCTGCTGCCCTTCTCCTGATCCACTTCCTCCATGTGGTCACTGGGGTCAGGATGGTCTAGGCATGTCCAAACTATTCTGTAAAGGGCCATGTGGCTCTTCCAACAAATCAGGAGCACATGATTTGACCAATCAGCTGTCTGAAGACTGAGATCAGTTGATTAAATGAGTCAAGCCTGGTGTGCTCCTGCTGGGAGGAGTGAAAACCTTCAGCCACATGAACCTTTGTGGTGTAGTTTGGACATCTCTGGTCTAGGAGGAGCATTATTGTACTCTCTACCCACCATGTCTGAAAGAAAATTGATACTGTTTTTAAATGGTCAAATAAATAGTCCTGATGACCTCCCTGTAACTGTAACCTGCCAGACTCTAGGAAGCTGTGCAGAGACACTACACCCAGCTGTCATAGTTCCAGGACTTAACTTGCCATAAAACAACAACTTGTTGCTTTGACTTTTATTTAATGTGTGAGAATAAAATATGTTAGTAAGCTTTAGAAGTGTTGGTAGGTTTTTTTGAAAAGTTTGAAAACAGTCAAGCTAGCTGTTTCCCCCACCTTATTGTTGAACACCTCACTTGAATGAGCCTGACAAATGAGATCAGGCTAAAGTGGTTCCATAAAGGCTGATCCACATTCGCAATATCAGACAGACTGTGAACAGATTCACAGTGACAAAATCCACCACAATAGAGCTACCATTCCACTTTATTACACATAGGTTTATTTATGGGTGTTAATGTTTTGATTTCTTTATATGTGTGGATTTCTTGACTACAGTCTGGTGAAAATTTCATGTGAGCATCCTCATTGGAAATACATGAAAAAAATTATTTCTCCCACTGTGTGTGTGTGTAAATATATATATATATATATATACCCTATACAGGTCAGTGTCATGGCTAAGCAGCAACTCAGGCTAAGCCTGACAGTTAGCCTGGTCCGTACCAGGTTAGTTTGCCAGCATAAGTTGCCGTGGTAACTGAGCTTGAACTATGCTGAGCTTACTTCATGGAAACGGATCTGCTGGTAAATGATCCAGACTAACAAAATAAGCTTGGTTTATTGGGTAATCCTGCTTTATGGAACAGGGCTCTGGTATGGCTAGGCTGATCCTTTGTTTCAGTTTGTTTTTAAAAATATTGTTCACTGAGGTGTGTGTGTGCTGAAGATACACCTCAGTTTGTCAGAACAATGAGATGTAAAAGTGACTTTGTTTCATACTCAAGAAAGGAAGAGACATCAACTGCTTGCAACACAGCTGAGCAAATATTTCTGTGCCCTGTTAAACAGTCCGTAACTGCTGTATGATTCAGCTCCTCTGTACAGTCTCTGTGTTTTTCTATTGCAGGCCAGTAAATGTCCCGAAGGAACCAAACCGATGCTGGTCTTTGCAGGCGAGGCTTTCGATATGGAGAACGAGCACAAACGCCTGAAGAGTCTGCTCATAGGTACACACTCCTCGTACTGTGTGAAGCTGTCATTATTATGCTTGGTTGTTGGTGTGCTAATAACGGCCGTCCTCCATTTCTTTGTCCTACCTCTCAGACTTCTTCAGGGGTCCCACCGTGTCTGCAGTACGTCTGGCAGGGTTGGAACATGTTCTGCACTTCACTGCCCTGGATGGGAAAATATTCATGCGCAGCTACAGGTACTGAAATGAAAACGGGTTTCTAAACAGGTTAACTGATGATGGTGACAAAGCAAGAATATACCAGACCATGGATGTATAAAGAGAAGTGGATACAGGAAGAAGCCAATTTGACACATTGGCCATGTTATTACAATGTCATATGATGCTGTTGGACTTTTTCCCACATACTTACAGTTGATACATTTTTTTGAGTGTCACAACCCCGTAAAATGACTAGTTTCACTATCAGAATTTGATCCATTTGGTTTGATTACTTTTCTAAAGTCTAGCAGAGCTGCATGATTGGAAGACTGCAAGATTTTTTTCTTAAAAACTTGAAGTTGTTGAATTAAGTATAAACCAACCACTCACACTGATAAATCCCGGAACCCCTCTAAATATCCTGTGCACATTTTATGACATATTTTGGTGCCATCTCTGTCCCCAATGAGATAGCTGATATAATGTGTCATCACAGGTGTCTGTTGAAGAAGTCTGGCTGCAGGACACCGCGGATCGAGATGGAGGAGATTGGACCATCATTTGATTTTGTCTTGAGAAGAACACATCTGGCTTCAGATGACTTGTATAAATTATCTCACAGACAGCCTAAAGCTCTGAAGGTAAATATCACCTGGATAGAATCGATGGATATCTTTTCTAAAAGGCTTTTGATGGGAAGTAAAATTAAATGCATATATATTAAGAATAATAATGGATAAATAATATTATTGCGGCCGTGATCACACATGTTACGACATGACGGACACAATTTTAAAAAAGAATAGTAATTCTTAGATTCTTACCAGCCCTGGATTGAAAAATCTGAAGTGTGGCCTGCAGGTGGCGCCAGAGGAAAGGCCGTCATGTTACTTAAATAAACAGTTTCTCTTCTGGTCCAGGAACCATTTTAGAACATATCAGATTCAGCTCGTCAGGCTCAGCTTTGCACTGTAAAAAGTTGGACCAGTTTCAGTCAGCCGTAGCTGTATTTATCCATCCTGTGAGTTTAATATTAACACAAGCATTAATCCCTTAAGCTCTACTGAACTGTCACTACTAACTCATGCTGCACAGCCAAACATTTTTAACATCCAGAGGAGATCCCAGACCGTCCAATAGACCAAATACCAATCATTTTTGTGGAAATGTGTATGAAATTATGCAAAAAATCCAAATATTTTAATTTGACGGTATTGTACAGCCGTAAAGTCATGTGTGAACATGATAGAGCTTTAAAGAACAGACAGCTGGAACAAAATGATGCAGAAAGATGAAATATTTAAGGACAATATCCTAAAAATTGCAATCCTGGAAAGGTTGAGGATGTATGATTTGGGGTGAAGTGTCAGTAGTAGGAAAGTATGGTGTGTATTACAATTGGTGTTATGAATAAACTGATCTTAGATGTATTGTTATGTAAAGTATAAAATGTCTCTGAAATGGCCAAAGGATTAAAATGGCAAAAAGTGAATTTCTCAGCCTGACAAGTCCTTCAATTCTGTTAACAGCCCAAGAAGAAGAAGAACATCTCCCACGATGTCTTTGGCACCAAGTTTGGCCGCGTGCACATGCAGAAGCAGGACCTGGCCAAACTTCAAACACGCAAGATGAAGGGCCTGAGGAAGAGAAAGGGAGTGGTTGTTGCTGAAGAGAAGGATGGACAGGAACCCAAAGTGGCCAAAGTAGAGAGCTGAGGACTGGAATCACACAGATCAGTGTCCAAGTGTCCCATCATGGTGGTGCAGGACAGTCACCTCTGGCATAAGACTGACCGTGTGCTCATCAGCAACAGCTTTTACTGCCAGTGTGTGGTCATGTGATCTGCCAACAGGCAAACAGGGCACACATCTATTACTCTTTTCTTACATTTCCCACATGGTCTTTTTTATCATGTGACCTTCAGGTCATTGTTTGTCTTGAGTATCATGAAGGTGTTGGCTCAGTTCTCTGTTCGACATCAAGTCCAACAAATGTCATCTATTAGCAGTTGTAGGAATTTGAATTGTTTCTCCCTTCTATGTAAGTACTAAATACATTTTTTTTTTTTTGTAAAAGGTAAAATGTCATCTGCAGTTCTGGCTTTAAAAGAAATAAAATTATCACCTGCTTGTGGCTGTTTAAAAATTGAGTTCTTTGAAAATATTACCTTGTGTTTACTGTTATGACTTCTGTTTTATCACTTCATAGAGTTTAAATGCCAACAGCATGTTTTTCGTTAACAATCTTGTAGTTTTATTTATTTCCAATCACACACATTTGTAGTTTACAGTCTTGCTTTCCAGTAAAGTTTACAATGAGACAATAATTACAAAACTACAAGGATTCCCTCTTGCCCTAATTCATTAATGCACCATGTTTGTAGGATTAAAAACTAATCGTGGCTGTAGCTGCACTGGGAGCAGACAGATGGGTGTTATTTTTATCATTTCTAGATCTTATTTATGTGAGCTCCGTGCTGTAAAAGCAATTCTGGGAATTTGGGATCAGCAGAGGAGTTTTTTTTTTTTTTTTAAACAAGCCACGTATACCTGGAAATCTTCCATGAATTTCAGTTTATTTAAATGACATATTAAATCTGTGCTATATTTTTAACAGGCAGATAAATTACATGTATATATCATTACGAATTAGTATAATTGGTTGTAATGTGCAATAATAATAATTTTTAAAAAAAATTCTCATGCAGAAATACTGCAACACCACAAGAGTTTGCTGTTGGACAGCTGAACAGACAAGCTAACAGTTAACAACAGTTCTACTTAATAGGTGACCCATTCATGGCAATGCTCACATGCAGAAAACAGTGAGCACCATTTACACTAATTGTACAAACTCAGCAGTGTAATATTGTTTTTTAATGACTTTTATACAGATTATAATGTCATACCTTTCCACTGTCTGGGTGTCCAGGTGTTCATCTACAACAGAATTCTTTTGCACTTTTGATTTATTCAGTCTGCTAACATTAAAGAATAAAGACAGAAATACTTACAACGACTTACAAAAATGAACGCATACAATACAAATATATAAATAAACTGATAGAGAAAATGAATAGTAATATGAAGGTGCAACAGAATGAATGTTAAACAGTTGTGGGATCAATAGCATGGTTGGTTGTCTTATATCTAAACTCATAATTACATCATTACATTATTGATAGATGTATGAGACATTTTAGTTTTTTTATATGAAAGTCATTTATGTAAAATACAGTGTTGGATCTTGATACTTTTTGATTTCTCTGGAAGTATTTTTGTTGTTATTTTTGTGTGTTTTGTCTTATAAACTCTAGCCACAGTTCATACACATCATTCCTACGTTTTCTTTAATTTTCCTGCTCACCGCACACATCCATCTGCATGTCTGTCCATCTGCTTGCCTGGCAGTTTCAGTCTATTTTTAGCAGATGGAAAGAGGGAAGAGAGAGCTTTCATAACAGCAGTAAGGGAGCTGCCAAAGGGAGGGAGGAAAGAAGGGAGAGAGGGAGGCATTAGAATTTAAGTATAGAGTTATATTTGTATTACTAGTGGTGCAGAACGTATAGAGTATTAAAGAAATATTTTGTCTGTATTTCAACACTTGGTCTGGTAAAGGACATTGTCCAATCAGCTGCAGGATGTCCCGTAGCCACGCCCCTCCGCGCTGTCTATTTATAATACTGCAACAGTGTATTTGTGACAGTTACTGTAGGATTAGATGCTGCATCACCAGCACCACCAGCAGACCTGCAGCTTCACTTCAATGGATGCATCCTGACCTCTGTTTGATTTTACAGCTTCCTTTGCCAGTGTCAGTGTAGGCTTACATAACTTCAGATTTATTCTTTTTTTTTTTTTTTTTTTAAATATCACGAAAGTTGCTGCTGTTTTTTCCCCCCTTTTAGTTTAAACTTGACAGTATAACAATGACAGAAGGGAACAATATCCAGGAAGATGCAACGGGCAAGGATGCGGTGCCTGCCGGCGTGCCAGCAGACGAGAAGCGCTCGGAGGAGGCGGAGGAGGTGAAGAGGGAGAACGGGGACAGCAAATTGAGCGTCCCAGAGCAAATCGCGGTGGCTCCTGGAGCGGAGGAGCCCGAGTTTGTGCATCCGGAGGGCGGCTGGGGATGGGTTGTCATGCTGGCTGCCATGTGGTGTAACGGCTCGGTGTTCGGGATCCAGAACGCCTTCGGTATACTATTCCTCTCCCTCCTCCGGGAGTTCGGTAACGAGGAAGATGATGACCTCCGCTTCAAGACAGGTGAGAGTCGGGGCGGGGGCAGAGAGACGAGAGGGGAGGGGAGAGGGGTTCAGGTTAGAGGTGCTTACATTTCACCTAACTGGCTTTAAAATACACAATGTAATGACTTTAAATGGACTTATGTTGCTAGCTTGAGTTTGTACACATACTGTTTTGTGTGTAAATGTGATTTAACGTCTCACACCTGTCAGCTACGTCACACCTCCAATCACACACACATTACAGTTTAAAGTTGTAACGTTTATGATGTCTTCTCATGGACGCATTAAGTTGGACGGTGTGTGGCGAATTTATAACCCTCGGCAACCACACACACACACACACACACACACACTCACACTCTCTCACACAGAGACACACTTTATCTAGTTTTATGTAAAAACTCAATTGTATTAGCTTGTTTTACTAGTCGAATGAATTAAAGGTTTTAGCCTATAGCTAACTGTACATACTGTAAGTAAGCTAACCTCAGCTAGCAAGTTATACGACTTGTCGTTTCCTGGTGAGAGAAGGGGGGGAAAAAAAGCACGACAGATAGCCACTCAAACAAAAGAAAGTGTGGTTAAATGACACTGTGGTGAGGTTGGAAGTGCAGCAGTTCTTCTCGGTGGCCAGGTAGTGCCACGGTGCTGAATGTGGGAGTGATATTTGTCGGTGGTTGTATTGTACTGGTTTGGGTCAGTAAGTGAAAGCTGACAGCGGTTAGGGTTAGAGTCGCAGCGTGCTTCTCCTGACATGAGGAGAGAAAGTTTTAGTGTGGCGCTTAAATGATGAATGGAGTAACTGCAGATGCTGCTCTGTAAAAAAAAAAAAAAAACACTAAAAAAAACAAAAACGTAGTTATTCACATAGTGCTTCATCGTTAGGAGTGAGTTAAGTCACTGAATGAAGCAGCTCTACTAAAAGTCACTGTCCAAGAGTGGAACAAAAGCCAGAGCAGCTAGCCTACAGCTGCAACACTCATTATCATGACTTACCCTGTACTGCTTTACTGTTCCCTCTTCCTCATATTATAATTTCTCATGTGTTTTTTTTTCACATTGTTTTCATCACTTTATTAATTTGTTCTGGTACAAAATAGGCAATAAATCCTCCACAACAGACTCAACAACTCAAAGCAAAACAAACCATACAACAAAACATAAGCACTGCAAGATTTATTGGCAAAGCCAGCACTGAAGTTAAATGATGAAGGAGTTTCTATGTTTTTTTTTTTTTTTTTTTTTTAAATGAAAAGCTTGTTTAAATCTGTTTGGTTACTGCAGATAAAGGCTTAGGGATCAGAGTGAAGGAAAAGATCAGGAAACAGAAAAGCTCTCTTTACTCATTTAATGTGTGTGTGTGTGTGTGTGTGTGTGTGTGTGTGTGTGTGTGTGTGTGTGTGTGTGTGTGTGTGTGAGAGAGAGAGAGAGATGGTCTAACCCCATGAATAATGACCCTGTGTTGTTCCGCTGTGATTACAACCACCTGTTGTCAGTGCAGACAAACATGTAAGACTAAAACTACACTTTTTGGTCATGTGCCTAAAACAGTGATAGTGTGTGTGTGTGTGTGTGTGTGTGTGTGTGTGTGTGTGTGTGTGTGTGCTAAATAACAGCTGCGAGGGGTAAATACTGGTTTTGGTTAGGTAGGAGATATCTTGGGTTTCTGCTTCTAAAGACAAAAATGAGTTTCATTGAAACCAACACCCCCAGCCTTTGTTAGATGCAACTTTAAAGGGTTATTCCAGCAATTTAGCATTACACTTCCATAAAGTTTGGGTATTTGCAACAGGCAAATTATTAAAATTGAATTGGAGAATCAAAGACACACAATAAAATACCTTCCTATAATGTCACTCATTCACATCTTTCCTTTCTTGGTTAACACACATTTCTTTCTAACTTAAATGCCAATATTTTATAATGCAGACACTTATGCCCAATCTGAGATAACCCTGATACTTTCATTACGGTTTGCTCTGACATTATCCAACAGTTTTTTAAGGCTGGGTAGGGTTCTGCAGCGGTTGTAATGTTGTGGTGTATGTCTTCATAGAGCGGTACGTGTTGCGATTTGGAGTATCTTAAATCTCCAGTGGGTGAGGGTTACAAAATAATCCCTGATACACTTGCTTTGATTAAAACCCGCTGAGCTGCACACAGACGCACCGTGGCTACTTTGTGCAATATAAGAATTTAACTCATTGCCCAATTCATGAATATTTTGTGTCTTGTTTGTTCTTTGTGTACAACATCTGACTGTCATCAAATTTTCACTTAATTTTCATCTTTCTGTATATAGTCTTTTATCAGATTCAAATCATGCTATTGTTGTCTTTAGAGCTCTGACTGACATGGATATACAGCAAAATACACACACACACACACAAACACATACCACCCTTCCTCGGTGATCAGAGTTCATTGGTGCTCTGTCTTGATGAGTGATGTCTTTTCCTAAGTGAAGCTAGCAGACAACTGGACGGTGAGAATGTGTGGAGGAGGGGGCGACAGCTGGACTCGACTCGCTTATGCAACTCTCTCCAAAGGTTTCACTTTTTTTCCATTTTGACAAAGTGATATGAAGGCTCAGAGAACAGCTTTGCATGCAAAAGATAATGGCAGTCTAATAACAGAACTCCAGAACCAGAATTCATTCAATATTGAGGGCATTTATTTCTATTTCTACTCCAGCTGTGGGAGTGTTTATAATGAATTGTAGATTGTATGTTGTGATAAACCATCATTTCTTATAAATAAAACTAAATCAAAATAAATGCACAGTATATAATCAGGTAACTTTTTGCATTGTCAGCAATGCAGAGTAGTTGTGATTTAGCCAGGAAACAGAACACAATGTGCCTTTTGGATTTAGTTCAAATTCAGCATGTTATGTAATCATTTAGGTATCTCCAAACCTTTGAACTTGGAATTGATTTGGTCTCAACAAGCTCTGTTTCTTCAAAACTGCTGTAAAGTCATCTTAGTCGATTACCAGTGTGTTCCTGGTCCAGTTGGGTTTGAGTCAAGAACAGGTCCAAAAGGCATATTCTGAGTAGAACCACATGTCCATCCATTCTCTTGTACTGCTTATCCTCTGGAGGGTCCTCTAGAGAGAGCCGGAGCCGATCTCTGCTGGAGATTGGGCAGGAGGCGGGGTAAACCATGGACAGGTCGCTAGTTAATCACAAGGCTAACTTGAAGTATAGAAACAGACAACCATTCACACTCCTGGGAAATTTAGAGTCACCAATTAACCTAAGCTGCTTGCTTTTGGCCTGTGAGAGGAAATTGGAGTACCTGGAGAGAACCCACGCAGGCACATGTAGAACTCCACACAGAAAGGCCACAGCCGGCCGGTGGGTTTGAACCCAGAACCCTCTCGCTGTGAGGTGATAGCGCTAACCACATGTGTACTCATTTAACCCCGAATCATTCCTTTTTTACAGTTCACCTTGCTGTCTTGGAGTTGGACTGAAGCCTGCTAGTTTTCCTCCTCAAATTTTTTTGTGAGGGGCATTAGAAGTTGAGGCGGCTCATATTTTTGCTGCATTGACACAATTTTTTTCATCATTGGTTTGAAGATTAGGACTAAAAATTGGGCAGGAAAAGTTGAGGGAGATAAATCTTTTTGCCTTGGTACTTTACCATAATCGTCAACTTTTTGTTTGTCTTTTTCTTTCCTCGTTCTTTTTTCATGGTGGGTTTACCGTGCTCAACATGCCATCCTGTCACATTTTGGTGAGAAATGAGTTTTACTTCTAGATTACTTCTGCAATCTAGTGTAAGCGCTGCATCATTTCCTGCCTTTATCCAGCTGTTATCCCCCATTGAAACCGCTCACAGTCTGTCAATGTCTCATTTTGGCAGAAATGGTATTCATAAGGCAGAATGCCAAGGAGTTCTTTATCAATGGGGTCATAATGTTGCAGTTTCCTCAGTCACTGTACTTGGTGTGTCACCAGGCGTGTTTCACTTTCTTCTTTGGAAGGTCTGTCAGACCGTGTTTTCCTTACACGTGCTAGCAGGATATAAGACGCTTTCGCTTCTGTAGTATGACCTGGCCACTTTGGTATGAGCCTTGGCTCATGCTCATGAGCGTAATGGTACTGTAGCAGTAATGGTGGAGTACAGCATTTCTCAATCGTGTGTGTGTTTGCGTGTGTGTGTCTGTGTGTGTGTGTGTCTGTGTGTGTGTGTGTGTGTGGGTAAAGTCTAGGTCAGTGATCCCAATCCATGCTTTCTGTGACTGTATAATTTCACAGATGTCCTTCAATTCAAAAAGTTTGTTTGTAGAGGAAATAGGGAATTTTCTGCAAATTTGCACATAGCGACATGCGTGTCTGTGAGTCCAGACAAGAAGCAAATTCATGCAAGATGATCAGTGAGTAACACCAGTGTTCCTATGTAATGTAAAGTTTTGATTTACAGTTTCCTGATTTCCTGTTCTCTTCCGCTCTGCTAATGACGGTAACGTTGCATTTCCTGCTAAGCCTGTTGTTCCTGCACCTATTCACCTCCTTGAAGCCAGCACACATTCATTTGCGTTTTGTCTGCCCAACATATTCCCATTGAGGACATGAAGTGCCGCTTCAACTGAGAAGGCCGCTATTTACAGCAGGTTTTCCTGTTGTTAGAGGAGGGCTGACAGCCATCAGTGGGCTGGTTGAGTGGTTTTGAAGTTGGACACCGCTGTAGAGGAAGCGCAGGGGATAGCAAGAGACAGAGGGAGGGGTCGGTCGACTTGAAGGTCAGGATGAGAGACCAGAAAGACTTGGTAAACATCATGAATCATATTAATGGGATCCCTTTCCTTTCGTCAGTGGTATTTTTGTCTCACTGTGATAAATAGGTCTAAACTGACAGAACTAAATGAGAACATAATATATCTATCCAATACATATTTTCTTTACCTAGTACTGTACAGTACAAATTCTGTTGAAGGGAAGATAAGATAGAAAAAATAGGAAATAAAAGTGAGTGATTGTTTTAAATTTAAAGGGGCACTCCACCTTTCTAGCAGTGAGAGTAAAGGGGGTCGCTCGGCTGTCATTGGCTAACACAGGCATGAATGACTGGCACACAGAGTGGGATTTGTCCCATTGGCTGTAACCTACTGTTGCGGCTGTAAAACGGTGGATACATTGTTTTGAGTGTCAAAATTTGATGCATTCAGTCTGATAACATTTAGGAAGTTAAGAGGACCCGCACTATTAACAGCCAACATGGGACTGTTACACCCGACATGAGATTTGATCAACAGAGAATTGATTGATCACTGGCTGTGATGGGCTTAATCATCATTGTGTGAAATCATTTGGAAAGAGCTTGAATAGCAGATGTTCATTTATATGTAAAAGTTCCACAGTGCAGGTTTAACTCAGATTGGAGCTTTAGAACTTGTGGGAAAGAGGAGGAACACACACCAGTGTTGGAGAGGTGCTGACCAGGATGAAAATACAAGCGTGAAGGAAGGTAGTTGCACACTCAGCATTGTTTGACATGACAGTGTTCTTCAGGGTACTGAAGGTCACAACAGCTTAATAGACATTATATAGAGGATGGGTTATGGGTTGTTAGAAAGGGGTTGGTTACACTATTAAGTATTTAGATTTTTCCAGATATCCCACACTTTTCAGTGGTGTCTAGAAGTAGGAAATAAGTTCCTTTATTCATCACCGAGTATATCCGTCGTGATTAAGCCTGTTTTGTCTGGACATTGGCACATTTTAAAAATCTGATCTTGGTTTAAGTCATTTCTTCAGTGACACCCCTGCAGTTGTTTTTTCATGAGGCAGAAACCTTAGTGACACTCTCGTCCATTCAGAGTCCAGACTCCTCCTGAAGACCTGCCACGGTGGGAATCACAGATGTGATGGTTGTGCGTAATGCATCAATTCTTTTAAATGTACCGATTTTAAACACCCTCATTCAGGGAAGAAATTCCTTATTCCCTATTACAGGGGTTATATACATTGTGTCTTTTTTAAAAATAGCATATGAATCAGTGACTTGCTCCTGATATGGTATGTACATATGATTGAAGACACTTCTCCCTATGATAGATAGATTGATTGTGTCCTATCCCCTATATAATGTTAGTTAAGTCCTTCAATACCAATGAAGAAGATATTTCTTACTTAAACTATTCTTGCATCACGGCCACAAATGTGTGACTACCTTTCTTCAAGCTTTAGAATTTGTACCAGAAATCCTGTGTTACAAGCTGGTGGTGTAGAGACTAAAAGACATTTAACAAGCAGGGGAAAGCCTAATTTGTAATGAGTTGCATTATGGGAAATGTAGTATCCACCTTTTTTGGAGTTTGAACCAGACCATGGACTAAAAGTCAGCATTTATTTTCCTCTGCTGCTTGATTTTGACCATTATCTTTATATTTTTAATTTGTCAAAATATCCCCAACTATTATTGAACTGCAACATTAAACTGCTTAAGTGCCCCTTTAATGTTTTATGCCTGTTAATACATGCAGTATGAATGTGATTTTTATTATTTGAATTATAAGTCATTTGTCATGTTCATCTGCAGCCCTAAATATTTTCATATGTCTATTGGAAAATATTGTCACATGTCACAAGCTCATTTTATTGTAATATATCATTCAGCCTTGCTCAGCATTCAGCCTGTCCTGTTTTTCCCTTAGCTTCAGTCTATCTTCCAGACACAGACAATGCTCACACACACACACACTGTTTTGAGAGCGGAACTACATCCTGGCTAAGGACATGACCTCACCTATCTGCACACTCCGTTTATCTTGAGACAGCAGTTTCCCTTCCCTCTGCACCAGCACTGCAGCCTTTTACAGGTTCCCTCCATTTGTTGTCTGCACATACGTATCTATAGGAGGAATGTTATAGGCACTGCTATGGGGATAATATATTGTATAATTGAAGACTAATTTCTCAACATATTTATACATTTCTCACTAGATGGTACATCTTTAGTGCATGACTTCAGTATAAGTAAGTAATATTTGGCACATGGAGGACTTTATCTAGGACATGTGTCCCCTGTGCATGTTAGATATGACACTACTTTGGCCATAATTAGTGACATTTTAAGAGGCCAAGTGGCTCAGATGTTCATGCATATGTTGAGGCCTTAGAAATTAGGCTGGTGTACTCATGTTATGATGAGTCAGTTTGTTTTGTGAATAATTCTGTTAAATTTGACCTCATTTATCCCACATGGGGCAATTTAAAGGGCAAAATTAAAAGGCACAGAGCGAACGTGATGCATGACATGAAGCTGTTTCCATTAGTTGTTCATTTACTATTTGTTTACTCATTGAAGTGCAGTGATAGGTAGTTTTATACTTTTGTGTGCCGACTGTTGAAATCACGGCAAGCTTAACTGTTACTGTTACTTTTCCTCAGGCTTCCTGTCTCTCTGTGGCACTCACAGGCAGGCAGTTACACATTGAAAACCCATCTGAGCTTGCTGTGTTGTGAGACCCAACAGTGGACATACCAACGTACATGTTGCAACATGCTCCTTCCTTTCAAACTCAAACTCATGTGCTGTTGAAGCTGCACATGCTTAGAAACCACCTCCACAAAGAAAACACTTAGTTTAAACTGGTATTTAAGTCATAAAAGATGATTAGATTATTGAAGACATAATTTGGGATTGTGATATGTATTTTATATCTACTTGTATAAGCTTATGTTTGAATGCCTATTTTATATCTTTTATATGTTCAATTTTAAAGTATTGAGCAGTTATTGTAGCTCTGTCCCAGAGAGTCTACAACAACTTAACATCTCTTAAAACAGTTGTACGAAATTTACAGTATGTCTTATCAGTTCAAACAGTTCACTTAATCTTCTATAGTCAGTCAGTGTATGTGAGGGAATGTGTTGTGGTATTTCCATTTCCCTTTGAAATGAAAATCTCCCCATGGTCCTGTTTTAATCAAATTAGTATGGCCCATGTGTGTCCCTTTCACTTTGGGGACCACGAGTTGGCCGTTGTTGAAGGACTCCTGCTGGAAACACAATGAAAACCACTCCATGCCTGATGCCTTTGAATGAAAAGATAAAAAATATATAGGAGACCCCTGGGTTACTTTCTGATCTGATGGTGATATAGCTGTGACAAAAGCTGTACTTAACAGCACGGCACCAACAGCACTGTGTATTATTCAGGTTATTAGTTACATTGCTTAATAGATCTGTTGGATGTATTGTTTCAATCATTTCTCTTAATTAGTGTCTGCAGTTTGTATGGTTTAATCTTCATTTACTCCACAGATAAGTTAATAGGTTTCTTTGCTTAAAGCCCTGTAGAGCTCATTGTTATTTAATTAAGTAACACCAGGGTTCGAGGCTAACTGAAAGCAGCATCTCTAATCTTTAAAATAAATCATTAAAGAAAACACTCATACATCAACAGGGGTGGATTTAGTGATTTGGGGCCCCAAGGCAAACTCTGTATTGCTTTACAAAGTAAAGAAACAACAGTTTGATTTGGGAAAGTTTACATTCACTTCAGCACAGTTACAATTGTTTTTGGGGATGGTTGTGGGACCGTGGTAGGAGCCCTGTAACACTAAGCTGGTTGAAGCTGTAGAATGAGTCTTTATGATTAACCATAAGGAGATTTAAGCATAAAAAGTCAAGTTACAAACTTGCGTTGCGAGGCACATTTTTGTCTCAGCAGGGTCATTCTGTAATCCCACAGTCAAAGAAATATTTTATATTTTTACAGCATCTAGGTCGCTCTTAGGGCTGAAACTAACCTAACTAACATCGTTGAATAATCAGTTAATTATTTTCTGGATTAACCAATATTATTTGGTCTATAACATTTCAGAAAATGGTGAAAAATGTCGATCACTTTCTCTCCTAAAGCCTAAGATGAATTCCATTGTCTTCTTTTATCCTGACCAAGAGTCCACAACTCAAAGATATCCAGTTTACTGTCATAGAAACCAGAACATATTCACGTTTGAGAAACTGAAATCTGAGAATTTGTACATTTCCTTCTTAAAGAATGACTCCAAATGATTAATGGATTATCAAAATACTGGGTGATTCATTTAATAGTTGGCAACTAATAAATGAATCAACAAATCGTTGCAGCTCTAGTCTCTTCTATTCCTTTATCAACACTAAAGAAAAGTGTCCAACGATAAGAGCTTACAATAAAATATTATATAGGGTTTGCTGAGAGGAAATGCCAAATGCACTTTTACCTCTTGTGGCAAGAAGTAGACATTTGTAAAGACCAAATAGAACATTGACGTATTTTACCAAACAGGACATTGTCTCCTTTGCCAAATATAATGGACACAAAATTGGAAAATTGAAAATCTTAATCAACCAATCACAGCACGCAATGCAGGGGCGGGGAGGTCCAGCCCATACACCGGTATGACCTGTCAGGTCAATGGCCGTCACATCTGTGTAACTGCCTTCGGTTCCCTCCCTGTGGGAATGCCAGATGGGGCTATTCCTGGGCCTCTCGCCATAAAAGCCACTTGTCTGTCATCTAATGTTAGAGCAGTAGAAGACCTTTGGACCAAATGGCGGCTTTAGAGTCACTGACTGTGCTGTTTTGATGAATCTGAAGTAACCTGAACTGATGTGGTTGATTGACATTCATGGCAATAACAAGGAGTCATCTGACTGTATTTTGGCTGAGTATTATTTTCTCTCAGCACGAAAGGAAAACATATAGGGAAGCAAAATAGATGAAGCTGATGTTTTGTCCCTGGAAGTGAAACCTACACACTGACTTTACGATTAAGTTGAAAATATTATTCCAGTATCACTGCCTCTGAGGACCTGTCATGCTGAGTGTGAGCTAGCCAGGAAAAGTGTTTAATGATCACCTACTCACTCACAGACATTGAACTTCAACTAGATATCCGAGGTGCAAGTAATTGTCTGGAGTTTGACTTGCTTATGCCAACATTAGTTGTAATATAGTTTCATTGTTGCAGCCATAAAGGGTTAAAATTTAACATGCTTGTTTCATCATTTTTGACTGAACGTACAAGATGAGAGAGCTCTAACAGCTGGCCTGCGTGGGCAGCTTAGTTAAAAAAAACAACATTACATAAATTGAATCCCTCCAAAAAACCTTGACAAGTTTTAAGCATACACAGGCTAATGATTGACAGGCCATTTGATCTGAAGCGCACGTGAGCTTGAGTCTGAGTTTAGGTGAAGGTTGACGAACGATAAAGCATAGAGCAGGTAAACATGTTGGAAGAAGAGCACCACTTCAGTGGCAGCAGGAGGACCAATCATCAGGCCACAGCCTGAGGGGCTGGAGTGCACATGAGCAAATGGCTGTGAAGACCTCGCTCTCAGGCAACGTCTGATTGACTGACAGGGAGGTATTAAAGCTGGGGGATGTATCAAGCTGCCAATAATCATTCAGTATTCATTTTGACACAGAATCATTAAGTCAATGCACCGAGATATTAGTTAGATATTAAGATGTCAATATAGTCAATAAGATTTGATTCATCCCTGTCTAGATGCAACACAGAACTGTGGGGGTGTTACAATGCACTGTGATTCAGTTGTATTTACATTACAGTTATGGCATTTTCGCAATAAAGTGTGTGTTAGAAAGATAGACATTAAAGATGCATTTTCAGATTTTGTTCCAGAACCTCATAATGAAAGCTTAAGCATATATTTATAGACTTTTCTTCAAAAGTCCAGCAGGGTTGGGGTTAAACTCTGATTTGAAGATAGATGCAGTTTGCAATATAATGTCTTGTAGGTAATTCAGTTTGTAATGAACAGCTCAGAGCTCATATTGCACATCATACATCCTATGCAGCACCATATGAAATCACACTGACAAAATAATAAGATTCAGAGTAATATGATCAGTCTGGTCTGTGTATGTGCATCAAATGTCCGGCACAGACCTAGAAGATATTATCTGTTAACAACAGTAGTAAACAGAGAAAAACATGCCCCCAGTGTTATTGCTGGTACTGTATGTATGTATATATATAAACACATGTATATAATCTTCTATAGTATTAAGTCTGATTGTAATATCATGACTAAGTTTGTCTAAATCAGAGAATGATAAAAATGATCAAATGTTTAAAAGAATACATTGATACAATGTTGATACAATGAAGACTGTACAACTTTATTAGCATGGCAATCAATAGTAAAAATAGCTCTTAAGTTTCTGACTTAATGAAGGGTCTATAAATTCAGGTGAGTACAATGAGTTTAACTGGAGGTCTTTATCAGACATCCAGTAAGCAGAAGCATGTAGAAACAAAAAGAAGGAGACCTAGGACAGAGCCTTGAGGTACTGTACAGTTCAGAACAGCAAAATGTGATTAATGTGAATTACCAAGATTAACGGTAAACTCTCTGTAAAACTATATATATATATATATATATATATATATTGTCTAATGTGTGCCTTCACACATAAGAGTGTTGTTTTTGTGCCTGTGCATTTCTATAAGCAAACCAAATCTGTACATATATTGCAATTAGCGCCTAAACTCATTTTCCCTAAACAGCTGAATTTTATATGTCGTTTTTTAAAACCTCTGTTCTGGAAATCATATTTATTTGATGTTACATTTTGTCTTGATTAAGGAATTGCTCTAAACCTTTAATGTGGTGTTTTTATTCTCTTACACTCAGATACCAGTCAGAAAAGCAATTCTAGAGGTATCTAGCTACAACTCAATGAGAGGCGTATCCAAAATGTGGCCTGGTGCCATCTCTATACTGTGCACTTAAAAAAGGGGGTGGATGAAAAGCTCCCCCAATCACCAATCAGCCCTCACACACCACCCCCTTCCTTTCCCTCTAAAACAGCATACAACTTCCATTTAACATTTTTCATATGGACCTCTTGTCCATATTTCTCTCTGTTTTACACATAGCCGTAAATATCACTTTGGCAGCTCCATCACTTTTTTTGCTGTGTCATCATGTCCTGGGTGTGGGGCCAGAAAATATTTGAAGATTGGAGTTTGAACTTGGGATGTGAGCATACAAAAACTGCCGTTTCTCACTGTTTCTCCCCCTCTAGAGCCTTCAGTGGAGCAGGCCAGCGTAAATGGCTTCCAGCTGCTGTAAGCAGGAGTTGGAGTAATGATTGTGGATGCTATATGGTCCACTCAGATGTAGCATTGTGAGGCCCTGATAAGGGGTATGGCTGGGGTTCTTATGATTTAGCAGCAACTGCTGTAAAACCATACTAGGAGAGGATTGGTTGGTATACAGTAAGACCACTTTGAGTCTCAGTTTGTCATGGGATAGAAGTATGAGTTGAGACGAGAAGCAAGAATTTCTTCAGGTGCTTCCCTGCTGAGAAACAGTCAGGCTTCACCTGCCAGATTCTCTTCTTTTATAACATCCACTCAGGCTGCAACTGTTTTTTTGTGATCTACTTATTTCAGGGGAAATTACTGTAGTACAAAATGCAGAAACCCTATCAGACTTGACAGATGCAAGATGGGACTGAAACCATGGACCTGTGCCAGTAAAGATTATACCACTCTACACTGCAAAAATGTCAGTTTTAGCTCAAAGCGCCACCTAAAGCACAGCCTCACAGAGCTACTACCATGGTCAATATTGCATGTTGACATTTTCAAACTAGGCTGACCATCTTACTGATATCAACAAAATAGCATTTGATTCAAGAAAAGTCTCAAATGCTTTTATTTACATGGAAAGCATACAATACTGGTCCAATTAATTGGAACACTATTACACTTCTTTCCAGTAAAATCTGATTTTAAGACTCAGGTGTAGATTAAAGACGGATATTTTTTACAGTGTACCTCCTGTTGAGCTAATCCTGTCCAAATAAAGATTAATTATGAATCGTAACTGGTCAGCATCTGTAGTAAATGGATAACTGGGGCTTTCCTAATTAAGGCTCGACTGGATCAGTGTAACAGAATAGTGCACAAGCAGAGCTCTGCAACACATTGCTTTGTTTCAAACAAGGAACGCTAAAAACACATTCACTAATGCATTTAATATCATCCTCCCACTTACTGTCTGACTTTCCAACCACTGGTACTAAGAGAGTTGTTGCCCTGGCAACTAGCAGTGTAGTTCACCATGAACTCCCATGGTTTTTAAACAGGTTACTCCTCAGTCCTCTTCAAGCACAGACTATATGTGTTCAAAGAAGTCATCAGTAATCTATATGATGCAAATTTCAGGGTTAGTGTTAAGGTCAGTTGTGGAGATGTTTCAGAGTTTGTGGTTCCTGCAGCTCCCCACAGGAGGGATGTTAGTAATGAGTCTCAGCTATGTGCCAAACATGTTCAGCTTAACATAGACCACAGCTTGTAAACCCATTAACCCCGCCGCTTGGTCTGCTTTGTGTTTTTTTATAAAGGAGACTGGGTTGCCCTTTTTTTTCTAATGAGACAGGCAATAGGAAACAAAGCTCTGGCAGGATTTAATCCAAGACCAGCTGGGACACACAAGCGTCTCCACACTAAATTCTACACCATCACTGGACACTTCTCGTCCTCCTCTCCATATTTGCTTTTCTTTTCTCTTTTTTTGCCATCCGTCCCCCTCACAGCAACTATAACTCACAAGTTTTGCTTGGCCTCATTGGAGCCAACAATAGTTTCCGTACAGCATGGTCCACTTCCTGACCCCAGGTCAATGCGTCTACAGTTCTGATGTGAGCTGGAGGGGGGATGCTAGGTGGAGGTGCAGCAGCAGCAGTTCAGTGTGTGTTCAGTTTCACTTCTACCTGTGGAAACCTAGTGCTCCTGAATCCTGTCCTGTTCCTTTTCAGTGTGGGGGAGAGAGAGGCCCCACAGGAGGCTCTGGATTTTTGCCAGTAAGTCAACATCAAGCAGTTTGGCCTCGTCAGATCAAATCCAGCAGCTCTGACAGGGGAAGGTTCTGTGAAAGCTGAAATACATTGAGCCATCACTGACAGACTCCAAGTGTCTCTGCCTTTTGATGTGGAAACAGCGTTGCTATTAGTGGCTAGTTAAATACAAGTTTATGTCTTCGGTTGCATTTATCACAATCAACAAAGTCTTTGTAACTAGTAGCTTTATAAGCTGAACTTCAGCAAATCTTCCCCGTGCTTACTTTGGATTAAAGTTATGATGTGCATCCCCAACTGAATCATTTGACACTTCTCTCCTTCACTGAATACTATGACAATAATCATTCCAGGAGTTTATTGAGGATTTGCTTTATGATTCCTTCAAATATCAGAACAAATGATTAAGGCCTGCTGTGGTCTAGCCAAAAATGTAATAAAATATAAAAGTAGTGAAAGATATTCTTGGGTTAATGCAAAGAAACTTGAATACTACTGAAAAAACCCTTTAAATCCACATATTCACCTTCATGACATGAGAAAAAAAACCTGTCAGAAATCAATACAGGCATAGAATGTCTACACTTGTAGATCCCTGTCGTCTCGTTGAGTAGCCTCCTTGTCAAATGGGGCGGCTGTGGCTCAGGAGGTAGAGCGGTCATCCACCAATTGGAAGATTGGCGGTTCGATTCCCGGCTCCTCCAGTCCACATGTCGATGTGTCCTTGGGCAAGACACTTAACCCCAAATTGCTCCCGTTGCTGTGCCAACGGTGTGTGAATGTGTATGAATGATTAGCTTCCCCTGATGTGCAGGTTGGCACCCTGCGTGGTAGCTCCTGTCATCAGTGTATGAATGTGTGTGAATGGGGTGAATGAAATGTAGTGTAAAGCGCTTTGAGTGGTCGAAAAGACTAGAAAGGCGCTATATAAGTACAGGCCATTTATAAGTACAGGCCATTCAAATGAAGCAGTGGTCTCTTATGTAAGTATAATTTACTGATTGTTCAGGAGTTAAATCAACAAGCTCGCCTATCAAATGGTCAGTCTTTTTCCTGAAGTTGAATTTGAAACTAGCCAAATGACTCCAGACAACTCAAATCTGACATTCTACTTACAATAAATCTATCTTGTATTCCTACATATCTGCACATGACAACCACAATATGGTTAATTTATGGATAAGGTCAGTTAATGGGGACCCTTGGCTGAGTGGTTAGTGCGGTCTGTGGTGCATTCTGAAAGTTAGCCACCCGGCCAGCAGAAGTCTCTATGCATTCATCCTGCCGTGGGAATGTCAAACACAATACCACATTTAAAATCTCTTTATACTGTGAAATACAGAGATTTATCTGGATGTGAAAGGATTCATCAGCATTGTGTGAATTTTCATGGGCTTGAGTATATTTGATGTTCATTTATATGTAAAAGTTCCACACTGCAAGTCTTTGAAAATTAAATGTCAAATGCCGTTTTCATTTTAATTGTCAAATTAAATGTTCAAAGATTGCATTTTAATTTGAAATTGAGACTTAGATATTATCTGCATAAATGGAAAATGAGGTTACGTTGTTTATATTGCATTTTCATTTTAATTGAATATTGTCCACTGCACAGGAGAGTACGACTTGGAAAACTAAACGTCAAACAGCTTTTCCATTTTAATTTGAATATGGTCAGAGAACGCAGTTCCAGTATTTCTCAGACATTTGTAGGTGTGCTGTAAAAACCTCAAAGGATTGTATAATCCTAAGTCCAATATAAATGGACTGAATGGACATTATTCATTCTTTTCCAGGTTCCATAGTTTTCCACGTTGTATGTTTCATATTTACAATTTTTGACCATCTACTAAACACACACTTTGGCATTCATAGTAACACAGTAATACTTTTACCTGTATTTCATAGCATGATGTTCAAAGTTTCATGTTTCATTAACACTACAGCTACATTAATGCAGAGCTCTAAACCCAGAGTGAAATGATAAACCCTACTGCATGGTTCCATGTTGATGTGAGAATACAAAGGGACATCAGGTCCTGTTTCTAGTCTGTTGGCAGGTAGTGCAGTTGATTTATTAACACCTTTTCCTCCTCACGTTGTGTTTATTCCAGCGTGACAGTGTGAGACATCAGGCAGTCTTTAAGTGGCCTCTGGTGTTAAATGAAGCTTACCTTCATTCTCCATGTTTGAACTAGATTTCAGCCTTTTGAGCATCTTTAGTCAACAGATTCCTAGAATGTACTACAGGGACACGCTGTTTATTTGACCAAGCCGGGAAAATGGTCTGTCTCACCGCAGCAATATAAGCCAAGTATGCCTGTCCATTAGTTGTTTCCATTGACTTTGGTTAATAGATAACTCACCAACCAGCTGCTTCAATACAGGTTTTGTAAATTTATTCACAAATTGGTCTTCAGGGAATCATGAGGACCTTTTTTGTACTTGGTACACTTATTTAATGTTCTAGCTCAGTGATTTCCAACTAGGTACATGTACTGGATACCAGGTGCCAAGTGTTGCGATTAAGAGAAAATGAGCAGTGAATGAAGTAATCAGCTAAAAGTAATGAAGAAAAGTTCTAGGTAGCACAAGAAGGTCAAACAGCATGATGACCACTGAATGGACGGAAGTAGACACCAATAAAACTAATGTTGAACACAACACATTTGAGTTTGAAGTCTGAAGCTCAAGTTCTGAAAGATGTCATCTCAGAACCTTTTTGAACCCACTCTCTCTGATTTACAGAAGGCTGTGTGTTAATGCGGTTTCACTGCTGTAGGTTCAGTCATTGTGGGGTGACAGGGTTCAAAACAGAGGGGTTTCCAGCAAGGAGTCTTTAACAAAGCAGACAGACGACTTAGGGCAACTGCCTTGTCTGACAGTGCCCATGCGGGCCCGCGGCGGGCGGTGACAGAATCCTGATATTACATTTTTTCAATTTGGAATTCCTTCTTGTCTGAAGCGTAAATGCTTTTAAATCGAGAGAACCAGAAGATGAAACCGCAACAGCAATTTCCTGTTGTCTTTGAGGGATTCTTTGCTCTTCTTGTTCTCTGCCATTTATTACATTATATAGCTTAAAGCAGGATGATATCCCCACAAATATGAGACCAAGCAGAGAGTACCCCCAATGAATTTGGGTCATTTCTTTCACTGCAGTGTCTGGAGTAAGTCCGAAGAGGCTTTGGGTGTTTTGACTCACACAAGGACACCAGACTGGGGCATTGAGCAAGAGGACGGTAACTAAATATAGGTTACACGTCAGTATTTTAACAAGGGGAAATATGAATGTGATGCTTTTGACTAACGGATGTCGAATTATGTATGAAATATGTTATCAAAGACAAACTAATATACACAGGAAAACTATTTTTAGCCATGCTGAGGTCATGACTTGAGGAATGTCGGTCCAGGCTGAAATATCACACCAAATATTGAATAGATTCTCATGCAATTTTGTATAGACATTCACAGTCCTCAGAGGATGGATTCTTATGACTTTGGTGACCCCCTGACTCTTCATCTACCACACTACCACTGTGAGGTTGACATTTATGGTTTTTATTGGATTGCCTCAAAAAATATAAGATGAATGGATGAAATTTGGTACAGACATCCATAGTCCCTAGAGGATGAATTGTAATACCTTTGAATTTTGATGTAAAGCCACCAGGAGGTCAAAGTTTTCAATTATCCAGTGATGATTTTGTACATACATTCATGGTATAACGTCTGTGTTATGGGGCAACCTGAGTGTATAATACCCTGACAGCATGGAGTCAGAGTAGGATTCAGAGAAAACACACAGCAGTAAAACCAGTAGTAAACCTGTAACATGACACACCAGTCTCCCGTTACTCAAGTAAAAACCAGTCAACAAAAACATTCAAACTCCAGCTGCTTTGACTTTTTTCTCACAGCTTTCCAACTGATCTGACTTCAGAATTGAGAAAAACAACTTTACTCAGCCTGTATCTCCTGTATCACATAGACCTGTCCTTCATCTGTCATTTTAATCTGCCTATGCCTTTATTTAGCGTGGTATGTGTGATTAGCAACTTAAAAGTGCTCCAGGCAGTCGTTCCTCACTCTTGACTTCCCATCCTTTTTAGGGTCAAAGGTGCTGCACGAGGATTTCACAATTTGCGTTCAACGATTGCCGGTCCCCGTCCAATTGTGTGATTCTTTTCCTTGATGGGAATAGAAGTTGGAAACAATACATCGAAAAGCTTACAGCGTTTCTATTTATGACGCGTTTTTAAAGATCTTGATCTGGCCATCAAGCAAGCTAAAGAAAGGCATGGCATCTGTGTGCTTAGCATTGATGTTAGGCCTTTGTGTTTTCCTGATCACTCCTTCCTGTCCACTCACTGTGTTTTCCTGTTGGCTCTATTGAAGATGTTAGTCATGGAATACTTGGAAAGGCGAATGCTATGTCATAGCTGTTACCAAACATGGTCTCGGGGTTACTAAGGAAGCTGGATGCACGTATAAACAATATACAGTTTGACTGATAAACAACATCTACAAAAGGGAACCCATTACTTGGAAGCCATCTGGGAACTGGAAGGGAACTGAGAGTATACTGGTCTGTGTGTGTGTTAGTGTAAGTGAATGTGTACTTGGATACAAGAGCAACAGTGTTCTAATATTGCGTCCCCGGGATTCGCCTGCAGCATCTGTCTTCCTACAGAGAGTCTTGTTTAATGTCTTAACAGTTTAATGTTCTGGATGTGAAATGATCATCGCTGTGACTTACAGGTCATTTCTTCAGATTTTCTCATTAGCTTATTCTCCTTGTCTCCTGCAGCATGGGTTGGCTCCCTCTCCATGGGGATGATCTTTTTCTGCTCTCCCATCGTCAGCATCTTCACCGACATCCTCGGCTGCAGGGTAACCGCTGTTGGAGGCGCCGCTGTTGGCCTGGTTGGCCTCCTGGCCAGCTCTTTTGTCACGTAAGGAAGAAAATAAGAATGAGAATATTTTGCACACATTATATATGACAACATATGTACTTCTTAACCCTTACCCATGTTCATATTCTGACTCATAATTAGTCTGTACACCAATTCACATTCTTAAACTCCCCATCAGTTTGATTAATATCGTAGAAAACAATGGATGTGGATTTTTACAAATCTCAAGTGTAAAAATGGCTCAAATTTGACCC
Source organism: Scomber scombrus (assembly GCF_963691925.1). Lineage (NCBI taxonomy): Eukaryota > Metazoa > Chordata > Actinopteri > Scombriformes > Scombridae > Scomber > Scomber scombrus. The sequence continues at coordinate 26,896,148 of NC_084986.1, read as the reverse complement.
TGAACAGTATGTAGGGATAAATATAGAATGAACCATTACATTTAGCCTCTTAAGCATTTAGAAGCTTTTTAAAACATTTTTATGAACCCTTAATACATTGTTCATAAACACACTATAACAAACTAGAATGTAGAGCTTCAAAGTTCATTCTTGATCTTGGAAACACCATTTGAAAAAAAAACAGTCTCACCACAAGGTCAGTTTAGTAGCTGTTGTGATGCTTTGCCAAGATATAATGTTAACATATTCCTGAATACGTCAAGGACTTCCTGTCCATGTTCACTTCAACTATGAGATTTAAATTTCAAGTCTGACATTGAAAACAGTCATACCCAAAGGTCCATTTAGTAGCTGTCCTGGGGCTTTTAATCTTAACACATGATCTTCCTCAGTAGATGGAGTTACTTTGGAGCCAACATGGCCGAGAAAGTCCATTCTGCAGAGGAAGATAGTGTGGTGTAATTGAAAGCTCTAGAACAGCTACTAAATGGACCTTTTGGTGAGATTGTCAAACTATAATATAACTGTAAGGAAACAGTAACTGTAACATCCATAAGTGGTCTATAAACACTTAATGAAGTCCTAACAGTGTTTTTTATATAGCATTTATTAACTGTTTATATAGCAGTTACAGAGTATAAGTTTTAAAGGACGAGTTAATATACCTGCTTACAGTATAGTGTGTTGTTGAGTTGAGCTGAGCTCCTAAAACAAAGCACACTTCTTTGAGGTTTATCGTTCCTCTGTGGATGAGAGGCTCTCTCTTTTAACACTCCGTTGTTAATAATTTCTTGGAATCTCATATTTGTCCGCACGTGAGGAAACACTCACACCAACATGCAGAAATACCTGATCCAAGCAGCAAGTAGAAAGCGCTCCAGCCTCACCTTGTCATCACTTTTAAATGTAATAAATAGGTAATAAAACAATCTTAACTGCTGCTTATCAAGTGTTTCACAAACGACAGGATTGCTGACAGCTCAGTTCTGCAGTGCACAGGACTTTGGAACCACCATCCTGTATTTATTCGGACCTTCAACAACATTTGCAGAGACAGAAGTTGTTATATTAAAAGAACAAAATAAAGAACAAATATGTGTTTATTTCTCTAGAGAAATAAAGGCAAGGCAAGTCAAGGCAGTTTTATTTATATGGCAACTCAATGTGCTTTACATAAAACAAACATTTAACAGAAAAAAATTGGAAAACCCCCCCCCCCCAAAAAACAAAACAAAACATAAAAACATGGAATTTGAGAAATAAAAATAAAACCCAATTATAGTAAACACATACATACCACCCCCCCCCCCCCCCCCCCCCCCCACACACACACACACACACACACTAATAATAGAAACAAAATACAGAAACAGAAAGAGAGAAAATAAAATGCTAGAATAGAGCATTAAATATAAGATTGCAGCATAAAATAATGATTTGCTTTAAAATCATTAAAAGGAGCTGCAGTTGTTTAATGCTTTTTTGTGGGAGTCCAGTCAGAAGACCGTTATAGCAGTCTAGTCTACTGGAGATGGAAGCATGAATCAACTTCTCCTGGTCTGTTTGAGACATTAAACCCTTCACTCTGGATATGTTCTTAAGCTGATAGAAGGCTGTTTTGGTGATTGATTTGATGTGACTGCTGAAGGTCAGATCTGAGTCTATCAGCACGCCAAGGTTTCGGACTTGGTCGCTAGTTTTTAGAGAGAGTGACTCCAGATGTTTACTGACAGCAATCCTCTTCTCTTTATTGCCAAAAACAATAAAGAGAAGACTTTTGTCCTGATTTAATTGAAGGAAATTTTGGTTCATCCAATGTGTTACTTGCTCTAAACAGTGACACAATGACTGTATTGGACTGTAGTCATCCGGGGACAGTGCTAGGTATATCTGCGTGTCATCTGCATAACTGTGATAGTCTACATTAGAGTTCTGCAGAATTTGACCCAAAGGCAGCATATATAGACTGAGTGAACAAAAACACATGTTTTTTAAATTGCCCCTCGGGGACAAATAAAGTGTATTTGAATTGAATTGAAAAAAAGAGAGCTTCAGAAAAGTGTTTTCAAGCTTGATTCACTGAGGAAGTCTCATAGCGATCAATATCTCTTTTATGAGAGAGATTAAAGAAGAAATGATGTGTGTATATATACATACATATACTTTATATATTTCAGTTTGTGTTGCAGTTAATCCCAGTAGAAAGGTTCATAGTACTGGAAACCAGTCTGCCCCAGTTCAGAATTGCTGTGTTGTTGTTCACTTTGAACTCAACTGAGGATGTTAAATATCTTTATATCGGATGACTTAAGTAATGAATAAAACAATAGTGTCAAACACAATCCAGGGGTGAGATGCATAAACTGCACAGATTCATGACTAAAACTGAGACAGAAATATGCATACACATTCTTTTTGTCATATTTATAAAGCTGTGTGTTAGCATGGCTCCGTTTCATAAATCTCAGTCATTGAAGAACTGGTACACGAGCCATATTTCCACTCCCGGAATAAGCCATAAATGAATGAAGACGCTCTGAACTAGCCATTTTCACATCAATTCAATGCCTGCTCCACCTGTCAAGGAAGAAGTCCTGTTTCACTGATTGTGTTGCACCGGCAAAGTTCTTCAACAGCCGGAACAGCTGTTTTTTACGAGCGGCCACACAGCTCTTTATACAACCCACATGATATCTTAGTGATATCTTAGAAAGGGAATCAGTGATTAGTTTAAAGCGCTCATATCTAAACCGACTTAAAAGGTGTGGCACAATCAAGAATAGAAAAAAAAGTAAATGTGCCTTTGATTGGTATTTTACAGATATCTGTAGAAATGCAGAAAAAGATCAATGAGAAAAATGTAGAAATGTTTGACTAAAAGATTCTGTCTCTCACCTAATATTTATTGTTTTTTGTATTTGAGTGAGATATTCAGCGTGAGTTATCTGGGACAAACCGAATGCTATCAAACCTTGATGAGATTTCCATTGAGCGCATGGATCAGAGAAAGAACGCTTTTTGAAGTTAAGAACAAGTTGTAAATGAATAAAAGAGGTCATCAAAAAAAGGCTGTAATCTAGAGATAGCCTGGTTGTGTTGGAACAATAGCATAAAAGATGGTGTCATCAGCATAAAAATGCATGTATATGGTAAATAGCAGGGGATTAATATTCATCCTTGATGGACAACTTCAAATGTCTGAACTTCACCAGAAAGATATGCTTTGAGCCAGCTGTAAGAAGAATCATCAAGACCCAAGGGCAAGCTGCTTACTAATGAAAAGGTCAGGATCAACAGTAGTTAGACACATTCATCAAAAAGATCATAACAAGACAACCATGACCTTCTGTTGCTGCGATGCAATGTTATTCTCTACCTCTCCCTCTACAGTCTATTCTTCCTGTATTACTTGTATTACTTATTCATCAATCATCTGAAAGAACAGATGATTTAAAAAGCCAGGAGCAACCACTATAAACTTGTTTTTACTTGCTTAATCCTGTAAAATGAATCATATATACAGTACAAGTCAAAAGTTTGGACACACCTTTCCATTCATTTGAATAAGAAAGTTTGTCTAAACTTTTGACTGGTACTATCAGAACCGTTAATAGAGAGAGTTCGGACAACTTGGTCTCAACAGTCCTGTGCTATGATTGGTTCAGGGGCTGTCACGTGATTCAGAGGCGCCATGTTGTCACCATAGCTGCATCCCAGTTCTCACTGACATCAATAGAAGGTGACAGGTGAAGATCTAGTGTAATAAGTTAATAAGACACATTTTAAAATAAAAACGGAGTGCTGTCCAGGTTATTACTGCAGCAATTATTTTTTTCATCAGATGACATCATTTAACTGTATTTAGCTCTATGGGAGAATACAATGCAGTGTTCCACAGTCCTGCTCATCCTGTATTATGAAGGACCGCAGACCAGTACAAAATGTGAGTGCATCCAAAATGACCTGGATGTGTTGGTATGGGTGTCAGAGTGTGTGTATTGAAAAATGAATGTGTGTGTGTGAGTGTGTGGAGTTTATGTGCAGATACGAGTGGAGAATTGATATGGTCTTGCAGGTCTGCATTTATAGGATTATGTCTAAATCTCTCTCTCTCTCTCACACACACACACACACATCCACTTTCACTCATGCATCAACTCACACACACATGCACACACAGGTTGTAAAACTCAATAGAATATAATATATAACACTTCAAATGTGCTGTACTGTATTCGTTAATGTGCAGCACATTTCGGCTAGTGAACTTTGAAGGTGTGTGTGTGTGTGTGAGAGATAGAGAGATTTAAATATTATGCTATGAATGCAGATCTGCAAGAATCTATTTGTATCTGCACATACACACATTAACGTACACACACTCATGCACACACACATTTATTTTCAATGAACAACTACAAACACCGGTTTTACACCAGGGAGTGGAAGAAGAGAAAGGTAAACACTGATTGTGATGACTGACTACTGAAGGTGATTTTACAGTTTTTTAAGCAGTTATTGTGGTAAACACACATGGACGTACTTCTGTAGGGATCTTTTCCATGTTGTGAGCCATTGATAATGACATTAATGAGCCTGTCACTGGCGAAAACAAGTGCTTTATTTAGACAAAGCATGTCCGCTTCGTTTAATTTCACTCAGAACCATCGATCCTTATGGTGACAACATGGTGCCTATTATTGAGTTGTCTGAACTCTCTCTGTTAGTGGCTCTGGGTACTGTATTTTAACAGCTGCCTGATGGAGAGCTTTGATAACTTCTCTTTCAGCCAAAACTTTTGGATGAATTTTTATCCTGGAAATTCATTTATGTCAGTAGTATAAGAGTTAAACACGCTGAAAAGGCTGTGTAGTGATGTACCTTGATGTTTTGGTTCCCTGCAGGTCCCTGGGCCCCATGTACTTCACCTATGGCATCGTGTTCGCCTGTGGCTGCTCTTTCGCCTACCAGCCCAGCCTGGTCATCTTGGGTCACTACTTCAAGAAGCGCCTGGGCCTGGTGAATGGCATTGTGACAGCCGGTAGCAGCATCTTCACCATCACCCTTCCCTTCGTGCTGTCAGGCCTGCTGGAGAAAGCAGGCCTCCAGAACACCATGCGCGTCCTCTGCATCCTCATGTTTGTGCTGATGCTGGCCGGCTTCACCTACAAGCCCCTGCTGCCAGTCAAACCCAGTAGTAACGGCCCAGGCAAGTGTCCACCCATGAAGGAGATCTTCAACCTCAACATCTGGAAGTCTTTGGGATATCGCATATGGGCCTTCGGTATCCCAGCAGCCCTTTATGGCTACTTTGTGCCTTATGTTCACCTGGTAAGTTTGTGTTTTCTATTAGACTCGTCCTTTGTGGTTTCCCAATCCAATTCACTTTCACTGACTTTCACGTGTATTGCATGTTTATATGTTGTTTGTGTCGCCGAGTATCACCACTCCACTCTCTGGGTCAAGGGTTACTCCAATGACGAATAGCAGCGCCCAAATGCTAACAGACAGATACATGGCGTGATTTCCCAGTATCCGAATCCCATGTTTTTGAGTGTTCATTGGCACAGGGGAGGAATAAGAGCAAAAGGTCAACTAGGGAGCTTCAACAACACAGATATCAAAAGACATACTAGCAACGGGAGTTACATTAATGTGAAACTTGAGAGGGAGGGAAGTCTAAATCCCGGTTAGGGTTTTCCAGGCGATGGTGCGGAATGTAAGCAGCAGCTGGGTATGTAAACACCTAAATACAAAATACTCCTACTACTTCTCAAAAGCTACGCAAGTTCCGTTCAGTTTTAACGTTGATCTACCAAATCTCAGAAAGCAGCACTTTATGATGCCTTTGCCAGAGCTCATGTCCTCTCGAGATAATTCAGCCGTGTGGTCCCCACGAACCAAACATGACAGAAAGAGACTCAAGACACAGTTCTGTAAACAGGTGTCACTTTCCCTGAATCAATTTATTTCGGCTATAAGATGGGAAAATGTGACTTTGGAGAAAACATCTTCCTGGGAGGGCTGTGGAGCAGAGCCTGGATGTGTTGGACAGGCTCAGGAGACGACGTGTTTATTTAGACACGATGACTCTGTTATTGGAGGGAGATCAACCTATCCCGGAGATCCCAGCCTTTTGTTTTCCCAACACTTCTCCCGTGTCTGCTCCTCAGACTAGGACACGGCAGGGGCTCGCCGACAGCCTCGGCGCCACATTTGGCCCCCATAGCCCCCCTGCACCCGCCTCTCCCCCTAAACACGGAGCCCACCCTCCAGCACTCCTCTCTGCACTTCAGGCCAGGCTCCAGCCTTGTGACTCTGCATGGGAAGAAAAAGAAGGAAAAAACATTGGGTCAAATAGCACATTGTTCATTTTTTCAGGAAGAGACTCCTATTAGGCCCTCGAAACCTCTCCATAGGTTCCTTTCTTTGGTGTGTGTGTGTGTGTGTGTGTGTGCTTGAGTGTGTTTCCTTTAACAAAATGCTGAGTGCAGCCATTTAGAGCCACACAGTTATTGCTCCATGTGTTTTTCCCCCTCTTTTCAAATCAAGCTGCACATATCTGAAGACAGTAAAAGTGTAAAGTCCAATTTAGGATACGCGCACACACACACACACACACACACACACACACACACACACACACACACACACACACACACACACACACACACACACACACACACACACACTTTATTTATTTTATTAAGTGTTGCTGATAAGAGATAAGACGTTGTCCTTCAGGTATAGTGAGTTTGCTTTGAAATTGAGTTTGTAAAAGGTGTGGTCAGCTATTGTCAAGGGCAGAGTAGTACAACAAATTGAAGATAATTTGCTGCACTACTCTGAAGAAAGTTCCATCATATCAGCCCAACAGATAACGCATGCCCTGCCTGTGTTGAATCAGAATGGCTGAATCATCACAAATTCACATTAACATCACACAGAGTGGCACTTCTCTTTTGGAAAGCTGCTTTTAGTTTTTTTTTTTAAATAAGCCTGTGTCAGTATGTTTAATGAGGAGCACCTGCAGGGCTGTGGTGTGCGGGCTGAAAAGGGGGCTGGAGGGTTTAATGACCATAAAACAGCCAAGAAGAGAGAGCAGAGAGAATGTGTGTTGGTGCTCAGTGGGGCTTTGGAAGGGAAAAGTCACTGTTAAACACACTATTAAAATAGGTTGTAAGAGTGCATTGGTTTTGTGCAATGTTATTACCTGAATGTAGCATGTCATGTTGATTCTGGAGACCTGGCACCTTCCCTGCTGACATTTTCACTTGTCATAGCAGGAGAGGCACAGGTGTTACTAATAACATTAACGGCTACATTTATGTCACAGTAAGCCATGCCAGTGAGCACAGTGCCATTGAGCTGGAACAGTCACACCTAATAGAAAAATGGCCTTTGTTAGTGTTATTAATAACTATTTTTCTGACAGCCCTGAATGCTAGCTGTGAGAATAATGGAGAAAAATTAAACTACATTAACTAACTTTAGCCAAACTTTTGTTTCCTTGCGCTAGCATGAGGATTAAATGTCAATTTGTCTAATCTTTGGTTATTGACCAAATACTATAATATTCTCATCATTAGCAAATGCTAGCATGCTCACACACTTAAGCAAAGTGATACATCAGCAGATTAGCATTGTCACTGTGAGCATGTTAACATGCAGATGTTAGCATTTAGCTCAAAGCTCCACTGTGTATATGTAGGAAAATTTAAATTTAAAATTAAAAAATAAGAAAAATGTCCTAAGTAGGAAATGATTTTGTGTATATAAAAGCACGAGTTAGACATGAAGAAAGGATATTGGCTTAAAAGCTGAACTGTGTATTTGCTTAATATTTTTTTTTTTTTGACACCTTTATTCAGAAGTTGACAGACAGGAAACATGGGAGAGAGAGGGGGGGGTGTGACATGCAGCAAAGGACCTCTGACCAGGATTTGAACCGGGGTCGCCAGCGTACGTGGCATGCGCTCTAACCACCCGACCTGCGCACCTGCTTATTATTTCTTAGTAAAATGTCAGGTCACTGTGAGCATGTTAGCATGTTAATGTTAGAATTTAGCTTGGAGCACCACTGTGTCTAAGTAGGAAAACTAAAGGTATTAAAAAAAAGGCAAAGGAAAAAGTGGGACAAATTTCCTGAGTGGGAAATGATTTTGTGTATATTAAAGTGCATGAGTTAGAATAGATGAATTTGGCTTAAAAGTAGTTAGTAGTTGAACTATGTATTTTCTTATTGTGATTATTATTTATTGGTCAAATGTGACACATATCGAGGACAAGACAAAACAACTGTTCTAACTTGCTACTAATTTTTGTTGATCGACTTATAGATATAACGTGTGCCTGAAAACATGATCAGAAGCATGCATACTTTCAAAAAACTAACAACTGAACACCTTCCTTCTGAAATCTCTGAAGGACTCCATGGCTTAAATATGTTCGATATAAACCGGATTACTGTTTTTAAAAGAGTTGCCGGAACATTGCTGTGCTTTTTCTGCGTATAGTAATGTGGGGGTGCAGTAGTGTTTCAGATTCAGACACAGTCTGATTGGTGGCAATGATTGATCGGCTTATGTTTATACGCCATGATAAACAGTAGCATGATTACAGGCTGGAACAAGATAAGTGGAACAAGATAAGTGGAACAAGATAACCACCGCTGAATCTATATGCCCATCTAATCTGCTTGGAGACAGAGGAGCTTCTCTTTGTTTTTCTAGCATTTTTATTTATAATGTGTAAACATGTGACACAGCACCATACTGCAAGCTAGCAGGAAGCCTCGAATACATAACAGACATAATTGATGCAGTGTGTGAATGAGTCAGAGAGTTCAATAAGGAATGTCTTCTTGTGTGTGCCTGAAAAATCCCAGTGGCATTTACCCAGCTTGTCACTATGACAGAGGGACTGTGTTTTATAGATTTATAGATGTCTGTCCAACAAGGACATCAGAGCGTAGGGACTGTCTGTCTCAGTTCTAACTAACCTTATCAAAGGATGATATGTGTGTGCTGTTTTTGTTTGCGTGTTTGTTTCTCTCGCTTGGTTATTTCTCAGAGATCAATGTTATCTTGTGTCTTGGCTACATGATCAACTTGACCTGATCATGGTTTACTGAGGCAAAGTTACACCATCACCACATTGCACCATAGTGGATTCTTACAGATAAGGAACCACTCATCTCTGAAGATAAACAGCAGTACATTTAACATCAGCACACAGATGAACAAGTGTAGCTGTGAAGAGAAACACTGAGTAATATCTCAGAGTGACAGTTTCTGGAGAAGTCTTAAAAAATGTAGAAAATGCAAACTTTGTTTTTTTCAGTATTTCGTGATTTTCTGGTGAATAAAACTGTTCCAAAAACAACATTCTTTACACTACTGATCATCAACCACTCACTGACTGATAAGGGTAATGATAAGGGAGTTCTAAGTCAGTAACATGAACCTTTTAAACAAGACTTCATTAGGGAGAAGGCCAGTCATATCTGGTTCTTTGAAAAATCACTTCCTTGGTAAGGTTCAGCCTTGATTGGGCGTGTTTACCATCAGTCATTCTGCTGACCTGACATGTGTATGCACACGCACGCACACACACACACACACACACTGAGTCTCAAGTTGCTATGCCTGCAGCCATGCTTTTTGGATGTGGCAATCCTCTCTGAGCATTACACCCCTGAATACAGAGCCTGTTGCTGTTCCATATTGACAAAGACAATAAGTCATCCAGAGGTCATTGCAGATGGATGTGCGACCGACACAGTAGTGAAGGGTGGGGGCCAGGCAGTGGGGGGGTGAGGGGGTTGGTAAAGGCAGCAGACAGACAGGGCTTTTGAGCAGGACTGTTGCTGCCTGCCTGGAGGTATAGTAGAAGTAGCTGGCAGGGCTCCACACAGCAGGCCCCTCGCTTTCTCTCTGGCTCTCTGAGTCAGGGCCTCACAGATTGGTGCTTCGGGGTAGGAGGGACATGGATACAGCGAGCAGTCTGGAAAACAAACATCTGGGCTGCTCAGTCCCGATCTGAAGTGGAAACTAGTATTTACTGCCCACAAAAAAATGGAAGATAAATGAGGAATGTTGAAATATAGACAGGGTTTTGCTGGATAAAGGTGCTGATGAATAGCAGTAGACATAGCAGTAATAACAAACTCCTGCCTGAAGAATGGCTAATACATCACAGAGAAGCGGGAGGCGCCACTCTGTTTGCAAAACTAAGACATTTTCTTGTCCAATTGCTAAATTGCCTAATTGCAACACTGCCAACCAATGTTCATATATGATTACAACAAGATTACTGAACAAAGTATGCAGAACACTGAGCATCCCAATCAAGTGAAGTGTCAAGTCCTCAGCACATTTACATCTTCACCCATCATAATCATCATCATCAAATTCTTGCATATAAGCTTTCCTGTCTGTCTTAAATCCTAGATAACATGCCTGAATAATAATGTTCTTCAGTCCCAGCAGTCAGGCCTGCTTTAGACCTCCAAAAAACAATAAGTGCTGCAACTGCTGCAATGAATGACACTGTTAACTTTACATTACGCTGCAATCTGGCTATATATGGGTTTTGATCATATCTTTTTGGTAAAGTTCAGACAGACAGTTGCAAATCAAGTACCCAGATGGTTTAGAAAGGAAAAGTGTCCCTCAAGGATCAGTATTGTTCCCCCTTTCATTTACTCTTCACATATTTATTCTCTAAATGAGCACTCCAATGTCCATTTTACACTGATGATACCATCTTTTATGCCATTGGCTCCAATACAAATCAGGCCTTCTCGAGATTGGTCTAATTTTGACAACCGTTAAACTTCTTTTATTCATTTAAAACATGTTCCAAACTCAAATGTATACATTTAAAATAGCATCCATGCTCTCACTGGAAATCTAAAAGATACAATACTGTGTTATAATTTAAGAATTTGGTGAGACAGTAGATTATCATTAAAAGCACCTCACTCGAAAACTTAAGAGATCTCCACCACTGCAGTTATGTTTGCTTGATGTTTCCTCTGCTGTTTGTATTTCTTGTTTTACTGGACGTGACTGGATACTGGAATACAACCATGAGACAGTCGGTTCATCTGTTTCTTTAATTGTCCACAGATGAAGCATGTGGAGGAGCGTTTCGGAAAAGATGCCAATAAAGAGGTTCTGCTCATGTGTATTGGCGTCACGTCTGGGGTGGGCCGTCTTATCTTTGGCAGGGTGGCAGACTACGTTCAAGGAGTCAACAAAGTCTACTTGCAGGTGAGTGACTGGCCTCCACAGACAATGAAAAGAGACTCCAAGTTGGTGTTGCTTTCATTTCTGTATACTTTCCAGCTGATGTGGTGTACCAGGGTTCTAATATGCTGATATTCAACATTTGTATTCCTCTTTTTGCATGGAAAAAGCTGTGACCACTGAAAAGCCTGAAACAGCATTTTTATGATCTTGTGATAGTAAAAACGTCAACACTTGAAAGGAAACTGCACTCATACAGGGAACATTTTAAAATGACTACATAAATTACTACAAAGTAAAATAATTTGAAGAGCCAACCGAATCCTGCTTCCTCCCAGGTGACTTCATTCGTTGTCATCGGCGTGATGTCCATGATGATCCCTCTGTGCAACGTCTTTGGGGGGCTGATCGCTGTGTGCCTGCTGATGGGGCTGTTTGACGGCTGCTTCATCTGCATCATGGCCCCCATCGCCTTCGAGCTGGTCGGGTCCAAAGATGTGTCCCAGGCCATCGGCTTCCTGCTAGGCCTGATGTCGGTGCCCATGACCGTTGGACCTCCAATTGCAGGTAAGACAGGAAGCCTGTGTTCATGTTCCCAATAAGCAGCTGAATATAAGATCATATGACAGCTCAGATCATGCTGAACAGTGACAACAGCTAGTACTACACAAAGTGTAAAAAGTGTAAAGTGCCTTTGAGCAAAATGCTAGTTCTCTGCTCCAGAGGTGCTGGTCTGTAGTTGACCCTGACCTCTGACCTCACTGTGAAGGACACTTATCATTTATTATTTTCTATTTGAATGAACAGACCTATTGCCAGGCACCATCAAATATACATCACAGTCATTGAAAAGCAGGGACAGTAAATATTTAGTTAGCTCTACATAATTGAGGTATAATGATTCATAAATGGTAAATCATACAAAAAAGGGAGGAGATGGAAAAGGAAAACCAGCTGCCATATTCATTATTCAGTCAGGCTTGACCGATACTGGATTATTTGGGCTGAAGCCGATACGCACAATTTTTGCAATGATCCCTCAATTTTTAAAATCCAAATATGTATAATATAATGGAGGTGTGATATTTTACAGTTTAACAATACACTTTGTTGTATAAAATGACATCAGTGCACATATGAAATCAATATCAAAATCAAAAAACACATGTAAGTATATATAAATCTTGAATTTAGAAAAAGGATCAAATATATACCTAAAATGCTGCCTATATTACTTAAAAAGAATAAAAAATATCAGCATATATCGGACAACATATACACCAATACTGATATGGATATGATAGGCCAATATCAGCCAATCATATTAGCTGACTGATATATTGGATGGGATCTATATTATCAATTGAGTCCATCGTTTAATGAATGATGTCTCAGTGTCTCAGTGTTAGTAATGAATGCGGTGGTAGTATTTATATCCTGTACTTACAGAAATGTAAAAATACTCCACTACAAGTAAAAGTCCTGCATTCATAATCTTATTAACAGCAACATGTACCTCAGATATGAAAATCAAAAGTAGTTGTTTGGCTGAAAATGGCTCTGTTGCAGAAATATTTACTACATATGTCATAATGAGAATGTTATTGACGCATCAATATATAAGCAGCATGTTACTGTTGTAGCTGCTTAGTGTGGAGCTACTGTTAACTTGTGTATATACAGTTTGCTAGTTTAATCCGACCCCCTACACAAGATCAGCAGATTGATCTGAGGGGTTGAGACTAATGTGGCAGGAGAGAAGAAAAAACTCAATTCTGCCACACAAAACTTTAAATATGAGATCATTTCAAATTAAACCATGTGATCAGTTTAAAGGTAAGACCATGTGGTGTTCTTCTGCTATCAACTCATAGACATGTAAAACATGCCAAAAAGGGTTTAATATTTAACAGTGTGTAGTAGTTTGTGTAGCTGAGTAGTAGTTATAAAGCAGATTACAACAAAACACTTCATTCACTGTGTTACATGTCTACCTCTGTGAGTTTGTACCATTTCTGACTTCACATTTACACAAGATATCTTCATTTCACTGTCTGTCTCCTAAATGACATGACAAATATTATACTACTGATGAAAATATGTAACAACTGCAGGGACCTCTGACCTCTGCTCTTCAAACACATCCACTGGTTTTGTCAGATGAAGCCTTCAGATACCGTCCTGAAATAAAGACAAAAAGTCAACTCTGTATTTAACACACACAAGTCACATATTCAAAGCTCAACAGCTCCACCTGCTGATAAGTTTGACATTTTCCAGCTTCTAAATGTGCAGGGAGTGAAATTAAAGGATACACTATGGGCCTGATTTATTAAAGGTCTGCGTGTGTAGAAACGTGTGCAAACTTGACATCACCCGCAAAAAATGTGCAAGCTGATCTACTAACGCAGCGCACTGAGGTTTGTGTCTTTAACTGTGTAAGATAATACAGACTGTCCATTTAGTATGTTTGTCATAATGAATATGTAATATTAGTAGTTTACCATAATGAATGTAATATTAGTAGTTTACCATAATGAATGTAATATTAGTAGTTTGTCATAATGAATGTAATATGAGGTGTTTTAACCCCAGTGTGTAAAATACAGGGAGGAGAAAATGTAAATATGTTATTTAACACACACATTGTGATTTAACAAACCTGAAGGTATTATTTCTGACGCTAACTGTGTCTATAAATAAAACCTTTGAAGGACAGGTATTAACCTGCTGTTACTATGGAGACGAGGAGACGGAGGCACAATGACAGAATACACACAGGACAGAGTTTTTCCACCTGTGTTAATATTTTTGGAATATTTGTGGTTTTACTAACAGCATTGACTTCGTCACTAATGCTCTCTCATATGTGGGTTTTACTGGTAATATTAGTTTTTGTTATAACTCAATATATTAGTTAACCTCTTCCACTAGAACCTGATCACATTTCATTTTGTGCTTGCAGCTTTCTGATCGTCCAAACTCTCCATAAAGACACAAAACCCTCATTTAAATACTGCTGTCTCCACCCTGTTGCACCTGTTTTCATTTACACAGTTATTCTTAGTAGATCACCTGCAAAACACACGCTAACTAAACACGCACTATTGCATTGTGCACGCAATTTAGTACACACTATTTGGGATCTTAGTAAATCAGCCCCTTAGACTCATAGTTGTGTTGTCCAGCTGCTATTTTAATCGTTATTATTATTATTATTATTATTATTATTATTATTATTATCGTTATTATTATTATTATTATTATTATTGTAGCTTATGATGCCTAACATAACAATAAAAAACAAAACGTTAAACTTATTTGACCTGTTTTCAGTTCCTCACCACAGTTGTTCCATAAATGAACCCATTTGACTGTAAACCAGTGAAGTTATTTCACTAATTAGTAGTAATAATTCTATAATAATGTTTGCACATATAAATTGCTGGTGTACACTGTGGGAGATTCTCAACACTGTGATACACTAAACTAAAGGAGCATTCACAGAGTTTCCCTCTACTCACATGAGCATCATGAGCAGCTGCTTTGCATCTGAAACACAACAAATTCATCTTTCTTGAATTGTACATGATTGAACCCTTTTTGCACTCTCTCCACACAGGTCAGGCTCTATACATGAATACAATCAGTGATCAGCTGTGTTTGATTCAGTTGTAGTCAGTCAGTCACATGACATGCAATCATCTCTCTTTTCACCACCTGCTTGCTGTCACAGTAATACTTTCCCCCATTTCCATGTTTGTCATGCACACACATACAGTGATGTTTATTGACCCTCTCAGGCTCTGGTAAGGTCAGATTTGTAATTGGAAGTCAAAGCCTGAGGCCAAAACACAGCTGATAAGTTATAACCTGTGACCTGTCATACCACAGCTGTTTATATGTTTTTGCATTAAACTTTGACATGTATCTACCTTTGTCCCCATATGGCAGCATCACTATAAGACACACAAAAACATACGTATTGCTCCTTTAATGTGTCTCTCTCTCTCTCTCTCTCTCTCCCTCTCTCTGGTTGTAGGCTACCTGAGGGATAGACTGGGCGACTACAACGTGTCCTTCTACCTGGCAGGTATCCCCCCGATTGTGGGAGGGGCCGTGCTGTGTCTGATACCCTGGGTGGAGGCCAGGCGCAAGAGGAGGGAGAAAGAGGAGGCCCTCGGCAAGGAGCAGGACGTCACCCAGAAGATGATAGACCAAGAGAAGGCTCAGGGAGATGCGCCGAGCAAAACCGGAGAGTCCGTCCTCTAAGAACCCCCCCCCCCCTCCCCCACCCCACCCCCACTGAACAAACTGACACACGGGGGTTCAGACTGAGACTGCTGAGCAGCAGTGTGGAGATACAGTATGTGTGTGTGTGTGTGTGTGTGTGTGTGAATAACCAAGATTGTAATGACTGCCTTCAGTCAGAATGGCGGAGAAAAAAAGAAAAAGCCAAAGCGATGAAACATATCAGATGCAGTGACAGGCTGAAGTACAGTTTGACATGAATGTGATCCTGAAGAACTATGCATTAGATTGTTGAAAATGTATGCTGAACTAATCTCACAGCAAAGCAGGCAAACTTGAAGTTTTAAAAATGAAAAAGGGGGCGAAACTGCACATTTCATATTTGTCACGAGGGAAAGAAGACAACGCTGTACTTAATCTGGATGCAATGTGAAAGCTGCACATCCACTGTCTTTAGCCAATGTCACTTCCAAAGATGGACAAACATTACTATTTTACAATCAGCTTTCAACACTACCGTATATATTTTTATTTTTTTAGATGTAGACAAAGAGCACATATTAGATCATATAGGAAATGAAAGCAGTCACGTGCAGGAACATAACCTCATTTAGCCTCCATCAACATCTTTGTTTTGCGTCACTGCAAAGCAAACTGGTCCGCTAATGGTCTCTATGGAAACCTGCCATCTTTTATTGTCATCCCCAGTCTGCTCTCAGACAGGATTCTTCTGTTAAAATAGTCTTTAAAAAAAAAAAAGTAAATACAGGGGAAATCTGTTGCTAGTGTTTTAAAGGGACGTATAGTGAGGATCACTTCAGAGAGGTCATTAGAAGTGTTGCTTATGAACCTCTGGGATGGTCTGAGCTGTAAAAAGGTGCTCCGACTCTTTAAGGGACACAGCTTTAAGCACAATGCTGTCATCAACTCAAGACCAGCAGCTCTGTCTCCCAGGACACGTCCAGGAAATCATCTTCTTTTTTTTTTTTTTTACAACGCACTGTGCTCGAGTCTGGATCACCAAGCAGGCATCTGCTCTGAGGACCCAGTTCCAACATGTCACAATTAGCTTGTGGTAATTAATTGCATATTTGTTTGGTAAAATAAATAATACGCACAATATAAAGTGAAAGTATAGGGACCTTTAAAAGAGACCTGCATTATTACATAATCATCCCCATCCTGTCATGGAGAGGGGACCTCAGGTACATTTCTAAATTTAAGGTCTTTATTATTTCAGTTTATATCAATCCGAACTAAGACTGTGTTTAAACTAATCATCACAAACTGATGATTTATTATTACTAATTGACAGAGTGGGAGAGATGATCAGTAGAGGTTTAATCCAGCCCTGACTGTTCTGACTGATTCATGCTTTCAAGCGGCACAAACATTGTGCCTGAGAAGCCTCGTCAGTGTTTCCTGTTAATACCACTGAAGGAATAGTTTAACATTTTGGGGGGAAAAAAGCTCAGTCACTTTCTTCAGAGAGTTAATGAGGTTAAATATGAGGCTAAAGCTAACAGCTGGTTAGAAACATCTGAATGTAACTAAATTGGACTCTAAGAACCTCTAAAACCTTGTGTATTTCCCAAAATGTTCAACTTTTCCTTTAACAGCATCACTTAGCCAGTACCCATTTTCAATTCTGAACGTAAAAATGGATTGATAAGGAATATATAAACACTGTGTTTGTGTACATTAGTAACTGACTGTAGTATTGTCATTAAGCAGTATTTCTTTTAGCAGCAAACAGTAGTGAGTTTTTAAAAATGTGTTCTTTTTTCTCTGTGTGTTGGTCCAACATTTCTGGAATCTGCTTTCATTGTTCGACATGACTTTACTGTGTGGTGCTGACTCTGGTTAAAGTGGAATAATCGGAGTCACCTCCTCACATATAAACACAAAGTTTGCCCAGTAACTGACGAGGTCCATGTCATAAAACAACAGTCACTATGTCAACTACAGATCATCTGCTTGAGTGGATGATCTCTTGAAAAGGACCAAATATATAGAAAACACTGGTGCACATGTACTAATACAGGCTATGGAATATTTACCTACAGTATCTAATCATTTGAGACTAAGTCTCCTCTTTATGAAATGAAGCTGAGGACATGAGTTTGGCTAATCATTGACTGTGTGGCCGTAGGTCAGCTTAAGTCAAGTTAATCATTAACTCTGTGCCCAGTTTATTAACCCTCAGTAGAAAGATGTTTGTTTAACGTTTTCATATTGTATTTATTGTTTTGTTTTGTGCAGAATGTCATGCTGTTATTCATTCAATGGACATTTGCCTAAAGTCTTGATTTCATTCACTGAAGACCCAAACTGAAAAGAAGTGTGTTCATCCTGTCTGCTTGCTGTCATGTGCCTCCCTGAAGCCTACGGGTAGTGTAGGTGAACCATCTGAGTACGTTAGGAAGTCACTCACTGGTCCGTCACTGTTGACAGAGACAGACTGACAGCTGCTGCTTCGGCAGTGAAAAGATTTGAGCTGCACAGCCTCTGTGACAACACGCAGACGTCTTTCTCTCAAACATTGAACTGCTGTGGGTCAATGATTTTTCTCCTCTGCAGACCTGTGACACACTCTACCTCAGATGTTGTGAAAAAGTAGAGCTCTGCCCTGTCATGTCTGTTCCTACATCAGAGGCAGTGTTCATGTTTGAGCGGTGTGTCTGCACCACAAATGCAAATAAACTGCAAAGTCTTAGAAAATGATCTAGCTTGTCCAAACCTTTGCTCTTTTTGCTCAGAACCAGAAATGCCTTTTTTTTTTACGCAACAAGTGTGAGAAAGCCTTTGCAGCGTTTACAGCCTTTAACGTCTTTTAAATATATATATTTTTTATTATAAAATCAGTTGCCTTTCAATTTAAGCCTAGCATTTCAAAGAGTGACTGCTTATAACCAAATTGAGTTATTTTAGACAGTTTTTTGCTACCATCACACTGCTAATTCACCAATGAGAGCCTCGAGTAACTTCATGTTCAAGAAGTTACTTAATTTGTACCTCTGAATTTTATGTGTAAATCTGCCATACACACATTTAAATGTTTTATTATGCTTAATCATTATTTTCACTCGCTAGTAGAGTCTAGTTTTTGCTTCATATCTGCTTCTTTAAATAATCTGTGCCATCCAAAGAGACATTTTTGAAAAGTACAAAAAATTGCGTTTTTACAATGTATTCTTATCTATTAATGACTTTTAGACCAATTTTTTAGACAAACTGCCTTATATAAAATTAACTTGACCTTAAATACAAAGTGTTCTCTGTCTTAATTGTGTCTCCAGACGCTTCTTGTGGTACATGGGTGTCCTGCTCCATGTCTGGAGGCTTTTTGGATGTTAATGAGCATGTTATAACTTTTAATTTTCAATCTCTCATCACATTTACCACTGATTATATGAAGAATATCCGTATATATGTTTGCACTTAGTGTTAGCTGCAAATACAGATAGATCTTATATGTAAAACTACACCTTTGCTACTTTTTTGTCTTAGTTTTCCATCTCCCTGATGCTCAGTTTGAATTTGTTTCATTTGCTCTGTGTTGCATTTGATTGATGATTCATATTTCATGAGTCACCTTAAGTGTTTTCTACTTTAAATATTAGTTTGCTATCTTTCCTATCTGCTGCAGAATGTGCAGTAAACTACAGTATATGCAATGTAACGCTATGTAAACAATCAGATTTCAACTTTTTCGAGACAGTAAAAAAAAAAAGATGTTTCAATTTTAACTGACTTTCTCCTAATTTATATTTTCATATATGTGACACACAAGCACTAACTCCTGACACTATGTAACATATATACATACAGGACCAGTCTAAAGCTTGGATGCACTTTCTCATTCACAAGAATAGCAAGGTGTGTCCAGATGTTTGACTGCTACTGTAAATACACACAGATTTTTAAATGCCATGTGTCTGTTCAGTTTACTTTACTGATGACGAACAGCAATTCAGAATATTACTGCCATTATAGTGTCAGCTAAGGGCGGGTGCAGCAAAACCATTCATAAATGTAAACAGAGATTTTACGTTATTCAAACACGTAAAATCCTTTAAATGCCACGTCCTCACCCAGTCTATCACTGATGCATGAACTAAGAAACTTGTGGTTAGTTTGCTGGAGATTCTTTCATCACGTCTGGGGCCCTTATTTAGCTTAAGGTACATTAGTACCCTGAGTTTGGGCTCCTGGGGATCGTTCCCATGCTGCAGTATGTACATAGCACAGCTCTATCATGTACATGCTTTATTAGGTTATACTAGAGTCATGGTTGCCCATTTCACTGAAAGAGGCAGGATTTGTGAGCAGTCTAAGAGCCAGTGCTGCCTGGGGGAACAAATAACTTCAGTGTATGTGGCAACCTGGGAGGTAACGGATGTCCTACATGTGGACGAATAAGAGGATTCTGATTGGTTGCAACAGAAATAAATTATTTAACATTACTGTTAGAAACACTCGGCTCATTTTAATAGATTTGAATCTTAATAGTTAAACCAAACAAATCAAAAATACTGGGACACAAAAAATATGAATGCCCACAAAGTTAAAGCCTTTTTTCACATGTGAGTGTTTCAGATGCATTAATATTTAATACAGAGATGTATAACTAATCAAATGTCAGTCATATGAACTGTAAGCAAGCAGGTGCTAGTAGAAATAGGATATTAAATGCTACCAATCCCAATATAATAAAGTAGCTGGTAATGGTGAGACATGACATGCTGGGATTAACATTACAGTATATTAATAGTCTTATTTATGGCAGCTTGGACACAGTTTACATTACATTACTCCTAACACTAGAGGTCACCATTACAGTCAATGACAACCTGATGTAGCATTATCATTCTCTATGTAGGTCTGTAAGCAGACTCACTGTATCCACACACTCACCCACTTCAAGACATGACACACCCACCTGGTCAGGTGAGCTGGATGATTTGTGTGGGCGGGGGTCGTGTAATAAAGTGGGTGTGTCATGAGAATAAACCCTTACCTATTAAACACGTCAGCTGAATCAAAGAAGAAGAAGTGAAGAGGTGTCACTCTGATGTGAGTTTAGGAAACTAAGAATGACCATGAGCTGTCAGTGTCACTGCACCAACGACATGAATGCAGAAGCTTGTGAGACTCCTGTTGCAGATGTTGATCAGCTAAAATGTTCCCATGGAAAGTGCGCTACAAAATGATTTTTTGTTACTGCGTGGCCAACGAGTTGAACAGAATACTATCCTGTGTTCATTCAGAGGGTGGGTCACTTTCAAGGTGCAGTGCGTAGAATTAAGTGGCATCTAACAGAATGAAATTCAAAGAAATGGAATAAAATATTCAAAAAAATGAATTAGTGTGTAATCACATGAAAATAAGAATCGTTGTGTTTTCGTTACCTTAGAATGAGTTCTGTAATCAACATTGTTGTCATGGTAGTGACTTGTCAATTACAACATAGCCACGTCCCAAAGTATGCTGCTTTATCATATATTTTACTCTAAATGAGACCATGATTTACAAAACCATCATCAAGAAGACCATTCATTCATTAGGTCTCTACTGACTTCTTTTTTTGAGCCAGTGGAGTCGCCCCCTGCTGGCCATCAGAGATAATGCAGGTTTAAGTCATTTCCACACGGGCTTCACTTTTCCTACTCGGAACTGCAAGTGTGCAACCTCTCCGCTAGATGTCACTCTCACCCACTGCTCCATCAATACACCGAGTGAGCCTTCTTCTCAATAGACGATCTTTGCAAACGTCCAACCATACAGTCGCTGTTGACATACGGAGTGACTCCGGCTGTCACACACCGACCTGCCCAACTGTTCATTACGATGAGCGCCTTCATGTTAACACGTTAGCGGTGTGAAAGCTCCACACAGGGAGAGGAGAAACGGAGAGTGCGCAGTTACATCGCTGTTAGCTTCTGTCGCTGTATGTCGGCCCGTTAACGGCACTCTGACAGCGCGCCATCACCACCACCAGCAGCAGCAGCAGCAGCACCATCACCAGCCAGCAGCAGCAGCAGCACCTCCAGCAGCAGCACCTCCAGCAGCAGCAGCAGCAGCAGCGGTCTCTCATTCATAAAGTGACAGATATGTCTTCACCCAGCACACGTCACACCGTGGTGAAAAAGAAACACGTCCGCTTCGCCAGTATGGAGGACGACGACGACGACAACGACGACCAGGAGGAGGACACCCTGTTTGACAAGAGGAAGGACACCGGGAGAGGGCTGAAGAGTGCGCTGAAGGCGGTTAAGAGGGCGACCAAACCGGGATGCGACGACCGGGTGGAAGTGGTCGGCGGAGGAAGTTGCGGCCGCTGGATGGTCACACTGGCGCTCTGTGCGTCCTTCCTAGGCTTGGTAATGAAGCAGAGAACTGAGCTGTGAAGGAAATGTGCTGTATGAATGTAGACAGGCCTGCACTAACCCGTGTGTGTGTGTGTGTGTGTGTGTGTGGCGGCTCATGATAATTATTAACAAGCTGGGTGGAGAGATTTCTGAACATACACCTGCTATACACGCAGCCATGCAGGGATTCAAATGTGGGTTAAAGGAGGAAAGCGAGTAGAATAAACATTCATTTGACTGCAGTCACTCATATAATATTCTATTATATAGGATAATAATTGAATAAAGTTAAAAGCTTATTTGCAGCGTGGTCCTTTAAGAGGGCAGGATGCAGATGATCAAGTCAGACAAGACCTGCAATAACAAAACACACAATAACCAACAGACAAGAGACAGCAAGTGAAGAATAAACATGTAAAACAAACTTATGATTGGCTTCTCATCAATGTTCCTCTCTCAGTCTGCTGCTGCTTCACAGAACCTGGAGACCTGTTCCACAGAGCAGCAGCAGTGCACAAAGCCACGATTTACACTTAGATCATCAGTAGAGGAACAACCAGTGATCTTGAGTTATGTGTATGGTTCAGTTTGTACTTTTCTCTGCGCCACCTCTGTATAGATAATAACTTTTTTACTTGTTGTCCAAACAGCCTCTGACCCACTGCTTGCTGTCTGGTTTCAAATATTCATAAATGCATTCAACAAGTTGTTCTACGACACCTTTACAGTCAAGTTATCAATCAACAATAGGCTAGTTGTAATGTACGCTGCAGTATCCTGCATGGACAGGATTTACATACTTGTAAAACGTGCTTTTCAACCACATTATCAGCATCAGATTACTGAAATCCATCTGCACACACCTGACAGGCTGCTCACTTTCACATTTAGTTGCACTGGGGAGAAAAAAAGGTGAAACACACACAAGCTTCATTCAGCCTGCAGCTAAAAACCTCTTCTCTTTTTTCTGGGACTAGAAGGGCAAAAAATACTAAATGATGAAATAGTAAATTGCAACACAGTTTGATCCAGGTTTCACCATTATATATATCACTGATAGTAAAAGTCAGACTGAAGTAAGTCTGTCAAGGCCTCTTTGTAGATTTGTCGTTGTCACACTAATGTTCACTGTTTACACAGAGAGAGAGACTCATCACACACAGGCAGAGAAGCCAGTTTTTCAGCCTCAGCGGACCAGAATGCAATGCAGCCATAAGACATATTGCATTTAGCATGATGTCATCACACATCACCTATTGATCATGTAAACAGTTGTATGGGTAGATCATTTTTTAAGGTGGAGGAGAGAGATCACGCTGCTAAAATGACCCTCCCATTGTGACTCTTACTGCTTTTCTAGGGGATGAGTATCTCAGTTCTTGGCCCTACGTTCGAGGACCTGGCTGTGAACGTGAAGAAGAACATCAGCAACATCTCCTACATCTTTGTGGGACGTTCTGCAGGATACATCGGCGGCTCCCTCTTAGGAGGAGTTCTCTTCGACTGCATGAACCCCCACGTTCTGCTAGGTAAACCCTTCACCTCTTAACTCACCTGCACTGTGATGCATCTACCAAGCTGTGACGTGTCTTTCTTCTCTCTCATGTCAGGATTTTCCATGCTGGTCACAGCGTTTGGAATGTGTGCTATTCCTTTCTGTAAGCAGGCTCTGCTCCTCACCGCGCTCATGTCCAGCATCGGGATCTCTATGGGTGTTCTGGATACAGGTAAGACATAAAACTAGTGTTGTAGTATTCACCATGTTCCTTTACCTGAGG
Source organism: Scomber scombrus (assembly GCF_963691925.1). NCBI lineage: Eukaryota > Metazoa > Chordata > Actinopteri > Scombriformes > Scombridae > Scomber > Scomber scombrus. The sequence continues at coordinate 26,872,496 of NC_084986.1, read as the reverse complement.
TCAAGGAAAGTTCGCTGATTATTGGTCAAACCAGTGGAACCAGTTCCATACTGAAGGTGGTTTTATAACTGAGTGGGCGGAGCATTCAGATAAAGTTTCCTATGGAGCCAGTGGGGCCAGCTATTGTAGTTTAACCTGAGCAGATAACATGAAGATTAAATGCTGGATCATGACACTGATCAAGCAAAGAGCTCTCTGATAAAACTGCATGTAAGATGAGAGGAGCTGGATGAGGAAAGATGACGTGCTGGTAACTGTTCAACTGAGCCTCACAAGTATGAAAGTGAAAGTTTTGATCATCTGTGCTCACAAAATGAATAATTCACTTTCTCTGATTGATCATTTATAACCTAAAATGACTCAAAGGCTCAATGCATGAGGAGAGAGAAAATAAGGAAACATGACTTAAGAGAAAAGAGAAGTTATTTCCTTTCTTACTGATGATGATTCAGCTTTAACAGCTCTGAGTTTGTTTTCTTCTCTCTGTATAATTCACTTTGAACTGTTTGACAGACATTAATACAAATCAATAAATACATTACACAAATGATGCATTAGCCAACATGGAATTATACATCTCACATGGAACCAGTTGGATTATTTGCTGTCTCTGTGGTGATGGTGTGATGCAGTGTCAGAGCAGTGTGTTCTGCTGCACTGTTCACACATTAAAGGGTGTGTGTGTGTGTGTGTGTGTGTGTGTGTGTGTGTGTGTGTGTGTGTGTGTGTGTGTGTGTGTGTGTGAGATGATGAAACACTGTGAAGAGCAGGAATAAGATGATTGCTTACTTTGCATGTCAACATCAAAAGCTGAATTAGGTAGAAGTTGACCCAACACTGAATCAAACCTCACCTTTTTGCATATTCTGAGGTATAATAATGCTAACCTCAATGCTAACCTAAAATCAGTGGAGGATTCTGTAAGGGGGGATATGAGCAGCTTCCCAGGGCGACATCTTGCTGAGGGACGCACACACCAAGAGAAACAAAACAAAACAAAAGACGATGGGTTTTCTATCGCTCATTTGCACGTCAAGTTTTCTTTTTATAATGTCACCGTGTGGATCATTAACCTTGTTGCAGCTTCTACCTGCTGAGAAGATCTCTCAGTCAGCAGTAGGAGATGAGGATAATAGAATAGATTAGAATATCTTTATTGTCATTGTAACAGGTGCAACGAAATTTATTGCAGTCCTTGGCACAGTGGTAGGTTGACCTCAGGTCTCTACACTGAAAGCCTGAAGTAGGAGGAGCAGCTATGGAAGCCTAATAATGCAAAAAGTAAAATGAGTCACACTGCCAAATTAAAACACAATTTATATGTTGTTCTACTTGTATATGTATGTGATACAGGATTTGTGCAATGTACTTTTATTTCTGTTTTTTTATTAGTAATATGTTGTATTTCTTGATCATTTGGTTCTATATATATATATATATATATATGTTGTATTGTGTGTTATGTACTGTTCACCAGTGACCTCTGGTGACCAGCTCTGGCTGTATAACATTATTTGTACTAATGTGTGTATGAATGATTAAAGCTTCTCTGTGCTGAGCTGTGAATACTACAGTGCTCATGATGAGTGTGTGTCTCTGCTGTCTGTCAGGTGGGAACGTCCTCATACTGAACACATGGGGCGAGCAGGCTGGACCTCACATGCAGGCTCTGCACTTCAGCTTTGCAGCCGGGGCCTTCGTGTCTCCCATCATCGCCAAACTGCTCTTCGGTCCCGACGTGAACACCAGCAGCGCCGCAGTCGTACCGACCAACGCGACTACCCCTCTCCCCGTGGTCCCCAAAACCCCCGACACACACACCAACCTCATCCGCTACGTCCACAGCAGGAGCAGCACGCTAAAATCCATGTGGGCCTATATCGTGATCGGCTCCTTCGTCCTCCTCATCGCCATCCTCTTCTTCACGCTCTCCTCTCGCAGCAGCACGTCACGTGACAAAGCCCGCACGTCTGCAGGAAAGCCCCTCGTGGCCAAACATCACATGGCTCTAGTTGCCCTGCTCTTCTTCTTCTTCTTTGCCTACGTAGGTGCCGAGGTGGCGTACGGCTCCTTCATCTTCACCTTCGCCAAGGACTACGCCCACATGGATCAGTCCCAGGCGGCCGGGCTGAACTCTTTGTTCTGGGCGGCGTTCGCTGCCTGCAGGGGATTGGCCATCTTCTTTGCAGCCTGCTTGTACCCGGGGACCCTGATCCTGCTCAGTCTGGTGGGCTCCACTCTGTCCTCCCTGCTTCTCTGCCTCTTCAGCCAGGAGAAGGTGGCGCTGTGGGTTTGCACGGGCCTCTACGGGGCGTCCATGGCAACCATCTTCCCCAGCGGCATCTCCTGGTTGGAGCAGTACACCACAGTGACGGGCCACACGGCCGCTGTGTTTGTGGTGGGAGCGGCGCTGGGTGAGATGGTGCTGCCCGCCTTCCTGGGCTTCCTGATGGGGAAGGTCCAGCATCACCCTCTGCTGATGTACCTGGCGCTCATCACCTCCACCTTCACCTCCATCCTCTTCCCCGTCATGTACAAACTGGCCTCAGCCCCCAGCGGCCAAAGTAGGAAGCCCCGCGCCAGGGGCCGACCTACCGCTGACGACAGCGAATACCGTCAGGCGCTGCTGGATTCAGGTGCCAACGATGAAGAGGAGGATGAGGAGGAGGAGAACGAGGCCGATCAGTGGAACGATGCAGACTTTGAGGTCATTGAGATGGACGACACGGCCAGTCTCATCAGCTCGCCCAGCAAGGCGTCCTCTCCTCCTGATGTCACCGGTCTAACGGGGGGCTCGCCTCCCTCTCACAGCCAGCTCACAGAGCCTGTAGGGGGGGCCTCGTTCTCAGACACCATCTCTCTGGTGGGAGACTCCCCCAGACGCAAACTGCTGCTCTCACTGGAGAGAGAGAAGAGAGACTGAAACCTCCTCCTGTGCCCCCCTCAAGTGCTGTAGATCTCTCAGTGAACTGTAGAAGAGCCATCTGTCTACATGTCTGTGCTGATGTGTTGTCCTAACAGTAATGTACACTTCTTATTTAACATGATTTTTTGGCACTTTAGCCTTTGTGCAGACAGGAAACAGGGGTAAGGATCCCTGGCTGGAATTGAACCAGGGACAGTGCAGTGAAGTGGCATGTGCAGTAACCGTTCAGCTATCAGGCTGCTTCATTATGTACAGATGATTTACTGTGCAGTGAACGCATCACTGACTACTGACTGAAACATGCAGCTTACAAACATCCACCCGTCTATTCAAAGCTTTAGTTTGCACAGTCAGCATCTTTTAAAGCTTTCGGACTCTTGATGATGAAGAATGAGTTTTGAACTACTGCAACACTACAGACTGTTTGATATAATGTAAAGCTTCAGTTTCCCTCCACAGTGAGGTCAAAGGTCAGGGTAGGCTGCGTAACAGGGCTGGTATGAATTCAGTGCCTTGCTCGAGGACACTTGAGCAGATGAAAGGTGGATGTTTGTGGACGGGGAGACGGTCACCCTCTTCATCATCGCTCCACCCTCTTCATCATCGCTCCACCCTGCTGCCAAACTGATCTTTAAGAACTCTTATCTCATTTTGCACTATAGCAGAGACTTCACAGCAGATGTGTGACGATGTGATGAAGTGGTTTTTTTGCACTAGTCCTGACCTGTTTGTTTCTGTCCTGTACTGTGACGTCATGTGACTTGTGGTTCTCTAAAGATCACGTGTTGACACTGTGAGTCATCTTTTCAATTGTTGAAAGCAATCATTGAAAGAAGGCATTTTAATACATTGACTTTTTATTATATCAATCTCAAATTTCCACCCACAGTAATGTCCATTAAAAACAAACAAAAACACCTCCTTCATTATCATCATTTTTTTTTACATTTATACAAATACACAGATCCTGTGTACGGCTGTACGGGGGATTGAAGACGGGGTCTTGGTGTGGTTTGATGACAGGTTTTTGCACTGAGGATTGATAACGTACACAAAACCAGAAATGCACAAGGAAATTATAGACTCTTCATGACATAAATTATCAAAATACAGTATTGCAACAGTCCCAGAATTTTTCTTTTCAAAAACTGAAATTGATTCCAGTTCCCACACTCTATAGGTACGAGTATGAAGTGTCAGATCTGTCAAAAATGGACATCAATACAATCAAGGTTAAAAGAAACATGAAAAAATGGCACCCTTCAACAGAATGCATTAAAAATGGATTTGATTGCATTCATGGCCGGAGCTTTAGTTTATTTGATGCTAATGCACAGTGAGATTATAGATGGATCTGTACAGGAACTATTTACAACACACTGCAGTTGATATAAAAATGAAGAAAAGTCAATTAGTGGTTTGAATGTAGTTTGTCTTGAGATTTAAAAGGAGCTCCTTAAAAATCAAGGACTTCAAACTGCTACAGCGCATATGAGATACAAATCATCCTTGATTGGACTGCACGTAGTTCCATGACAGGCGGTCTGCAGCTGTGTCACACTGACACAGCCTCACTCAGCCCATAGCAGCTAATGGAGATGGCAGCAAACGAGACAAACACAAGCTGAGGGTGTAGGGGTTGGGGAGTTGGGGGTGGGGGTGGGGGGGGACGCTCCCCACGCCGCCTCCTCACAGGAGGCCCAAACCAGACGAGTCTGCACACGCAGAGAAATACTTGTATAACAAATAACAATTACGAGACAGAATGAAAACCCCACAGGGTTCAATCGAAGCACCATTTAAACAATTACAACTGAATGGACAATCAAACACTGAGATGGGAAAGGGAGGGGGGGGCAGCAATTAGCACCAAATCAGAAGGGGGAGGGGCTCCAGAGTCAGGAGCCAATCAGAACTGCTCCAGCAGCTGTCGGAGGTAGGGGGCCTTGGAGAGCTGTCTGTTGACCCGGGACAGCTTGTAGAGAACGGGACAGTCGAGGGACACGCAGGACACCTGCCGCTCTGCACAGCCGCTGCAGTTCCTACAGATCTGAAGACACGGCACAGTGAGAGCACTGATCAGCTGACTGGTTCAAAGGTCACAATAAGTGATCAACCAGGAGAGATCTATATTGTTAGAAGACTGACGACCAGGGACAGACAGTGTGACAGACAGGACGGATATTTCCACCAGCATGATGACTGTGTCTGCTTTGTCACTATATTCTCATAGAAATGCTGTGTGTGTGTGTGGGGGTGTGTGTGTGTGTGTGTGTGTGTGTGTGTGTGTTCAGAGATTTTCCACCTTTACTCTCTCAATTATAATTCAGACTTTTCCTATACATTTTGCATATTGATGATTCAGTTTGATCATTTATTGACTTTCAGTGGAATCTTATTCTTCTACTGTTTTCATCACACATGTTGTTAGAAGTATTTATGTGAATACTATTACCTTGTCCAGTCTTACACACAGGTATGTATTATGAAGATAAAGACAGCTGTTTAAAGTAATCTACTGTAAATCTCTCACCTTTAGCAGCTGGTCTTGCTGACTCTCCCACTGCCTCATGTCCTGGTACAACGTGACAGCGACACGCTGCGGCTCGGCGCGGCACCGCGAGCACACGCCCAGCTGGGTCAGCTCGTCACAAACGGGGCAGTGAAGCGTGGTGAAGTACTGGGAAATGGTTCCCTTCCTCCCTGCTTCCTCTCCACCCAGCGCTGCGGAGCAGGAAGCCTTCTGGATCTACAGAGACCAGAGAAAGACTTGAACCAGCGATACTTAATACAACTGATGGGTTTTTTTTTTCATTTCTTTTTCAGGCAGGTCTGACTCTGCCACACAGCAGCTCTCAGTTACACATCACTGCTCAGTTTAACCTTCAACACTTTGAGGTGCAGAACACCAGTCAGACTGCAGCTGTACAGGTGACCAGTGGACATGTTTACAGTCCGCGGTCATCTTTTCCCTTCTCTGCTGGTAACTTGGCACAGAGCTACATTTTTTGGTTATCAGTGGAATAGTTTAAACTGATACCAGGAATGAAGATTATACTGAGTCCTTGTGTCTGTGCACGAGAAACAAGCAGATCTGAGATGGTAACGTTAAACATAATACGAGACTTGTTTTTGTTTGATCCATTTGAGAGTTTTTAAGGTATTCAAACAGCATCCTGTGAGTAAAGTTAAAGTCTCAGCTCATTTATCTTGTTTGTTATGAGGAGAAAAGAACACGATGCTCAGTTTATATGAGAGACACACAGAATATAATCCCTCACTGTGAAGAGGAGTGTTTAGCAGCTGGTTGGTGGTTCAGAGACAGACCTAATCTAAAAGCTCTTTTGTTCCATCTTCCATTAAGATTTTAAACAGCAGCAGTTAAAACTTTACATGATCACACAGCAAGGTCCATGCTGTACAACTCTTGTGCAATGCAATATTTTTTTGTGCTGAATGTATTTTAGGATGGGGGGGGGGGGTGTTCTGGTGATTACATCTGCAGATGTTTGCGGCTCTACCAGCAGATGGCGTGTGTGCCCTGTCAGAGAGCAGCCTCTCTTCAGTAGTGACACAAAGAGCAGCTCAGCAGCTGCAGTTTGATGAGTCTCGATCCTCAGTAAGAGGCAGAGGAGGTTCCACTTCCTCCTTTGTTCTCTGTGCACTACAGAGCCTGAGTGAAAACACCCTCAAGATATTTTGAGGCAAAGGGGGCGACAGCAGTGAGAGGTGTGTCACTAATGGAACATAGAAGCTCATTTATCAGTTTATACATCTCTGAAATTGAGCTCATTTGGATTTTTCTGCTTTCATTTTTTATTCTGAAGATTGTAAAGTTTTCATGTTATCATCGACACTAATCTGCATTTTTTTCTCCTCCATTGCAGAGATGAGATAAAAACTCATTTCCTGAGTTGAATTGTAAACTGTTGTCACAGAGCGTGTGTGAGATCTCACCCTGGGGAGCTCCTGGTACCAGCTGAACACGTCCACTCCGATCAGCTGGAAGATGCGGGCCAGCGGTGGCAGGATCTGCTTGGTGATGTAGTAGGTGGAGTTGAGGCGCAGGCTGGGGTCCTGCAGTGCCTCCATGGGCCGACGCACCAGCTGGATGAGGGGCATGCCGGGCATCCCGTACACGATCACGTAGGGCACACGCTCGCCAACACGCGGCTCCAGGCGGCGGTCGTATGCCATCATACGCCTGGTGAGCAATCACACACAGAGCTGATGAACGTGATCACAGATTGTGCTGTAAATGACTCAAATTATTACATCAATCTAATTTCACTGTTTAATCATTTACTGGATAAACATTTTAGAATAAATACATCAACAATCAACCAGCCTGCTTCTTTGTGTGCTGATAAACTGTACCAGTGCTCATGAATGAGGCGGAATATTTCCCCTCTTACCCATGTCTCTGAAATCCGATTTTTTTCACCCATTAAGAGCTGGGTTGCCTAGCAACAGAATCAGGTACTGTACACGCAGGCTAGTGCAGCCAGACAATGAGCACTGTGGGGAAGGAGTAATTGGATTCCCACTGAGTACTGTAACTGTAGTTGACAGCAAGGTCTTTCTCCCTGTCACACACACACACACACACACACACACACACACACACACACACACACACACACACACACACACACACACACACACACACACACACACACACACACACACACACACACACACACACACACACACACACACACACACACACACACACACACAGTCAACAAGCAAACATATTCATCCAAGTGAAACTAAGGACTGTTTTTCTGGCCGTGGTGTTTCTCTGTAAATGCTTGCTGACAATGTGCTGTCACACCTCCTCAGACACACACACACACACACCTGGTGAGCTCCAGTGCAGGGACGCAGGCTCCGGGCCGGTACGAGCTGCTGCCTCGGTACTCCTTGGCGAAGGTCAGATCCTGCATGCTGGCCCGGCCGTCCAGGACCTTCACACACTGACGCTGAACAAACTGCTTCACCTGGCTGATGTCCCGCGTCTCAAACAGCAGCTTAATGGAACGCTGCAGAATCTGAGGAGGACATAAATGAATGAATGAACAGACACGAGATTAGTGAATTCAGGGACTCATAGAAACATAAAAAAAGCACTAATGTCAGTGTGACTTGTAGTTGAATCCCAATATTTAAACAGAATTAGAAGAGAAATAGTGTGTGTGTGTAACTCAGAGAGCAGCAGTCTAAAAAGGCAGAACTAACAGAGGGAAGAGTCAAAGTCTAGACCACAGACACACACACACACACACAGCCTCCCTGAGCGGGCAGAGACCTTTTCCTCTGATTGACATGTGTGAAGTAGTCTGAGTAAACGAGAGCAGGAAGAGAGCTGGCACGGCTCTGATTGGATTAGAACCACAGAGAATCAAGGGGAGTGAGGAGGAGGAGGATGGGGGGGGTGGATGGTTTGCCTGTTACCTTGGAAACAGCAGGGCAGCCGTCGCGGCGCACTGTCTCGATCCCTTTGGCGTCAAACACGGGCTCCTTTTGGTCGAGGTTCTCGTACATGTAGCCCACGTAGCGCTTCTTTGTCTGCAGCACACAGGGCAGGTACACCTGAGACACACACACACACACACACACACGCAGAGAGATCAATAATTACCTCTAAATGTGTGTACATGTACAGATGGAGAGAGAACACTGACACAGGCGGACACAAACCCAGATCTATAAAGAGTAAAAAGTTGCTCTGTGTGTGTGTGTGTGTGTGTGTGTGTGTGGTCCTGTGCTGACGGAGCACTACCTTCTCAAACTTGAGCTTGACAGGCTTCGGGTTGGTTGCGGTCACAGCCTCTGCAATCTCGTTCCCGATCTTGAAGGCCTGCTCTTTAGTGGCTCCTTTCAGCAACACAAACATACTGCAAAACACACACACACACACACATCAGGTCAGTCAGTAAGTCTCCATCAAAAGTCTCTCTGGTGGAGGTTTAAGGAGTCGACTATGAACTGCAACGTCCTCAGGAGCGTCTGTCACATGTCATTCCTCACCTCTCACTCCCCTCTTTTACTTCCTTTATTGTTGTTGTTGACAGTCAAATAAAAGCATAAACATAACCCCAAATACCCCAAAAATCAACTTATCAGCTGAGAGAAGTCTAGTTCGGGGTCCATATTTATCAAGAACCCTTTCTTGGAGTGTCACTGTGAGTTTAAATAAAACACTCTCTGTAGTTATTTGACGTCATCTTAGATTTCTACACCTGATCATATTAAGTTGATCAGTTATGTTAAGGTGCCTGAGGTGAAAAGAAATCAGTATATTCAGTATCAGTATTGCTGTTGTGAATGTGATGGTGAGATGATGCATTACGCTCAGTATTTCATAAATCACAGATGTATTAGTTAATTAGTTCAGATTTGAGCTGGTTTTCTATCTTTGATAATTGAAAGGTGGAATGGTTTTGGCTCACTACAAGCACATATAACACTGCTGGCCTGAATGTTTATGATAACCTGGATCTATAATTAACCTGTGATATTAAGTGAAATTAAATGTGTGAACTCAACACCTCACCATCTGCATCCTGTTTCTCCTTTGTCCAAAACATTCCTACACACGTCTGAGTTGACTTGTAACTGATGAAATATTGAGGATTGTTTTGTCTGAGCGTTTCTATTTTAACAGGCGCAGCTTCTCCAGTTATTACGGTAAAGTGGAGCGGCCCTCAGATGCTCACAGACCACTGTGCATAGCCAATCTTCTCGTGTGACCCTAATCAGCCAATTAAATCCGTGCATTCGGACAAGCGGAGAGACTGGACTGTCAGTGAGATACACACAGAGAAAAGAGGAGAGACAGAGAGGAGGCAGATAAGAGCTAAAACTAGACACTCTATTTAAGAAGCACAATCAAAAGCTTTCTGTAATGCCATTTATTTTAAAATACCATCTTTATTTGATATAAGAAAAGAAAATGTATTTATCTTATTCTTTAGTTTTTATTCTTATTTTATTATTGATTTGAATATTGCCAAATTCTAGAATTGTACTGTATTGATGTGACAGTCTACAATCTAGCCACTAGACACAGATGCTGATGGAACTACAACGCTACTTCAAGCTACTGAAAAATAACACAGACATGATGATGTTCTTGACCTTCACTTGAGGACATTTACACTAATTGGACCTTAATGAATGTTAACTGAATACCCTTGCTTTAGAGCCATGTTGTGTGCAAATGCAGTGGGGTTCTAAATACGGTCCCACTGCTTCCCTGCTCATTTGATTTAGTTTAATTACCAAAGTGCAAAAGTGAAAAAAAAAGTTGTTTCCTGCATTTAAAACTTCTTTTAATTGCAGCACTACAGTAATAATAAAACACTGCCTGGCAAACAGCTGCAGCCTTTTATTTTGAATGTGAGAATAAATGAGTGCCTTCCAGCTGGTTGTCAAAACAATAAAAACATGTAATGACGGGACACTCTGATGTGTGCGATTGTTGAAAATGTTGAGAAACGCAGCTCAGGTGCAATCAGAGGCTCTCACATCATCACAGTGTAGTGACACATCCACTGAGCTGCTGGCAGAGTTAACACACTCAGCTGATTCTAGTGTGTCTGCTGTGGCTGATGTGAGATTACAGAGTACGTAGTCCTGTGTGGAGCTGCTGCTGTACCTGTCCGTGTCTCCATACACAACACGCGCTCCCCATTTCTTAGTGTCGTTCACCAGCTTGATGGCTCCCTCCAGCGTCTCTCTGGCTTTGTGGACGATGCTATCTCCAACCTGAAGATGACAAATGAAAATGTTGAAGTTTAAGCAAAGGATTAAGTTTGCGTTTTTTCCCTGAAATCAAAGTTCAGGTCACTTAATTAATTAATGTTTAGATTACAGACTAGAAATGCTGTTTCCCATGAAAATACAAGCTGTAATATCTGTTCTCCTTCTCCAAAAGAAGCACGGTTGGAATTTGAAAACGCAGCCAAAACAAAGCCGTCTCAGTCTTTGCTGTCTCAACTTTTTTTTCCACTGAGGTTTAGATCCAAGTGAGCCTTCCTCAGTATACAGCTGATGACGATGAGCTCACCTCCACGCTGGGCATGCGTCCAGAGTAGTTGGCCGCCGTGTAGCCGAAGGTGACGTTGGCGATGAGCTTGAGTCCCAGCTGCCGGGCGTCCAGCAGCTTCATCAGGGCTTTGTCCTGCTTGTAGGTCTTCATCGACTGCTTCACCATGATCCGCGTGTTCAGGATCTCTTCCAGCATGCAGGGCACCACACCTTTACGCACTGACGACTGGACAACAAACAGACAAAGAATGTAAGGGGATTATAACTTACAAGTCCCTATGAATGAATGAATGTATGAAGTAGTTTGTCCCTTCAGGTGATGCAGATCAAACCTGTACTTATCAAGAGTTATACAGGAAATCAGCTGTTGGTGAGAAATGATCAGAGTGACTCATATTTGGAGCTCACAGGATATCACTCCTAACATATCTCAACTAATATGTGGAAGAACTCCAGATGTGTCCAAACCGGTTATTTTGGAAAAGCGGAATTAAAACAAGCTTATAAAGAAATATTATTTTGACAGTTGTGAATGGTGGTCTTCTCAACCTTCTGTTTTTTTGGCAACAGAGAAAAGGCAGCTTTACAACAGTGATATTAGAAGTCTTTGTCAACCTGTTCTGTTGGCATAAAGTGACACATTGATCGCTCTCACAGCACCTCACATAGAGATCTGTGCAGCTGCTCAGAGTGGCGTAATAGAAAAACAATGCTGCAGAACTTTTATAGGCTCTTACTTACCTGCTCACAGAGTGCTGCTATTTTCACTGCAGCTGTCAGAGAAGTGTGAATAAGTGTCTTAAAACAACATCAACTCTTAGTAGGAGTCAGTGTAGAAAAAGCTTCAGATATTAATCTTAGGTCCTATTCTGAGTGAGGAACGCTCCTAATCCTAGTGTAACTACCAGTGCAATTACTGCCAGTGATTCTGAGTTACTTGATAAAGGTTTTTAATCAGTGGAAAGAAAAAAATCATGTATCACTAGGATGACAACACGATAAAAATAAATAAATAATGACCCCAGATATAAGTCAAGTTAAAGTCCACACATACTATATATGGGTCAATCATGCAATGCAATTTGTGTATTGTATTGTTTCTTAAAAATCTGATTATATACAGGAAAATAAATGTGAAGTAAAATATGGAATAAATATAATCCACTTTAACAAGGTGACATTATGTTTTGTAACTAATTTTACATCAATTTTTAAAACTTATTTTTAAAAAATGGTTGTTTTTAGGATATGTCCTGCTCAATGTTGATCAAATGCTTTTAACATTTCAATGTAGAAATTTATTTTCTTTCTTTTGATGTTGATGAAGTCATTATTAGTCCACTTAAATACACTGTAGGTGATAAAATATTGAATATATATCATTCTTGTGTGGTTACACCATTTGACATTTTCAGGAGCATTCAGTCTTACTTTTGGTAAAAAATGGTGCAAATATCATTTCAAATGATATAAAACCAACAAAAATACTAAATGTACATTTTAACAAACCTGATGCTGCTTTTAAAACTAGTTTTTAACATATTTTGAAACCATTTCCAAACCATTTATCACTGACCCATATAAAGGATACACAGTATACAGAGAATGATGAGTTTGGGTGACATCCCAGCAGAGAAATAATTAAAAGCAGTCAGTATTTTGATTTGCAGTCTTTAGAAAATGACACTCTTGTTTCCCATTAACATTCGACAGTTAACACTATAAAACTCTAAATGTAATACTTGGGCTCTAGAAGATGCATCCAGTGACACAGTAGTTGTGCAGGAAGATAAAGCCAGCTTTGCAACATCTGGCTAGTTTCTAAGACTAAATCCAGCTGTAGAGAAACAAAAACAGAGGCAGACTCAACCTGCTTTTCTTCTGTGCCTGTGTGTGTGCATGTGTGTGTGCATGTGTGTGTGCATGTGTGTGTGCATGTGTGTGTTATGTAATGAGGCTACAGAACTGGAGCCAGGCAGCGGTGGAGGAATGACTGAATGAATTAAATTAATGAATGGAGGGACGTGGAGCATGAAGAGGAGTTTTCTGCAGACGTGCTCGGCCTTCACATTAATAAAGCTGCACCGCTGCAGGACTCAGAGGGGAGTCTTAATGGGGCCACTGTGGAACGAGTGTGTGGTGGAGTCTCATCAGTACCTTGACGAAGGCGATGCCGCTGGGTGACACGGTGATGTCGTTGCGGAGCTGGTAGAGGAGATCAGGAGGAACCCGCAGAGAGGTGCAGCCAAACTTAAACTCATCAGGCCTGAAACAAAGAAACATGTAAGAAAAATGTTCAAGAACTTACTTTTCTTTTTCCTTTCCTTTAATGCTACCTGTGAGATAAGTCAAGATGATGTCATCAGCATACAAACAACGACAGAGTGAGTTTAGTCTATGGTTTCTTATGGTTGGGGCTCTCAGAGGGATGACAAGATAAATCTGAGGGAGGACAGAAGAGAAAGAAAAACATTGTTCTGCTGTACAAATTCATATTCATTTCTTTCCTGATTCTTCTCTAATCTTTACTTTTATTTTGCATTATTGGATTTTTTTACCTCTTAAGGCCTCTAACAGTTATTCAAAGTAAATAATGTAGAAAACTGAGTATATGCAGCATGTGAGGGATCATAAGTGAACAGTTATATTTTACAATCACAAAAGGTTGGAAATCATCTATTTAGGTTATAAAATACTAAAAATCTGTCTGTCACACTTTCTCAGTGTCCAAGCTGATGTCTTCATAGTGCTAGTTTTAAGATATTTATAACCAATATCTATTAAACAAAGAAAGCATCATTTCTCAAACTGGAGAAGATGGAGCCAGAGGATGTTTGACCTCTCTGCTTTAATAAAACCAGATTTAAAAACTGTAGTTCAGTGTCTGCTGATCAACTGATAAATGAATCCACCAATCATTGCAGTACAACTTTGGAGTCAAAAGAATGAAAAAAAGCTCCCCTGATGAAGGTCAGATAGACTGAAACGTTGCAGCAACTTAATAAAACAAACTTTCCTCCTACACACCTGCCACTACTCAGGTGTGCAGAGATTTCTTTCTTTCATTTTTGGAGAAGCAAACCTGGAGCAAAAACATTCTGCATGCTCTATTATTTGGAATTGAGAGTTGATTAATCAATAAAAAGCAGACGTTGATGCAGCGACTCAACCAAGTCCACATATATTATATATCACATGATGAATGCACTTCTACAAATCCAGTTCAAGTTTATTCATTTGTCATTCCAACCAAATCTATTCAATACATTCAGTGGAATGAAATTGCATTCTCAGGACCAAAGTGCAGAGAAAATAGAATAAATAACTAAACATACCTAAGAAACACATAAAACCAAGTAAAAGACACTAAGGCAACAGCAGTTAAAAAAGACCTGTGTTAAATAAAATAAAGTGCAATCAAGTGCCTGAAATCATAATAAATAATTAAGAAGTAGCTGATGATAAATAGAAGTAAACACTCCCTCTATATAATCATTATTACATGTTTTCCTGCTGATAACACAGAATGACTGCAGATATCCAGTGATCAGTTAAAAATAACATGGTGTGAGGCATGATTGTTCAATTTTAAAGTAACTATTGTATAAAAGTGATTTATAATGAACCAAACACATGTACTGTAACAGAAAATAGTGCGACTGTACTGAAACTAGTCCACATGTGCTGATGAGTGTTGCAGCATATTCTGGAGCAGTAAACTAGTCTCTGGTCTAATTTGCCACTTTCTACTCTGCTGAGGACGAGGAGCATAAAGCCAGCATACGTCTGACAGACACTACACTCTTTTTCTTCCGCCTTGGGGTTGCAAACATATACAAGTTGGAAAGAAGTGTTCATGGCTCCTGCTGTTGCTATGCAACTACAGTAATCCCCCAGAAAAAAAAAAAGAAAAAAAAGAATTCCTAACTTCAATCTCTCGCTGCTCTGAGCTGTGAACAACATGCAGAGCTCTCGCTGTGTCTGTTCCATTAAAAATAATGAGCGAGCACTGGAAGGAGACTTTCCTGGCAGAGGTGCAACATAAGCTGGTTGGAGTACACGCTGTAGGTGTGTGTGTGGGCCTGTCGTGTACTTACGTTCCCAGGCTGTCCACGTGGCCGAGGCAAGTGGAGTAGCAGTAATTGTAGGCGATGACGATGGAGGGGTAGAGCGACTGGAAGTCCAGAACCACCACCGAGTTGCTGTAGAAGCGCGACTCGGGCTCCATCACCAGAGGGATGCACTGCGGCGCCCTCTGCTGGGCTCGTTGCTGGATGCTGGGCGTCACAGGGATGTAGTTAAGCGGTTTGGCCACGCGAAGCATCATGGACTCGACACGGTACTGCAGGGACGAGAAGGAGACATTACAAACTTATCTTTATTATTTGACTTCTATTTGCTGCTTCATTCACTTTTTTCTTATTTGTTTCCACTATTTATTTATGTATGCATTTGTAAAATAGGTCAACAGAATTTTCAATATGAAATATAGGAAACCTCACAACTGTGAAGTGTTGGGACAGAGTTAGTGTTTGACATAAGATGACGTCCAATCCAACTAAGTGCTAACCTCCAAATCTTTACTCTAACATTAAGAACAAATAATCCAGAGCTTCACTTACTGATTTTATGGACACTTAGGGGACACTTAGGGGCAAACAGGAAACACTACATGACTAAATGTTAGTAAACAGTTGCAGTTCATTGTATAGGTGACTGTACAATGACAATAAAGACAGTCGTTTTTTCTCTCACTCTCAAACATAACTAACTTAAGTCTAACATTTATTCTTTTTAGTGTTTTTGGTCTCCAGCAGCTCCTGAGAAAAACATCTGGCTCTTAAGATTTTAAACGCTTCATTATGTTCTCCAGCTAATTGCTCTGTAGAGCTGAGAGGAGAACAGGGTTCTCTGGGGGTACGTCTCTATGAGCAACACCTTTCAATAAGACCTGGACGTGTGCATGTGTGTGTGTGTGTGCATGTGTGTGTGTGTGCGTGTGTGTGTGTGTGTGTGTGTGTGTGTGTGTGTGTGTGTGCGTGTGTACCTGGGATCCTCGGGTCAGAACGTGCAGGAACTGGATCCCAAACAGTCTGGCCAGCTCGCTGGTTCTGCCGATGATGTCATTCTGCTGAAGGAGCTGCATGGTGCCACGCACACGGCTCACATAGTGGTCCACCACCTTCCACCTAATACATACATACACACACACACACACGCACATCAATGGATCCTCTTATTTTTTAGATTATTTTAGAGATCCTAAATCCTACATTTTTGATAAAAATACACTTTTATCATTCTTATTTTCTCTCTTATGAATTGGTCTCAAATTGTTCTTTACTTTTGTTCCTTTTCTTTAGGTTGTCACTTGTTCTGTCTTATTATCAGCTTGTCAATCAGCTGTGAAGCACTTTCAACTACATGAACCTGTATGAAAGCTGCTGTATAATTAAACATTGACTGATTGTTTGTATACATTGGTTTTCAGAGCTTTACAAAAGAAACAGCTGTGTTAAAAAACAGCTAAAAGTCAGCTGGAGAAATCAGGACTGATTAGAGCGCATCGTGTGTTGCACGGTGTTGCAAACAGACCTGTACAGGTGGGTGTTGTGGTCAAACCAGTCGGACAGTGTGCGGGGGCTGTACAGGGGGAAGCGTTGGTGGAGCACGTGGAAGGCAACGTTCTCAAAACTGTAGTTGTTCAACGTCACCTGAAAGGAAAAATACAAATCTTTAGTACCTTTAATCAAAGTAGATGGAAAACAGTAGTACAATCCTACACATTGTATCATTTGTAACCCCCCCCCCCCCCCCCCCCCATTTTATTTTAGTAAAGGGGTGGCCGTGGCTCAGGAGGTAGAGCGGTCGTCCACCGATCAGAAGATTGGAGGTTTGATGTGTGGGCAACTTAACCCCAAATTGCTCCTGATGCCTGTGCTATCAGTGTATGAATGTGTGTGAATGGGTGAATGTGACATGTAGTGTAAAAGAATCTGAGTGGCCAAAAGACTAGAAAAGTGCTATATAAGTACAGTCCATTTACCATTTAGACTGACTTCTGAATCTGTAACGACAGCGGTTTCCTATGTTTTTGGCTCGTGACCCCTTAAAATGAAACAATGTCTACTTGTGACCACTAATCATGGGTCTTGGTCTGGTTCTGGCCTTTGTGCGGACACGAGCTGTGAACCATTCAACCAAAGACTTTTCCTTCTAGGACTGTTTCATTTGAAGAATTTTTAAACAGCAGAAGAGGCGAAAGTATCCAGTATTTGACAAGAAAAAGGCAAGAAACTGAGAAGTAAAATATAAATAAATATTTTCTTTCCTTTCTTATCATTAACCTATCTTGTGACCTATCAGACTGCAGGGTCAGAAATGTACGAGAAACTTCATAAAATGTCTCTGAAATTAGGTGAAACTTCCCCCAACCAAATCATTCAGGCCACTCATGGGAGTATTTGACCTGTGATTTCCTGTGTGATCTGAGAAATATCAGCATTCTTTGTTTAAAAAGACAACACTCACAGCCTGGCAGACAGCAGTTAAAACACCAGCCTGAGAAAAAACCTGCTAAGTGAACAAAAATGAAAAAACCTGATGGGAGACGTTTCTGTCAATATGTCTTGCAAAGATTTTATTCTAAAACGATCAAAGTGAATATATATGAATGACTGATATAGAAAAATAAATCAGCACTGTAGCAGAGAGAACACTGGAGAACATCCTGCCTGACAGAGTGGAGGAATCAGAGAAAGGAGGGCACCAGCTAAAACTTAGGAGTGGTCATGACAGGGTTTTTTTTTTTTTTTTTGGGGGGGGGGGGGTCCAGTCATACTGGGACACTTGCCTCAGTCTTCATCACTCTCCACAGGTTGAGGGAGATGCGGCCGATGATGTTGATCTCAGTCATGGTGTCGGCCCCGTACTCGTCCCTGTCTGTGGAGAAGCGGTTCTCTTTGGAGTCACCTGAGGACACACACAGAGCCAGACAGACAGCCGATTACAGAAGCTGCCAGAGGCTCTCCATTCAGCTAGTGGAACACAAACACACACACACACACACACACACACACACACACACACACACACACACACACACACACACACACACACACACACACACACACACACACACACACACACACACACACACACACACACACACACACACACAAAGAAACACACTCAGATTCACACACAAACTCTGCTGTACTCACACAGCTCTGCTCATGTGCACACACAGATGGGCACAGGTTTACACACTCCAACAGGGCCACACATGTTTGTATTTAGTGTGTTCACGCATAAACACACACACACACACACACACACACACTTTCTCCTGACCTGGATTTAATGATTTCAGACTGGAACAGGAGATCACTCAAAAACAAACCACCACACACACATGCGGGCGCGAACACACACACACACACAGATTCACATACAAACTCCAATCATATAACCATAATGACTTCTGCACATGCACATACAGGATTTTGCAGTTATGCACTTAACATGTGCCATGGTCTATTTATGGCTTTGTCCTGAAGTGTCACAGCCTTGATTATAAAGAGAAGACCCTGATAGTTGGTCAGTAGCAGGTTGTACTGTGTGGAACACCCTGCATGCTGCACATAATGCAAAGCTCAGCAAATAAGTTTTGCACAGGAAACTCTCAGTTATGTGCAGGTGAGCACTGCAGTTACTGATCTTCAAGAGGAATCTGTGGCATTAGATTAAACCTACAAGAATTCTACTTTTGAAGCAGCATTTGAAGCTCCTCTATCACACATCTCTGCTTTCTTTGAAGTCCCGTGAGTACAGAGTCAGACCACTGGACTGCTCAGTTTAAATCATCAGACTGGTTGTAAGGACCCCAGAGATGGAAAGACCACAAGATTATTAACATGATTATCATTTTAACAATGTTTATGGTTACTTTTTACATTCTTTCTACCCTGTTTGACACAGATTGGTCAGCTGCTGCCTGACTAAATTTGAATCCACATTTCTGTTTTTCTCAAATGAGAGATACCCCACACTCTGTATTAATGCCTAACAGCTCGTCATTGAGTGAGCTGTGATGAGTTTGATGCTGCTGTGAAAACCTTTAAAAAGAGGAAAAAACTCCTTTTTAAGGAACATTACAACTACTGTATGTAGCCCAAACATTACTTACCATATTCATGTTTAACTCTGAATACAAAAGATCTGCTTTGAACCTGATCACTGGCTGTGCATTTTGCTAATAGAAGCAGTGTTGGTGACGGTCAGCCCTACCTGGTACTCGAGACAGCTGCTGACAGAGGTCTACTCTGAGCGCTGCTGCCCTCTGGAGGAGGTAACCCCAGGACCGCATCTGCACCTCGTACCCCACCAGGATATCTGGATCAAACCTGTCAGAACACGGACATGTTAGCACAGAGACTTCAGTTTTAAGAGCTGCTTTTGGAGATGTGAAGTTGTGACCTCTGCTGTATCATTCAACATCTATAATGTATCGTTTTTAGTCACACACCTCCTCATGATAGTGATTAGCTCCTGAAACAGCATCTTCTCATCAGTGGCGTATGTCACCTGCAGCCCAGAGACGCCTGACCTGACCAGCAAGGGAACTGTTCCTCTCTGACCTGCTGAGAGGGTTTCAACAGATTCATCAGCTCGGCTGTAAACAGGTGGGGATTATGTGACCTTTAAAATTGTTCTCTATTTAAACTCTGCTGAATAATGTTACACATAACAGCAAACAACCTAGAACAATTATCTTTCATTTTAGTCGTGTTGGGAGAAAATAAGCTTTTACCTTGGTCACAACTTTGGTGGTCTTTGTCCACCACAATGGCACCTGTCAGCTGGGTGCTGTCTACATCTGGCAAGGGAGCATCAGAACTGAGGCAGTAGAATAAGGCACATATGGGGTCGAACTCGGGGTCGGGTTCGAGGTCGCGTCGGGTTCGTGCATGGAGCTCCATGCCCATTAGTGTTAGGTACTGGACCTGAAGAGGAAAGAAAGAAAAAACATTGTTGGGTTTAAAGGAAAAATCCATCTGAAGCCATCATCGTTACTGATTGTTGTTGGATCATATTCTTTTATTCTCTTCACTCACTGCACATATCTCCACTTACTTTGCTCTTATTATCCTCAACTCTAAATATGTCAACCCATGCTAATGACTTAGAAATAATAATAATAATACGTATTCTTTTGGGAATCTGGTAACTGAAGCTTATTTTAAATGGTGCATTTACTCAAAGTCTGTCTGGATAAGAGCACCAGTAAAATGACGGGAATATTAAGTGTAAATCCTAATGGTCTGCATGAGCTTCCATGGAGGATGGGATTCAGCGGTAAAACTCAGCCGCAAGTTTACATTCCAAGAATGGCTCAGTCCACCACATCTGAAACCCTGAAACCATGTGTGCCCCCGCTGGTCGAGGACTCTGTCCTGCCAAAATTTCTCTCGTGTTTTTTCCCCCCACATTCTTTGTTCTACTCGGCTTCCCAAACGCTACAACAAAGGTCCAGCTAAGTCCCATATATCATCGCTAGACCACATAAATTTATTCATCCCAAATGAAAAAGGAATTTAGAAGATATTGAAGGTCTTAGAAGGGCCTGGTATAACCTGCCATTCATTCCCATTACTTTGAGAAAATGGATTAAATCTGAAGACAAATTGGGCGAGTCCATAAATGTAAAATAAATGAATGATGAAAAAGTATATTGATATATGTGAGTGAGGATCATCTGTGTTTACCAGAGAAGTCAAAAGGTGCAACTCACCTCATGCAGAGCTTTGGCATCCTGCAAGTTCTGCATGCTGACTTTGAAACCATAAGAGTTGGCTATGCTGGGACCTTCAATCTGAGAGTTATCTTTCTTTGGCATATTCAAAGCAGCAAACTGGTTCTGTGGAAGATAAAGAGAACATGAGAAAAATCCAAATGAGTAAGACAACACAGGCACCATTAAAAACTGAACTGGAAGAGACACTGACATATTAGCTTGTTGTTCAAGGCAACAAACTCCCATTAGGTATAAGGGTCAATGAAGTTTTCTGTGTTCATGTGGTTTAGTCAAATTTAAGGGGTTCAAATGTGAAAATAAATGTATGAATAACTTACACACATTCTTTTAGTGTGGACCCAGCATAAAATTTCTGCTTTTAATCCATTTTGAGAGAATATATTAGAGGATTATGGCAAAAATGTCTAAGTGGTGTAACCATAAAAACTTTGTACCAAATAATTCAACTTGCTTAAAAACACTACATTTTCAATAAAACAATATCAACTAGTTTGGCATGATCTTACATTATAACTTTTTATATTAAATAAAGCTAATGGAATATAATTGTTCTAAATATTACATTTAATCTGGGGAATCATGGAGATCAGGAACCATTTCAGTTTCTTTTAAAATGAAGTAATTATTAGTATTAGTCCACTTAAATACACTGTAGGTGATAAAATATGTAATATTTATCATTCTTTTGTGGTTACACCATTTGACATTTTCAGGAGCATTCAGTCTTACTTTTGGTAAAAAATGGTGCAAATGTCATTTCAAATGATATAAAACCAACAAAAATACTAAATGTACATTTTAACAAACCTGTTGCTGCTTTTAAAACTATTTAACATATTTTTGAATTGCTCACCTTGCCAACACTTATTTGTCACTGACCCGTATATATATGTCTCCATGCACAGCTCTGCACTGGTATTCTTGAGCTAACTCCTCATTTCCTTCCCACATTAAAGACTGTGATTACTGATGTAACGAGAGATCTAAAAAAGCAAACTTGTGGTCTGACCTTCATTTGTGTGGTCAGTAACACTCTTCTCAGAGGCTCTGCTTGGCTCCTCTGTCTCTGCTGGAGTCTCTGAGAAACAGGATCGTCTACAGAAGAATTGAAACAAGAAGAGCATAGATGACTTAAACAACAGTGTAAAAAAGTAGAAAGGCTCACAACAGTGGTCACAGACATAATCACACATTGTCCTGTGATGCTGAGACTAGATAAAACTGCTGTTTTCTTACCCTCAGATATAGGCGTGCTGCACACTGGCTCCAAATCTTCCCTACTTCCCCGCCGTTTCCTTGAGAAGGGGGTGCTGTGAAGGAAGTGGGGGATACTCCTCCCTTCTTCCCTGTTACTGACATGGAGTGTGGGACTAACATTCTCCCCTAATCTCTCCAGGGAGTAAGGGAGCCCAGATGATTGTGGTTCAGGAGAGTTCTCACTTTGCCTATCCTGGTTTAGCCTGCCTGGCTCTGATGGGCTGGGCTGACATGACTGTTGCCATGGTGGCAGCTCTGGGGACTCTGGAGAGCTGGTTTTATCATCATCAGCATTATCCTCTTTTTCTCCGTCCACCTGCTCAAGATCCACAGCACCTTCATCTGAAACTGGACTCACCTCTGTGGATTTACACTGAGAGCCTGTATTCTTCACAGGAGATATGATTAAAGACAAGTTACGTTTCTTTCTCCTTTGAGTCCTGATGCTGGACAGTCTCTCACACAGCTCCACCTTTACAGCTGGGACACTGAAAGTAGCTAACTGCTCAGTTCTGTCTGGGTGTTCATCTACATCCACCCCAACCCTCCCCTTCTTCAGCAGCCCTGTGTCTCTCCTCACTTTTTGTAAAATCTCATACTGTTTCCTGGCTTCCAGCCACAGCTGCACACGCTCTCGGCTTGGTGGGTTTTTGCAGGGCAGGAGGATGACCTTCTTGTCACTGGCTGAGGACGGGTCAGACTCAGGCTGCTGTTTACCAGCCTCTGAGGCCTCAGCTCCCTGGGCTTGGGAGGATGAGGTAAAAGTGGTGACGGGGTGTGTCATGGCTGAGAAGGCAATCTTCCAGAAATGGAGGCCCTCCAAAGACAGGTCTCCACTGAACTCCAATAGCTCCTTAGCCAGTCTGGTTCCTACCGTTAGCTTACGGCCGCCAACCTCCCTGTAGACAAGACAGAGCAATGTAATTAAAAACACATATTTACATTTTTTAAATGACTGTAATTTATCACTATTTAGTAGTGAATCTAGTAATGAAAGATTTTTATTAAATAAAGCTATGTAGAAAGTAGAAAATAAAAACTGTCCAAAACTGGGTTTTTGTGGCTGATATATTTGAACATTTAAAAAACAATTATTTAATGCATTTTAACACATACAACAAAGATCTTTGATAAGAATCACAGAAATGTTGTTATCAAGAATTCTGGCCAAGTGAGCCAGACATTGCACACAAACTATACAACGCAGTACTGTGCCATTTCATGTTACTTATTGGCCTTGAGTCACAACACTGTTACAGAATGCTTTGTGACAAAAAACTTAGCCAATAACAGGGATAAGTGCACAAATGTTTCTTTTTTATTGCTGTTTTTTGCATCCAACACTATCTTGTTTTGTGATGTGACTATAGTTTTGAAATGTATTTCCAAATGCTGAATCCTATATATTTGATGAGCTGAAATCAGCCAATTATATCAGCCATGCTGATGTATAGGTCAGGTTCTATTCCTCAAAAATGTATGCATGCACATTATTCACAATATATGGATTAATCATATACATGATAGTGTACAGTAATTATTGTTGCTGCTTGTGCAGCTGTTGCATATATTCTCACATGGGTTTCCCTGGGGCATCAGAGGGGTCGCTACAGAAGGGCTCCTGGAATGTGGCCTCGGACATCTCCAGGTCCAGTAGGGTACTGAGGATCTCATCCCGGCTTGGAGGGGACATGAGGGGCTTGAGAATGTGGGCTCCACCTCCTGTCCCCCGCAGTAGCTGGCTCGCTCTCAACTGGGATAATGAGCTGATGGAGCGGGGAGAACTACTGGGTGTGGTGGATGTTAGTCCATCAATGCCCTCTGGTAGCTCACCTGTTGGTGAGCCTTCGTGGTCGACAAAGGATGCAGAGCTTAAAGGCAATGGTAGGACAGGGTCGAAGACCGAAAAAAGAAGCTCTTTTCTCTCACAGTGAAAGTCTTGAAAGGGGCTGAGGGTATGGGTTTTACCTAAAGAAAAGTCCCAGTCTCTGGTCTTAATTTTCTCAGAGTCAAGAAATGAAAGGTGGTTTGAATCATACTCCCCATTCTCAGATCTATCTAAGAGATCAGGGCTGACCGGCTTTGCCTTGTGCCAGTCAGAACCCTTTTCAAGCTCCTCCCCCGAACCAGACAGTTTATCAAGTTTCTTCTCAACAACATCCAGTGCAGATATAGCTTCCTGGCTGACATCGCTCAGGAACGTTACTGGTAAATTTTTATCAGTCAGGACAAACTGACTACCACTGTACGGGCTGGAGAACTCCGTCTGGTCAATGGCATTTATATCAAAATTATAGTTGTGTGGGAGTTCTGGGGACAAGCTGTCCTCTATGAAGTTGCAACTGTCCAGGCCTGGGTCGGACAGGAATAGGGGGCATTCATCTGACATGTTGGTGTTTTGCTTCACTGACAGATCTGGCTGAGTGCTGCTGGTCTTACTTTTCCTGATTCTGGGCTTTTTATCCTTGGGAGTAGTAGATTTTGGGGCCCTGGGTTTCCGAGGAGTGGCAGAAGTGGCTTTTCGGGATTTAGCTGGTTTAGCTGTTGGATCCAGTAGCGTTGCGGCCTGAGCTATGGCAGTGGAGTGGTGGTCTGCACCAACCACTTGTAGAGGAAGGGCTTGTCCCTGCTGTCTCTTTTGGAGAAGCTGCTTGAGGACAGCCAAGCTAGAGGGGGTCTCAGAGACAGTGGGGATCTCCCCATTCTTAGGGCCTGAGTGTGGGGAGGCTGCTGCTGGTTTGGCATCTTTATAGTCTCCTACTAAGGTTCTACCAGACAGAGGAGTAGTAGGAGCTTTGGACTCCTCTGGTGAAGCCTCTGCCTTTACCACAGTGGTCTGGCAAGCTTGCTGCTTCACCACAGGTGAAAAGCTTTGGTTGACCTCCATGATGGAAGTCTCACAGTCCTCAACCTTTGGTTCTATTGACTGGGCTACGAAGTTAGAGTCTGGTACAGATGCAGTCTGGCCTTGGCTGTTGCCATCTGTGCTTACTGGCTGCTGAAATGGAGGGACCTCTTGAGAAGAACTTTCAGAAGAAGGCAATGCATCTTCTGGGAAAAGTAGGTAGGAGCTGTCTTTACTTAACTCATGGCTTTTGGGTTCCTCAACCTTCTTTTTGCGAGACCTTCTAGGTCTTGTGGTGGTTGTAGAATTGTTGACAGTTCTTTTAGCTGTATCTGTTACCTTCTTTCTCTGCCTTGCAGCAGCACCATTACTTTGCCGGGATTTCTGTTTTTGGGGCATTTCTTCTGGAGTTTTAGAAGCAGCCTTGATTGCTTTCCTTCTAGTACCTATGGATTTTTTAGGTTTGGTAGTTTGACACTTTACTCCTTTGGTTGAACACACTGTGCGTGATTTGGGAAGAGCAGAATTGAGACATGGGTCGATGAGTGGGTTTAGTAGTTGTTCGGAATACTTGGTGTCCATAAGAGGGTCACTTGGGGACCAACAGCGTGGGGGTGTTGAGTCTATGGGGCTTGGGGATCTATCAGAGAGATAGCCCAGCTCTACCATGACATCAGTATAGTCAGTATCATGGTCTTCTGCTAGCTCACAGTAACATGGTCGAGGGGGCGGCAGAGAAGGTAGATATGGGCCTCTCTCACAGCCCTTAGTCCTTTTTACCCTTTGACCCTGTCTGAATCGTGGTTTGGAGGAGTTGCAGACTGCTTTCTTATTTGTGGAGTTGACCTTTGCCTTTCGTTTGGGCTGTTTTTTGGCCTTTGGCTCTGTGACGGGAAACTTGACTGCAGTGGACTCTGGCACCTTGGGCCAGAACTCCTTAAGAGGGGCCAGTTTATTGTACTGTTCCAGCTTTTCTTGTGTCAGCAAAACCCACTGCTCCTCTACATTCACTTTGGACATTTTCACCAGCATGTTTTTCTGTCCTTTGAACCTGTTGATGATAATGTACTTGATAATGATAGGGGGTTCCTTCTTGCGCCGTTTCTGGTATTTTAGTTCCTGGCCACTGGGGACACTGCTGTCTTTGAGCCGTTCTTTGACAGAGGCTGGGTTTTTAGAACGAGTGGCACCTGAGTGTTCTCCATCCTCGCTGTCGTAGATCATCTTCCGTTTGGCCCTCAGGGTGTATTTGCTACCAGGCAGTGCTGAAGGTTTAGTACATGTGACTTTAGCAGATAAACCTTGCAATGGGCTTAAACTATCCTCTGCAGTCTCTTTAGCTCCCTCAGAAAAGCTGGACACAGTGGTGGAGTTGGTGGTAGTGAGCTCTGGAAGTGATTCTGTCTGTTCATTTTCAGACCTCTCTTCACTTTCTGGCTCATTGTTTGTGACCGACTGTCCTTCTATGATTGGATCATCTTTAATGGTCTCCGGCTCTTTTACTGGATTTTCCTCAGAAATTGACATCCCAGTGTCCATAGTCAGTGGACAAGCACGTATGATTGAGGTGAGGCCAGTGCTAACCTGGCTGTCGGAGGTAGAACTTTCAACTGTGTTTAATTGGCTCCTCTGTCCTGTCATTCCCAACCTTTTTTTATTGACTTTTAGCCTAGACCTGCGCGGTTGGGCCTGCTCAAGCTTGCAGTCAGAATCAGCCAGCTTTTTGCTCCCAGCTTTCTTCCTAGTGAGGCAATTGGAAAGAATGACACTAGGGAAGAACTTGTAGTGTGCTTCCTGCTGGGCTACAATAGTCCTCTCAGTCTTGTTTTCCTGATAGTCCTCGTACCTGATTTTGAGTTCACCAACATCTCCCTCTTCACTGTCCTGGCTCATTTCCTCCTCCTGAGGATCAAGAAATACATCCTCTTCCATGGGTGACGGGGCTGAGGAAATGTTCCTCAGGATGGGGCTTTTACTGTCTGTCTGGCTCAGCTCCAGCTCTGTCTTAGATGAGCAGTTTCTCAGCTCTGAGTAACAGAGAGAGAAGGTCCTGTGGTTCTGAAGAATCGACAGACAGTTTGTTTCTACATTCTTTATGCTGCCATACTTCTTTCTGCTTTTGGTGACCTTACCGTTACTAAATGGGAAACTTTCGAGATCTGTCTTATCCAAAGCTAAAGACGCTTTCTTGTCATAGGTGTACAGGGGTAGTAAGTCCTCTTTGTCTACACAGATGGGAGACACCTCAGGGTGATTGGCTATCTTACAAGGGATGGGGTGTTTGACTGGTGGGATGTAGGGGATTTCTTTATTAAACTTGAACCCTGTTGAACATTCACTACTGCTGTCCTGGCTGCTCTTTGACTGAAAGTGCTTGTCAAGTGGTTGCTCCGAGTCCAACACATGGACTGGACTGTGCTCTGGGTGCTTGCACTCCAGAAGGATCTTAGCTGAGGAGGGGGGCTCCAAGTGGACAGTCTCTCCAGGGAAGGGATTTCTTTTTACAAGCATCTTTTCTGTGACTATGAGAGAAGACTGGGTCCTGGAGCCACTGTCCGTTAAGGATGAATCTACGGATACAAAAGAAAAAGGACAAGAGAGTTCAGTGAGCGTTAACAGCAGATAGAAATAAATTAAATCTCTTCTTTACACAGGAAATACTTGTTTTTCTTCAAATTATAAGAAAAAAAGTGATGCAGCAGAAATAAAGACATTGTTATTTTTATTCCATGCATGCTTCTTCCCTGTCAAAACCTGGTCCCTACATTATCCACAATGCAACCCAACCATCAACAGATAGGTTGGGAGATTTTGGTGTGTTATGCTACTGGTAGCTAATGTAGCATGAAGAGGTATGCCTCAAGTAGAGATGAGAAGCATACTACAGAGGTCTGGTAACTTCACTTCTTTCTAACTCTACACCCCCGGATTTTTTGCATTTTCTAACAGTTTTAAAAATGGTCCCAACTGACGCTGACTCAAGTGACTCAAAGCAATTTATCAGATTTCATACAGCTCTCTCTGGAGCCACAAAAGACTTTACAATATTTTTCACATATGCAATAGTACTCCCCAAGACCTGTAAACACACTTTGATGTGTAAAATTGCTGGATACCCTTTAAAGGAAACTGACTTCAGTGGTATTACAACTAATTAGATTGAAAACCTTTGTTAAGACAATTCCCACCGTCTATTCCCAGTTCTGACATTTAAAACAGAGGATGTTTCATATTCTCGTCTTTTATCTCCTCTTCAGCACCAGCAGTCAGCACTGTTCAAAGGCCGTTCTGGTCGTATTGCCAATGTGGTTGGTATGTGATTATATTCAGTGTGTAGGTGATCTAATGACAACAGTCATCTGACACTGGAAAATAGATTTGAAGTAGAATGACAATTTACAAATGTGCTACTCACAATGGCAGCTGCAAAGACGGCTGACCAAACATAAGATTGTTCTCGGACAGATATTAATACTATGTGCCT
This sequence comes from Scomber scombrus, assembly GCF_963691925.1. Lineage (NCBI taxonomy): Eukaryota > Metazoa > Chordata > Actinopteri > Scombriformes > Scombridae > Scomber > Scomber scombrus. Next base: position 26,844,112 of record NC_084986.1, on the reverse strand, counting down.
CCCTCATTCATTTCAATAAGATTAATGCATTGGCACAGATTTACAGAATGACAATACAATCAATCATGTGATTTTAGACAAACTGCAGGCGGTTACATTGTGGGGACAGGTGTGCAAAAATATGACTAGCTTGGCCAGCAGGCTTGCATACACTGCAGAGTCTGTAAGACTGTAAATCACTGCCTACGAATACTGTATGTCCTCTTTTTGTCCTTGGGAGATGGACAATATGATAAATACACTACACTATGAGACAATATCAATTTGTCAATCGTGAGAAATATCACCATTTATAGAAAGTGAACAATCCCTTCAATCTTTCAGTATAACAGGCCAATGAAGGTAATGTAACAAATCAATTATCATGTCTGCTTTATGGTATTACTGGACTTGTTAATTAGTTTTTAATTACCAGTTTTATCAACTGATTTTTTCAGAAAATGTGCTGATAATGATATCTCTCCATATTTGTTTATAAATACTGTACTGTATATACTATGACATATGATTTTATCTGTGTTGCTCACTTTTCATAAGTGCCAACATGTAGTTTCTGCATTGCTGCAATTTATTGTTTAAAACAAGCCAATGTAACTTTTGAAGAAAAAACACATTGATCCTGTTAAAATGATTAATTCATAAGTGTAAAATGCATCTTTGCTCATAAATATTGCTTCATACTACTAGTACTACTACTTACTGTTAAACTAGGTTTTAGCATTTACAACTTTACAACTATGTCTCAGACAATTCAGCTTTCCTTAACACTATAAGGAACACTATAATTATAACAAAAGTATAATTAGGTTTAATGGCAGTTATGGACAATATTTGGTGCATAAATTGGTGTTGGACTGTATTATGAATTGCATACTGGTTTTATGTGCTATGGATGTGGCTATACTGTTCCTGTATTAATGGATTTTATCACATGATATGAAACTTTATGCAATTCTTTCTCCTTTAAATTCATTCTTGCTTTTGGAAGAAAAAAAAAAGGCCTTCTAAGAAATGTCAGGGGAAGAAATAGAGACAAATGTTGCATAAGAAACCTATGAAATAAAAATGGCAATGGGGGGACTGTAGGACTGAGTAAGAATGTGCTCTGCCTCTAACACAAAGTGTAAAAGCACAATTTCATTAGAGCTGTCATAAGCACATACATATAAATATACAGGTACACATGTGATGCCAGCTGACCAGCGTGGTAAAGTTTTAACTTCCACCGTACATCAAACTCATAGCCACTTTAAAGTTTATTAAGAGTTAAATGATAATAACTTGCACTCCAGGAAATCAATTACTATCCCAGAGTCTTGTACTACATTAAATCACAGCTCCGACAGAATGAAATGAATTCATGCAGCCAAAACCGGGTGTCAACCCAAATTTTATTGTGCAGCTGCTGCCAGATCTTTATTCCGATATCCCTGATGGAACATTAATCAGTAGGGGATGTAAGATAGGCATCAAAGCAAACTGACATTTAAGTGCTGTCTCAGTAGGTCTCAGCATGCGATGACTCACCGCTGCTCTCATCTGCGGCCCCGTCGAGCTGTGGAATGGACAGGTTGGCGAATAGAGAATTATTCCCACTCCACTCCATGTCCTCATCAGAGGACTCCTGCTGCTCATCACTGAAGCCGTCCTCTGCCTCCTTCGTACCGGGCCTGTACACACATGACAGGACCGCTTACTAAACAATGCACAGGCAAGGCTCACTATGGACGACCTTCATCTGTCTCTTCTCTTCTGCACATTCGTACTTACATAGATGAACATTTTCAGGAAAATTTGTCTCACAGTGATATAACTCGCCTTGGTAAGGAGGAGTTTTCTGGAGGCTCGTTGTCCCACCGCTGTGACATTATCACGCTGAGCTCTGCCTCCTCCTTGTCCAGCTCTGGCCCTGCCTCCTCCTCGTCGCTGTTGCAGTGGTAGCTCCTGGCACCAGTGATGGACCTGGACTGGGAATTCTGCCTAACGGGGGTCCTGCAGAAACCATCGTCCTCCAGGCCTGCCAGCAAATCAATGATGGCATGGTCTTGGCTGGTGTCTGCACAGAGCACAGAGAAACAAAGCATTCAACAGACATTACATCAATTAGCTGCGAGTAACAACTTTAAGCTCGAAATTAATCAGCTAAATTAGAGCTATAAATTCTCTCAACTGTTTGAGCCCAATGCTTTTTTTTTTTCCTCCGTTTTTTTCTTACAGGCCTCTGGCACAGTCACTACATGTCTTAGCCAGTATATGGCTTGAATATAAAGGGATAAAGGAGAACTTAAGTGTCCCAGCGATATATAAAAAACATGTTTGTAGGATAGTCTGAGGTTTAGTAATGTCAAAATCAAAGAGCTAATATTAATGCCTTTTGTCACTCCTATTGTTTTTGGTCCTATTGTTTTTATCATTATAATTATAACTTTCATGTTCTGAGTTTTGGAGCTTTGGTTTCCATCATGCTTTGATTGATGCAAACTGGAAGTGGAGTCAGTAATGCATAAGTTGTGAGCCTCATTCTTTTCTTCTTTCCACCAGCACGCATGTCATGTTAGTTATTAGCAGCTCTGTTTGCTGTGATACTCTAGTCCCCTAGATTACTGTTGACAATAAGGAAAACATTTAAACATGATAACATGTAACATTAGAAGTAACATTTTGTCTTATATTAACATTTTGATGGATATCAGAGAAGCAGTTAGCACATTAAAGAGTAAGTTCTATAAATATCTGTAACTCACAGATATCACAGAGTCTTGTTAAGGTTAACATCTCCTCTCTGGTACTACAGAACACTGAACACCAAAACCTCCAGATCTGAACTGTCTAACTGGCTGTATATAATGTGCATGACACCTACTTTATGTATATAAACGTCTTTACCATTCATTTATCTCAGTACTCCATTCACTGCTTCTGTATATTTCTGAAGAATGTTGTGTTACTATTTTGTGTAAGTACATGACAAGCCACTAAACCAGTCAAATCCCTTGTATGTTTAAACATACTTGGCTAAAGATGATTCTGATTAACACTGATATTAATAATGATGTTAATAAAACATAACCATCTTAAAGCAAAATGACTTTACAGTAAAAAAAAAAAAAAAAAAAAAAAAAAAAGTACTTGCAGCCGTTCTGCAGCAGCCATTTTTTCTCCTCTCTGTGAACTTTCGGTTAAAGAGGCCTTAAATGGAGCGTATCAAAGCAGAGTAACTTAGCAGCTGCACAGAACAGTGTACAAGATGATTGTACTACCTGAGGCTACACGATTAAGGCAAATTATAACAGTGCACTATTACTGATCCCCTTCATGGCCCATTGTAACTGTAGAGTAGTATTTGGTTCAGTTCACTTTCAATACATGTACTTCATGATTAAAACCAAGACTAAGTCAAGTTACAACATTCAAGTAGGGAGAAAACTACTTGTATGATGTCATACAAGAGACTAAAGGAACAGTTTGACTTTTGGGGAAAAACGTTGTATTCGCTTTCTTTCACAGAGTGAAAAGAGGCCTTTACACACCAATGCTGGTGTTTTTGTGTGTGATTAATTCACTCGTCAAAACACTTCTTCAAGCTCTTGTTTTTGACATTATTACTTTACACAGAACGCAAATATACAAGTCAAATATGCAATATCTTATTCACACAACAAATAAAAGGCCTCAGCCAATCACAACGCGTAGTCTGCACAGGCAGCTATTTCTCGTGAAGACACATGATTGGTATCCTGCTGTATGTGTTTTGAACTTATTCGGGGTATCTACATTCATCTGTGAGCTCACTTGTTTCACTGCAGACAGGTAGGCTCACTCGTTAAGATGGGCCGAGAAATAAAGCCAATCAATCGATATGTTGATTCATGTATCATGTATTGATCATCATCATGTATTTATAAATACAAACACTACATTTCTTTCTATAGAGTCGACATGCTGTTCAGTAAATGTCTGATGTCAGTCAGCCTGGTGAAGACAGTCTGTCCAGCTGCTGTCCTCTTAGCTCTGCAGGAGCTGCTGCTGCTATCAGACGACTGCTTCTGTGGACAGAGACGCTGAACACAGGTCGGAGATCATCATTATCATCAACATCACTGGATGATGGGTGATCTTGTTGTCATTCTCCTCACTTAACAAGAAGAAACATCTCTGACCTGCATGCACCAACTCTGACCTGCATGCACCATCTCTGGCCTGCATGCACCATCTCTGGCCTGCATGCACCATCTCTGGCCTGCATGCACCATCTCTGGCCTGCATGCACCATCTCTGACCTGCATGCACCATCTCTGGCCTGCATGCACCATCTCTGACCTGCGTGCACCATCTCTGACCTGCGTGCACCATCTCTGACCTGCATGCACCATCTCTGACCTGCATGCACCATCTCTGACCTGCGTGCACCATCTCTGACCTGCATGCACCATCTCTGACCTGCATGCACCATCTCTGACCTGCATGCAGCCCTCTGCAAGTAAACGGCTAGCCTGGCTATGTGAAAAGGCAACAGAATCCACTAACAAACTCCTCTAAAGCTTGCCAGTTAACATGTTATATCCTGTCTTAATCTGTATATAAATACAACTATGAAAACAAGTTGGAGCGTTACAGGGGATTATGAGTCTGACTATTTTTTGTCTGGGTGCAGTGACTTTCTGTTTTCTTGTCTTCACTGTGTGGTTGTAAGACAACCAGCAGAGACTCCCAGAGTGGTACTGATCTTCTCATCTAACTCTCTGCAAGAAAATGAAAAAGTGTATTTCCTAAAATTATTCCTTTAAAAGGCTGTTAATAGAATGTAAGAGGGAAGAAAATGGGCACGGAAAAAGAGACAAAAAGAAATAAAATGGAACAAGAAAACATGAGAGTATGAGTCAAAACATTAAAAAAACATGGATTTATAAAGACAAGGTTTTAAATAGAGTTGTGGAGGAGAGGAGCTGTGCGCAGATGTGAAGCAAATGTCCTCCGGTGGCTACCGTACCTAACAACGCCGAGTGGTTGGACGTCTGGGAGAGCGGTAGGAAGGTCTGACTGCCCTCCAGGAGACTCAAGATGGCCTCTTCATCCACAACGGCCTCCTCTGGAATCTTACCACTGCTCCTCACAGAGTCTGAGGAGAGGAAAAAGAAAGGTTAGCATCTCTGAAACGACACACTGGTCACATCAGGCAGACCTTGATTGAGATAATAAAGATAAAGATGGCGATGTCCGTCCACACACACACACACAGCAGTGCTACGGTTCAGCAGGAGGTCAGTGTATTTGTGTGCCACTGTAGTCCCTGGCAGCTTCTTTGTTCCTGCAGGAGACTTGGCAGAGAGAGCGTCTACAGATTAGACTGATACTAATCACAGTGTCACACTTTTAACCCCAGACACAGTGGGAGTGATAAGAAGAAAGAAAACTAATGCCAGTTTCATCAGTGAGCTCTCCTGCCCACCACACAGTCAGGAGGTAGGCAGCTTCAACAGCCAGTCAACACCAGAATAATTATTACACACCAGTTGAACACGGTAACAACTAGACGATTGCTGCTGCCGTGTTTCTTTTAACTTGTAGCTTATTCTCTGTCCAACATTAATCTGAGGAATCCTGACAAGATTGTTACTGATTTGTTTAAGACAGGTTTAACCGACTCCCTACACCAAACTGTGGACATTACCAGTATTTTGTGGAGACTTGTGACTCTATTCTTGCTGAACTTTGAGTTTAGTAGTAAAAGTAGCTTCTAACATCACCACTGAGGAATTTGTCACCATGGCCCAAGTGCATGATTTGTAGACCTGTAACGATAATTACTTTTATTGGACGATATACTGTCTAAGAAATAATCGCGATAAACAATATTATTGTCATTTGAAGATCATTCTATACCACTGATATAATGATAATATAATAGTATAATAATTATCATTATATTATCATTTGTAAAAACACAGACTACCATTATGTTTGGGGACAGAGTTATTTCCCTTTAATTCTTCTACAGTCTCCACTCAGGACGTACACAGTGAGGAATGGAGGACACTACTTGTTTAGTCAATGTGACATGAATAGCCTCTTAGCTGCTAATGTGAAGTGTGGCAATACTGAGGTCAAAACATGATCAATGTCATGTCCATGTATCATATGATAGGTCCATGTATAGAGATGATGATGCTGATAATTATGTTGTATTATTGTACAATAAGTCAATAATGTAATTATTGTGATGGGCCTAGTGGTTTGTTGGACCAGCAAAAAGACTTCTACAGAACTTTGTTCAAAGTGAGTCTAGAATTGACTCAAAAGGAATTTGAGGATCTTCAAATCTCATGTAAAACTTGGTCCAAGAACTATAATGTTACCAGGAAAGATTTGGACACAGTTTACAAAAGTTTAATCTCAATCTCAGACAAGACACTCTCTGGAGGGTCAGTCACGACGCCACAATATTATTGCAGATGGCATTAATGAATCTGGGAAAGAAAAGGCATCTGAATTAGAACTATTCAGTGAATCCCTTGAAAATTGAGCCTGATTGGACTCATAGGACTGGGGAGTCAATATCATCTTCAGAAAAGCATCAACCCATTGTGGTCAGATTTCTGAGACTGAAGGATAAACTAGCAGTTCTGTTCTGGTTCTGTTCTAGAAGAGATACTTAAATTCTTGTACCTGCAGTGTAGTTATACCAGCTACATACATTGGCTTTATTGCCACACAAAAAGGCTAAACCAGAGCTAACATGTACTTCCTTAAAAACAGAACAGTTCAGGCTGTGTTTTTTCCTACAAGCTCCTGTTACTCAGAGGTTTAATGGTAAAGATTAACAAGTTGGAGAAAGACTCATTTTCAATAAGAGCAGACATATAAAAAGTGAACGAACAAAGTGGATAAATGTAGTTGTTCAGTAGTGGAGAAAAACCAAAGTTTCCCATCATCATTCTATAATAAAGTGAATTACAGGTTATAAACAAAAATGACTTTGAGGAATGTAAGTAAAGCTGAACACAGTCTCAGAATGAACACCACATCCAGCTTGTGTCACATGATGTATCAATGGGTCAAATCTAACTTAACTACACTGGTGGCATCTACACTGGGATGCTGTGATGCAGAATTATAAATCCACCTTTAGTTTGTTAGGTGTAAAAGCCCAAAGAATGAACCAATACCTTTTTGTAAGTGCCCTCAGGAAAATAATTCAATTAACTGCTGCTCATCATTTGGGATTTTGCTCTCTGAACTCTCCAGTGAATTTTTTTTTCTTCAGCATTTCCATTTATACATCCTCGGTGGTTTTCAGCTTTTCCTCACCTGGCTGTGAGTCTCTGTGCGCCTCCACAGTGTTAGCGGGGGTACATGGCACTCCCTCTAGGGTCAAGGGGTCAGAGTGGAGAGTGAGCACACCCAGAATATCCTCTTGTTCCTCCCTGTCACCAACAGATGAAGCTTGTGTCCTGAGTGGAAAATATAAATAATAAAGTTATTTCAGTAAAATGCATACTGGGAACAAACTGCTATTTATTACAACCCAGAAAACACTCACTTTGATTCATTGCCCTAACAGTAACTATGCTGAAACAACCAGTTCAATGTCAGCATAAAATCGAAAAAAAAAAGCAACACTTTTAATCTCATGCATTGCATCTACTGGGGAATGATGGACTCATTCTCCCCATTTTAAATGAATGAGCGTCAGCAGTGCTGTTACCTGAATCCCAAAGCAGAGGACCTTCTGGTATCTGCCCTCATGCAGTCATGTTTTATTAGCATCTCTATACTGTGGGTCTTAATCAGGGTAAGTGCTCTGTTTACTCTGTGTGTGTGTGTGTGTGTGTGTGTGTGTGTGTGTGTGTGTGTGTGTGTGTGTGTGTGTGTGTGTGTGTGTGTGTGTGTGTGTGTGTGTGTGTGTGTGGTTGGCTGCACAAGTGTGGAGAGCATGCAGGGAGTGTCTCCTGTCTAGTCAGTGTGTGTGAGCATATGAGAGTGTGTGCAGCTAAGTGCTGTGTGGCTGTGTGTTGGAGAGGGAATATGAATGGAAAACGGGCAGACAGCCAACTGGGCTTTGTATCACTCCAGATCGCTCCCAGCTATAAGCTGCCTATCACGGCTTCTTTACCCATGCTGCCCTACTGCATCGCCTAGCAACTCTCCACTTAGTGACTCTGAAATATTGAAATTTAGACCAGGCTGGCCACTCGCTGCTCACAAGTGGAACAAATTTCACAGGAATGGTCATAAAAAGAAAAAAAGAATAGTTTTGAGGTTGCAGCTCCAGAACTGATCCAAGCCCTGTCAGGAGAAGAGTTTCATCCAGATCTGATTGAGCAGTAGCAGCTTGAAGATGAAAGCGTCATGCCCAAGAGGTTGCAGGTTTAAATCCCAGTGTGCAGGGGAAAATTGAATATAAAATGTCTGTGAGCTACTGATTCAACCCCCCCTGCTGTTGCTCCGGCTCACGAGCAGCTTTGCTTGCAGGCGTTCAGGTTCAACTTTCACAGGATAAATTCATGCTGAGGAACACATTCTGATGAAACACACTGAAAAAACACTTGGGGGGGGGGGGGGGGGGGGGCAGACTGTCCGAGGTTCACAGGTGAAGCTGCAGAACAAGATGTCTGAGCCCGACAGAAGCCCAGAGGAATAACAGAAATACTGGAGTGGAATCAGTCCAGATAGATGCTAGATGTCCTCTGACAGAATAAAGCAGAAACAGATCAGATGAATTGGAAGTTATAGCCACATGGCCACCCCTTTGATTCACTTTAACAGATGAATGAGCTACATTGCCTTCTGTTAATGATATATACCATCCTGCATGATGAAAACAACGCTGTAAATATACGAAATCAATGTTCTTATTCAACATTTTGCTGCTGCTCCAGTGTCTGAGCTTAGGATAACAGTGAAGTGAGATACTACTTTACTGCGGTCTCATTGTCGTTAGGAGACTAAGTTCTGTCGGGCCGTGTGAGGAAAGGGCTCCAGAGAGTCGGCGTGCACGTGCCACTGTCTGCCTGTCTCTTAATTAGTCTGCCAGCTAACGACTTTAGAGGCGACGAGGGAGGGAGCCTGCCGGGCGTCAGGAGATTACTGCGGCGATTAACACATTTCACTACGAAGCCACGCCCCTTCCACCCCCGCCGCCTTTTACTAACCCGTGCTTCGCTGCGAGAGTTTGAATGTTAGCGCGGAGGGAACAGAAGCAGAGGAAGGAAGAGAGAGAGAGAGAGAGCGAGAGAGAGAGAAAGGGAGGTTGAAAGAAACTTAGGACTTCACTCTTATAGTCTATGTATTTATTTATGTAATTAAAGGGAAACTCCTCAAATTGTACACATCAGCATGTGTTTCCAGATGTTGGGGAGTACTACTACAAATAAAAGAAAAAAAAGAAAAAGAAAAAGTAGTATCAAGCCTATTGTGTCTCCAGAGGGAGCTGTGTGAAACCTGACAAAACGCCCAGAGTGACATCACTTGGGACTGAAGACTACAAGCTTGAAAAAGAAAAAGAAATTGAGGTAACCTGACTTCTAGAGCCTGCTCCTCATCACTGCTGGAGGCTAGCGGCTCCATGCCACATTAGCCACTACTAACATAAAACAACCAAACTGAATCTCCAACCAAACTGTCAGAGGTTGAGATGCACTGTGGGTAATGTAGGCCAGTGGTTCTCAAACTTTTTCAAATCAAGAACCCCTAAACTGACCCAAACTAAAGCTCATTTGATAAGATTTTTGCTTTAAGATGTTTTCTTACAGAAAGTGTATGAAACCCATGATAGATTCTGTCTTTGTGTTATTTTTGGATGGAATTATAGTGAAAATAAATGATTCCCCTTGTTGCTGTGCTCTGGTGCTCCTTCAAGGACCCCACTTTGAGAACCCCTGATGTAGGCGCCAGGTTGTGACGGGGAAGAAGAATGCATGAATTGCTGCATTGACTGACTATCATGGGTCTAACAATGCTTAATCAATTATTCATCATTCACGTGAACATTTCTTTTATCTGCTTTAATCCGTTACCAAAAGTGTTGACTTCAACAAAATAAAATAAATGTTTAAAAAAAGAATATAGGATGAAAAGTAGATGGAAATGAGAGATTTCCAACAAAGCCTGCTGTTGCTGTGGCTAGTGAGACCTTGAGAGCGCCACGGCAACAGTAGCGGCGCATCACAGAGTGAAGGGAAAGCCAACCGAGAGGAAGTGACAGACTGTGTGTGAGTATGAACAGAGGGAGAGGCTGAGACAGCCAAGCAGGCGGTGGGAGAGTTGTGAGCCGTCAGCTCTCTCTCTCTCTCTCTCCCTCTCTCTCTCACTCTCTGTGTGTGTCTGTGTGTGTGTTCCATCACTCAAGACAGGACCCACTCTACACCGAAAGCTTACACTGCTCCCACACTGCACAGAGCCGTTTTCCTCCCTCCTCCTCCTCCTCCTCTGTTCCTGTTTGATATGGTAGGTTAGTGAATAGGAGCCATCTGGATGTGATGCAGAGGCATGCACGGCTGCCGAGCCAACTGTACTTTTATTTATAACAGGAAATACTTTCTGCTGTACATCGTAGGAGTGGGAGTGGGAGGGAGGGGTGTGTAACCTCATTGACATCATTCCACTCTCTCTTTTCACTTCCCCCTTCCCTTTTCCTCCGCATCTACACCCCGCTCATAGGTTTTGTCCCCACCCTCTCCGCCACATCTGTTCTGATTCACTTTCTCCGTCGCTCCTTCCCAAGTCTTCCCGACCTCTGCTCTGGGCCCCTCCCTCTCCCTCTCTGCCCCCAAGAGGGAAGAGGAGGTGGACAAAGACGCTGCCATGGAGCTCGGAGGGAAACAGAGGACATGTAACAGCTTCATTACGGTTCAACACAGAAACCCAAAGATGAGAGAAACTTCAGGATTCATGTGGTCTGAGATTGTGGTAAACTTGTGACTTGGAAGCATCTTGCACACATTTTTCCTCTTCTATAAAATTCCAGCGTCTCTGCCAGCTGGCTCTCCTCCGGGAAACGGGATGATTGTGTGACAATGACTCTCAGTCTGGTGAGCCCCCTGCCCAAGCTGTCCCCGCAGCAAAGCATCAGAGGTAGGGAGCAGAAGATGCCACTTACACGTCAAACTCGTTCTCCTTCAGAATCTCCCTGAATCTCTTCATGAAGACTTTCTCGCTCTCCGTTGAAGTGACAAACCCACGATCTGGAAAACATCAAACAAACTATTTTATGACTGTGTTCATCATTCCTGGAAATGGCCTGTTTCGAAGTTCCCACAGTTCTTCCTGACCTCAAATTCTTAGCTGAAATTAAAACATTTAGGTCAGTATGTATGCTGTTAAATATGCTAGGAGTGGTTGGGTCAGCTTGGTGTCAGTAAAGCTGTATCACTTAACAATGAAGTGGGTGTAATTCTACATGCCAGGATCACTGTTAGAAACCTGGATATTATCATTTCATTTCTCTACACTTTGAGGTTTTTCAGACTTGTGTGCTTGGCTGTGTGCCTCCACATGGGAGACCAAACACATTTCATCATAGCATAGTAGATTACCCCTTAATTATTTATCACCCTGCTTCCATGACAGCTCTGTGTGTGTGTGTGTTTGTGTGTGTGTGTGTGTGTACGTAGGTAGGTGTGCGTATGTGTGCGCATAAGTTTGGCAAGATTGGAGTTCTTGTTTGTGTTTAGGAGACTAATTTGTGTCAACGATCTTAAGAACAGCTTGAAGAATGAAAGGAAACTCAAATGCAAAATAACTCTAAGACAGATGTTCTAGTTGAATAAGGAGCTGAGCATGAAAAAACAATACTGTTAGCCACAAAATAGTTTGTGTTGCCTCAAACTGCTGTCATAACTCTACCATGCTGAGCACAGAGGACGGCGCCGCTCAAATGAGACCGGCCCACTTAAACTTTGCTACAACTGTAGCAACACCAGTCCCATTTCAACACATCCGCTCCTTTTGGTTTTCAATTTAAAGGCTCGTTACAACTTTTGTCTTATTTTTGGAGTTCTGCTCATCATTTCCATCAGTTCTGAAATCCCTGTACTGCTGAGATCTGACATCGCTCCAACAGAGTTCAGCAAGGAAAGAAACAGTAAAGCCGCTTGATGATCAGACAGGCTGTAAACAGGCCAGTTAAGAGGGAACTCCAGTGAAGTGATGTCACTGTAAGACTAAGTTTAAAAATGTAAAATATCTGTGGTTGTGGAGTTAGAAAGAAGTCCGGTTACATTATTATATTTTATTTCAGTGTCTGAATGTTGAGTGTGTAAATATAACCACTGTATAGAACTCTCACATATTATACCATGGAATGAATAAAGTAGAGTCAAGGACATCTACACAATGCAATGCTCCACATTTTAAAGATGTGAAAACTACCATCACATGACTCCACAGCATGATGATGGTTAGTTAGTGTCTGAAATCTTGACTTGCTGCTCACTACTGACTGAACTATGTAGTGTTTATTATACAGGGCCTGTCATGATAACTGCTTCTGTTGGACGATATATTGTTTTTAGAAAAATGATGAAAACAATGATTAAAAACTGTCCATTGTGAATCCAATAACGTTACCGGAGTGTAATGTTACATCCATTAAGGACTTGTTTAAGCCAAATTATTCTAAACATTTTTTAAAAACCCAAAATGAGCATAACTGAAATGTCTGCATCCATTTCTCAAGGTTAGACGATCATTTTATTGTTCGGCTTTGTTTTCCCTTTCATGAAGAAAACTCAGGTCTGTCTCCATTGTTTTATATAGATTTGAACCTGGAGCCAGGATAAACTCACAACATGCAACATGTGATATCTTCTTAAGTAGGAAATAAAAAGCAGTTCTTCGTAGAATAAGCTAAAATGGAAGCAGCAGATTATGGTGAGCCGAGGCCAGAGTTTACTTTTGTTTATGGCGACGTCTCAACACAATCTGGACATTCTGGCCACAACCAATTTCGTACTGCCTTTATTTTGACATGGAGACATTTCAGACTGTTCTAATTGTGTGCATCATAGCCAAGCTAAAAGATTACAGATATACAGCGGATGATTCAGCAGTTTTCTTAAGTAACTATTTATTACAGCACTAATAAATAGTGCTGTAATAAATAAATAACAAATAAATGCTAGTCTAAAAACACTTTTAGACTAGCACATTGTTGCTTTTGCTTTTTTTTTTTTTATATTATGTTTTTGGGCACTATTTGCCTTTATTGTACAGTTAGAGGTGAAGAGGCCGACAGGAAACAAGGTGAGAAAGAAATTGGTATGACATGCAACAAAGTTCCATTGCTGCATTCAAACTATGGATGTTGTGGATATGTGACATGTGCAGCAACCACTTGGGTGCTCTAGTTTTGGTCTTTTTATGGGATTTGTTGAAGGTAACAGAAATAGACTAAAGAAAATACTGCCAGCCCTTTTCTTTAAATAAAAAGCAGCTATGTACTGTAGGTTGCTGGTACCTTTACTGTCTGAAGACAACATGTCTGTCAGCACCAAATCAGTTTTGGCACCAAAAGGACACAAAACACAAAGTAAAAAAAGGATGAATGTGCCACTGTGTTCAGAGCTGTTAATGTGGGAAAAGGGAAAAATGTGTTCAGAGATGACGTGAGCAGTTTCCGCTGAGGATCCCCTCACCTTGTGACTCAGGAGTTTCTATCTGGGAGGCCTGGTTGTTCTCTCTCCTCCTCTGCTTCTCGTCCTCCCAGATGGCCTGCAGGCCGGGGTTCCTGCCAATCTGATCTGGACACAGAGGAGAGTCACAGCACAGCATGTCAGCTAACTATACAATCACACTTTATTACTCTGTATATGAGGAGATATTAACCTACAACAAAAACACACTTTTCAATGATTCCAGAGCTCGAAGCATTAAATACAAAGCAGTACAGTTTTAATACACTGCTATAGAGCAGATGGAAAAATGAGTCAGAACAAATCAACCGCCTGCCCTGGAGTAGCCTCTCCTTTCCTTTCTTCACTCTTAAGACAGATGCTTGGTGCGGTTTATGCTTCTGCGCCCAGTCTGATTTAAATCAGAGGGACACTGCATACTTACAGCCTGGCTGCGAGCGCTGTCTTTAACGCACAAACAAAACATTTAGTAAGAGTCGCTCTGCCGGGGGAACCTGAAGCCCTCATCCTGACAAGGCCATGTTTACTCAACCGCTGCACCAGGGAACTCTACACACTTGTGGCATGAAATACCAGTGATGATCTACCCACTGGAGAATTGTTTGACTTTAATACCCACTGAGAGCACAGCTGGTCTATGATAGACTTTGACTGAAGAGATGAGAAAGACAGAAGATCCTGTACTGGTGGTGTCTTGAAGGATTTTACATTTCCTGCGGTCAAACATTCCGTCTCATCCGAAGCTAGGATTTCAGCTCGTGTAACAAAGGCTGTATTTTGGCATGCCAATTAGAGGATGACTGAAATGATGGGTGCATTCTTTCAAAATCCAAAAATCCAAGTGTTTTTTTTTCACTATGGCAAGAACATGGCTGAAGAACAGAGCTTTCTCCTTCGCTCGCACTCAAACAAATCAAAGATGTATCAGACCTTTCAGGACTATGTAAGAGTTAAATATTAAAAACAGTAACGTAACAATCACAGTCAGCAAATCCTGATATTTAAAGACAATCAGGATGACATTCTGCAGAGAGAAAAGTTACCAAAAAGAAGCAGTATTTGCTAAGCATGACTTCAGGTATTTGGCATCTTGGGCTTTGTTCAGTCCAGTGAAATATCCCTCCTTACTGGATCCCTTCATCTGACCCCTTCTTTGCCAGTACTAACAAACACTTCTCTCCTGAGCTGACTTACTCTCAATCTCCAGGCGGTTGAGGATGTCTACAGCCACAGCATCAACCTCCAGCTCACAGGTGCTCTGCCTCTCCACCTCATCCAGGACAAAGGAGCTACAGACAGACAGGAGAACAGTGAATTCATCAAGAACTGGTCTCAAAAAGGTGTTCATTAAAATAAAACTAATAGCAGTAGTCCTGTTCTCCTACATACTTTTTTGGCTTTTTGTTTATGTGTGGGACACTATTTCATTATATTGGTAATACCTGTAAATAGGTAAGGGAAGTGATTAATGTTGTATAATATAGCCATGTCTAGAAAAAATATGTAATTATTAATTTATATGTTTATATTTCTATTTTTCTCATTATTAATATTAGCTTTTTAAACATGTTTTCAATGTTTTGGGTGCACAAGATATTTGTTAAAGGGGACTTTGTCCTTATTTTCAGTCATATATATATATATATATATATATATATATATATATATATATATATATATATATATATATATATATATAATGTTACAATGTGTATTGAATGTGGCCATCAAATAATGAGGTAAACACATGTAGCAGTAATCCCTGTGAACAAAAAGCACCGGATTCAGACTGTTCTGAACACTCAGTTTCCAAAATTTTTTTCTACTTTCAGCCCAAGCTGACATCATATCGGGATGGATTTCTATATATGGTCATCTGTTCACTGCTCCATCCTGCTAACATTATGGTGTTTTTCCATTGTTTTGGGGGTAGCCACACCAAGCCATGACTCCAGTCTAGCTGGCACGCTGTGAGTGTTTTTCCATTACACATCAAGCAAACTAAAATAAGTAGTTTACCTGTTGGAGGTCTGTGGGTCATCTGCAGCTCTTCATCAAACATCATCATCACTGTGGCTGTTTCTGCTTGTACTGTTACTCCCTGCATTATCTCTAACTGATCCGATCAATAAACAGCTCCAAATAACTCCAGATGTTGTTGTGTTGACTGGTTTCCCGTCAGTCTCCCATTATTTAGTCATTTAAAAGCTTTTAATTTGAAGCAGTAAAGCAGGAAATGATGAATTTGTATTATTGGCAGCTTAACAAGCCTGATACAGCGGCCCTTTGGTAAGCTTCTGGAAAGTTGGCCATGTAAATGACCAACTTCTGTTGGAAGACTTCCTGTTAGAGACACAGGCTGAACTGAGGGGCTGCATAAAAGGCCAAAATAATATAAATAAGGTTGGGTTTTTTTATTTTTTTTTTTACAGTGAATCATGTAAAGCTAATCTAGTGGAGTCCCATAATAAAAATACAAAGCTGGAAATTAGCATAATAGATCCCATTTAAATGTTAAATTATGCCTCTATACTATATATATAGGACTTTTTTTTTAATTTAAAAAACTACAAATTAAGCATATTACTTAAAATAATGAGACAGGAGCACTGATTAAAGCAGGAAATAAAGTGACTCCTCCAAAATAAAAGAGAAAAAAAAGAAAGCAGATAAAACTTAAAAGTAAATATAAAGATTTTAAAACCACAACAAGAGCCATTTGTTGAAAACTGAATACTAAATATAATGAATGGATTTTTCTCCCAGTGATGGACCTCATTGATTTGAAAAAGAGAAGATGGGAAAGAATAAAAAGAGAATTGTCCCTTCCAGTGTGGAGACATTGACTAAGAGCTTCATGCAGCAGAGGCTGTGCAGGTGGGGCTCACCAGGGTATTGCATTCTCCTCCCAGCGGACAAACGTGCCCCCCAGGGTGCTAGTGTTGAGCTTGGAGGTGCAGGGGCTCTTCCAGGGACTGATGCTGGGATGACTGGTGGGAGTTTGTCTGTCAGGGACTGCTGGTGTGTCGTCTGGAAAACACACACACACACACACACACACACACACACAGTGGAGTTAATGTTAGTGTAATGCTTCTCTGTGAGGAGTTTATAAGCAGTCCTGAAACATTTCTCATCAGGACTGAGGTAGAGTAGAAGAAAAACACACTCATAACGTGATTATCACATGAGGAAATATTAAACATATGTTCATGTGGCAAAAATGAGTTTGATTATTTAGAAGTTGTTGACACAACTTTTTCCTTGCAATGAATCAATGGAAGTCATGGAAGAAAAGAGCGTTACTCATTAAGGAAACAGTCTTCAGACTAATAAATCTTAACTCAGTACATTTAAAAGATTCATCCTGAGCTTTCAACTGCAATTCATGGTCTTTATTCGCAGACAGTTTGCTCATGTATCAAGAGACTTCATCACAGGACTTATAGAATGTTGGTTTTAAAAGGAGAGTGAGTGGTTGTAACCCCTGTCTCCTGTTCTTGTTCATCTTCCTCAGGTCATCCACTGACTCCTGGTCGATGACCTTTCACCCCTTCCCAGTGGTACTGGATGTATCTCACGGTATTGAATAGTTTCTCAGTGGTTGAATTCTGAAGTTACATACCTGGGTCACATGATCAAATTTGAGCTCTATTCGTGACAAGATGTGGTTGAAGTCTCCAGAAAAAGTGCAAACAAATGGCTCTCGTCAAATGACTGTCACCAGGGTCAAGGGTGAACTTTATGCTAAACTATTTGGAAGTCGTTGACTCCACCTGCAATGAATGAGCCACCTCAGGACTGCATTTGAGCATGGATGTATTATAAGAGCTGGATACTGGACCAAAAATGGCTCCCATTCAGTCCTATAAGAATTGCTCAGCTGATGCATACGCCAAAAAACGTTCCTAGCTTTTGGCTTTACCTCTACGTAATGCAGCCCATTCAATATGCACAATAATGTTTCCTTTGCTGGCCCCGCCCACAAGTTCCTATCAGCCCACAGACTTTACATTGTGATCATCAGATTTTTTAAATCTCTTTTCTGGGCTCGAGGAAAGTTTTACAAATATAAAAACCTCCATCTCCCCTCAGGCAGAAGGCTGTGCAGCATCAAGGCCGAGACAACAAGGCTTAAGGTCAGCTTCTTTGCAGAGGCTGTGAGACTGTTTAACTCCCTACCTCACTAACTGATCCTCAGTGAACTGCTGCTACTGCTGCTGCCCTGGACATATGCTGCTGTATTAAGTTATTTTAGATAGTTCATCTTACATAGGAGGTTTTTATTCTTGATTTATTTTTAGATGATTATTTAAGCTTTAATTTATTCTGTCACTTTATTACACAGCTGGGTCCTGAGTGAAAATGTCATTCTTTGTGAAAGCATGTTTTTTGAATGACAATAAACCAATTTTGAAACTTGAATCTTGCTGGTCCAAACCACAACTAAATAAAAGTTCTGATTTGATCCAACCTGGTTCGTAGTTAAGCAGTTTTGGGTATTATGTGTATCTATGATAATAACATTGTGGACATCTGGGAACATGGTGACATTGCTTAAGACGAGTTTAGCACACAAACTCAAAGCTATTTTAACAGGTAGGAATGATGATCACAACTCTGAGAACAAAAACTGGAAAGATTTAATAACCGTGACATATCCTTTCAACACTGCAGTAGATCACAGATATAATGAAGCAACATTTTTACTGTTGTGTCATCACATTGTGGGTGTGTTTCAAGGACACATTCCACTAGTATTTTTGACACTTTTCAGCTTCAGTGTTTGGGAGGTGTGTGTTCAAGCTGTGTAATGGGCTTCAAAACACATTAAGGGTTCTATTCATCTTAAAGTGGCCTATTTTACTAGCTCGGCCCCTTTTATCATTCTTTCACTTGATCCCAGATTAAGAACTTGCTTTCATGTTAGAGCTTGAGGGGAGAAGAGATGTAAACAGGTGTACCTATTATTGGGGTATTTTGGTTTCTTTGTTGTGTGGAGCATTGGAGCTCTCTTTCCATTGATTGCATCAGTGTAGAGGTGGATCAAACATGGGAACTCTGCTTTTGTCGGAGGTGAGTCTAGCGTGAGGATTTTGGGAAAAAAAAAAACTTTATTAAAGTCAAGTGTGGAATTTCCTGCCTTGAATTTTTAATGCCCTCACATGTGAACACGGCCCTGTGGGGCTGGATGCTCTCTGGGAGTGTGGGGAGAGAGGTGTGATCGGGCGTGATGAGCGGAGGTACTGGTCTGAGATTAGGACTAAGCTGTGATCAAACAGAGTTGGCTATCTGGGCTTTAGTCTCCATCAGGAGGAAGTGGAGCTGGGCAGGGTTCAACGAAGAAATCCCTTAGTGTGCCACTCCCCTCTGAGAGGCCCAGGTGACTGCTGGGGTCAGTGCCTGTGTCTCACAGTAGAGGTTTCTGGCACAACTTCACTCACTACCTCGGTACATGGAGAGAGGAAAAAGCTCCAGCAACACTTAGTATACTGAACAACTATATTGTTAGACCAACATGTTTCAGATTCTGCCTTCATCAGGGTCATCATCAAACACATTAAAAGTAATATTTAAATAGGGTAGTGAACCCTTACACACTGTTCATAGTCTACACCCTCACAGTATGTTTTTGGTCAGTTTTGACCCGCTCTAAGAATCACCTCATAAAAAGTGTCTATACCAAATGTTGAAGCACAGATGTGTTTAGAAAGCATCAATAGTTGATCTGACTGATCAATAAATGTGATTAAACCTTGATTCATGTTTCAGAGAGCAGAGAGAGTGTATTTTTTAGCTTTTACATCACTAAACATCTCCTATCACACAATATCATGTCTTATTTTACCTAAGACATGAAAATATAACATAGCAATAATGATGGAAATGTATTTAATGTAAAGTGAAAATGAGCAGAACTTTATGGAAGTGTGAGGTTTATTGTAGAACCATTAGAGCCATCAGTCTTCACTGCTACATCATAAAAAGAATGATTAAAACTATTAACTATTCATTTAACTATAACACATGTTAATAGATACAGAGATAATTTGACCCAGAACAGCCTCAATGGACAAACATTTGTAGCATCTATACAAAAGTATAACATTTAAAGTATTTTCGTTTTTTGTGTATTTTGGGTCACTTTAGGAAAAGTCTGTCAGATTAAAAGACATTTGGGGTGTTTTTACAGCTGTCAAATTTGATCGGAAAAAAAGCAGAAAAACATTCAAAAAGCTAAAAAAAATGATACATGAAAAAATAACCAATTATGTGCATCAAGACATGTATCAGCCAATGTATCTACTAAGATGGGTGGGTCAAGTGACTTCAGGCCAATCATTATCCCACCGATCTTGGTCAATAAAGTAAAAAACTTTATTGATTTTTTTTCTTTTAAAAAAAAAAACCTGAATTAAATATTGTTTGTAATGTGTTGTATGATGACCCTGGTGAAGGAAAGACGCCAAAACATGTAGGCCTAACAATAAAGTTGTCCTGTACACTACTTTTCAAACCCTGTGTGTCCTCATATCAGGAGTCCCTCCACACTTGAAGTATAGAAACACACAGATATAAGTGGCTGTGTTGTAACTAGTACTTTTGAGCAGAGAAGAGCAGCACAAAACAGACCATTTTAGAAGTTTAAGAATGTACTTAACAGTTCAATTTTGTGTCATGTCTTATTTGTTCAAACTTAATTTGTGTTGTGATTCCACAGAGAACATGTAAATATATTCTTAAATAAGTTCTAATATTCTTAAAAAAATCAGACAAAGATTATATCAGTCTGGCAAGTTTCCTAACTTTTGTTTGCATTTCACAAATAGAAGTGCAAATGTTTTGCTGCTGAGTGTTTGAAGGTAAAACCTGGATTAGGTTTGTTTCCTCTTTGTGTCTCTGCAGGCTGACTGAGCTGCAAACCACTCGGCTCCAGAGAGCTCAGGCAAACAGGAAAGAGACTTCCTTGCGTGTTCTTGTTCTTTCCTCACACCTTTTGATTCTAATTTTTTCCACAACCTCCGATTTCTGTGGAAGCTTCCAAAAAAAGTTGCCAGGAGGCGACGTGCTTACAACTAGTCCTTAGTGTGCAGCGAGGGAAGGCACTAAAATGGCAATGGGCAGAGGCTGAGGTACCGAAAAAGGAAAATGACAGTAAGTAAAGAAGAGAAAGAAATGCAGGGAGGATAGAGAAAGCACAAGAGGACTGACCACCAGACAAAGCGTGGAAAAGAAGAAGAAAACAAGAGAGAGCTTTCAAAAGACGACGCTGGCGTCCTGAGGCTACGGTGAGATCTAGACTAATTCAAGATGACACGAGGCATGGCAGCGTTCCCCGTCTCTGCTCTCCATGCCTGCTGAGCCAGGAGGGAACAATGTAGCGAGCGGGGGAGAAGCCCGGCTTTGCCCACAATGTCCAGCAGAGACTGAGAACAGCAGTGTCCTGTGTCCTGAAGCTGATGTGAGGACAGAAGTAGGCCACTTGCCTGACAGCACAGGGACACACCTGCCTGAGAAGCCCTCCAAGAGAGAGGAGGTAGGTGGTGAGGGTGAATGTCAGATTTCATTCAGGGTTGTTGTTGTATGATTTTGTAGGCTAGACAGCTATACCTTCCTTAAAGTCAAAGCAACAAAAAAACAAAAAAAAAGGGAAAAGAAGATATGGCAAAAGGGAAGGAAATACATAATTGATGAGTTAAATTATCCGGACTTCTTCACCCGTGGTCCCGTACCTTTGCTCTGGCTCCTGCGGAACTTGACAGCTGCCAGGTTGACCAGGTTCATGCCGTACAGGTTGTAGTCCATGAAGAGCTGCAGCAGGTAGGGGATGTGGCCTTCGTGGGGCTGGTAGCTCTTGTTCATCACTGCTCCGCTCTGCAGCAGCTCACACACCCTGCAACACACACATTAGGATATAAGGTGTCATCCTGGTTGGTTGGTTCTGGATCATTAGTAGGACTGGGTATCAGTACTCAATACCTTTAAGAAATCGACCGAAATAAATGTATACCAAGTAATATGGAAACGTCTCCTATCAAACAATAACTACAATCGATACATTTTGCACCCAGAACTAGAAAAATATGACTATTTGTATGGACTTGCTCACAGTAAATCAACGCAAGCGTTTTTCGATTAAATGCAACATGTGATTGGTCCACTGCCACAGCAGCTACAACCCGTCTGTGGTGGTGAAGTCGTGGTGAATTTGAGTTAGCGTGCTTAGCAGTTCAGCAGCCAAGATGCCATCTAAACGCTCTAAAGTGTGTCTACACTAAACACCTGTTACACCAGATAAAAGACAGAGACATACATGTGGAATGGGTAACTAATGAAGTACTCAGTTGGGATCAGAATCACTTTAAAGGTACTTCTACTTTTGAAATCAAGGCTTCTATGCCTGCTATAAGTTTGGCTGTTGGTCTGTGTCTGATCAATGGTGTCAACAGTCATTATAGTCCAAATCTTTTCTCCACATCATGAAGAAAAACAAGAAGAAGGCTAAAGGGCTACTCCAGTGATTGTGTATTGCACTCATGAAGCTGAGGGACAAACTTTAAAAAGAAAGGTCAAAAATCAATGCAGCAAAGATATGATGACTTTCACACATACAGACTCAAACAATGGAGACACTCCTTAATGCTAAATGGAGAATTTCAAAGTCAAAATCAAAGCTCAACTTTATGCAAATGTCCTCACAGGGAACATGTTAAACAACAACCTGCTGACAATCAAACTCTCTCATTTCCTCCTGCTTCTAAACAATATAACGTTAACAAGTTACTGCAAATAGAAAAATAATGCTTGGAAACACGTCGCTCAGGAAATTCACTACTTTGTCGTGTACTGGTATAGAGCAATATGTGAAAATATCAACATGCTTCATGCTTAACTGTGCTGGAGACCACAGAGAAAAACCTTTTTAAAAGTGTCTGTGTTACTCTCTCAGTACTTCGGCAGCTTCTAACTTAATCTGTGTGGTTTGACATTCAGATATCTGCTTCATTTTACACTTTCCTCATCTCTTGGCCGTATCGGAGCTGTGTTTAGTTTCTGCTGATAACAACACTTCCTGCTGCTGCTGTTTCAGATTAAAAGCTTTCCACTGACAAATGAATGGAGGACTTTACAGGAAACTAAATGTTTTTCAGGCGTGATGATGTCGCCTTGTTGCAACAGAGATGCAAATCTGTGTCCCCCAGTCACACCGAGCCAGCATGTGTATGTCAAAAGCTTATTTAAGGTCTTTCCTGGAGTCATGTTTCCTCTTTGAAAGGTCAGAGCACCGTGCTGCTGACTGATAGACTGACTGATCAGAGATGAGCTCTGCCACTCCTCCCATTCTCTTAGTCTTCACCAGCCTCTTTGTCCATTTCTCTTTCTCTGCCTTGCTTTATTTACCTCGCTCCATTATTCTCCAACTTATTCAGTCAGTATCTTAGTCTCCTTCCCATTCTCCACTCTCTATTCTCTCTCTCTCCAGTCTCACAGTTATATATTGTCTCCTCTTCAAGCTCAGTGTGAGTCAGTCATTCTCTGCCAGCACGGCTCCCCTCACACTGTCACCACTAACACTGATCTCTCTCTCTCTCTCTGGCAAACTAATCAGTCTTGTGTGCTTCCGTGCATGTGCGCATACAAACACACACTCACCAGATCAATTCTGTTCAGCTGAATGCGCAGCCATCGATTTCAGTTTAGTGAGGTGGCAGAGTCGTGTTGCACGCCGTCTGCCGTTAGCTAACATGAAACAACGGCAGCGTGGGATGATCCCTATTCAACATTAAACTGCATCGTTCTGCAGTGAGCTTACCTCTTGACCATCTGAGGATTGTACAGGTAGATCTTCATGAAATGCTTCTCCTTGGCGTGGTAGCCATAGAAAGGCCTGGAAGACAACATGCAGCATATCAACCAGGATCACTCATCATACATCATCTCATAGTTTTATTTTAGTCATGTTTCACACTGCTTTTAAATCTCTCCTGCCGTGTGGTGTTGGTTCACTTACATGCCAGAGACCTGCACCACCTTGAAGACGTGCTGGACGCTGGAGGCGGGGTTTCCCATGGCAACGTTGAGGGCCCTGTCGATGCTGAAGGCCACCTGGCGCATGTAGCGCTCCGGCTGCTGCCCGTAGCCATCGTACGGCACGTAGATGTAGGGGAACACGCCATGGAGGTGGAGACACGTCTTTTGGCCTGTAAACATGACAACAAATATGGAGTGAATGTCAGGTTTACAATTTCATCTCGTTCATCAGTGTTTGAAACTTTGCGAGGTCTTCATTTAACACAAGATCGCTTCCTATGAGAAACAACAGCTACACATTTCTCAATTTCTAAATGATTTGTATATTTGTAAACTTTTTTTTTCAGATAGGATTTGAACATGTTGGTCTGTGGCTGGAACATCCAAAACTGACAATATTTTAATACCACTGCTGATACAGAACCTGAGTTTCAATACTGAATCCTAAATGATACATTACTATAGAATGTCTACATTACTATCTATTAATATTAGAGATGCACTGATTGCAATGTTCCGGTCCGGTTTTTAAAATTCTGACCTGCTGATTCCAATTTTCTTTCTTTATAAGAATTGAATATGGAAAGATTTTCTTTCTCTTTATATATTTTATTTCTTTCTAAGAACAGTGACAGGATACACAAACTTTTCCTTAGTGGAAAATTAAAATCTAATTGTTTGCTCACAAAAAACATTAATTATTTCAATAAGTTACATTTTTCTCCAAAACAAAAAAGTGCACCAGGATAATAATAATAATGATGATGATAACAATAATAATAACAATCATTTATTTTTCCTGTCTGATAAAGTTTGTTGTTCCACATTTTTTCAACATTGTCCCAAACTTTGTGTCTTCTTTATTCGAATGCTGATGAACCTCAACCCCAACCACGTGTACGTGTGTGTGTGTGTGTGTGTGTGTGTGTGTGTGTGTGTGTGTGTGTGTGTGTGTGTGTGTGTGTGAGAACTTTCTGTTCCGTTGTGAGAATGACGCGACAGCATATTTCCACCAATACACACTGATTTGTCAGTATTGGCAGCCAGAGAGGAGGCATTTATTGTAAGACTGAGTAAACACAAAGGAACACACAGGGTGATGACTGCAAACTCCTCCACAATACAAATCCACATGTTCCTGTATCAAAGCTGTTGAATTTAAGGTGAGCTGCAACTCTGCACAAAAATCTGATGAGGATGTTTCTGCTGTGTACTTGCTGTTTTTGGGTGATGTCAACAATCCCCAGTCATAAATATCAAACATGTTTGACCCTTACATACTGTTCAGAGTCATATTTGACCAATGTTTTTATTTGAGAGCTGTAAAAACACCATATACACATTTCTTTTAGCCAGACTTTTTTCTAATTGTCAATTGTCAATCAAGTAGATTGCTTTTATTTTGTGCAGCTGATTCACATCTTTATAAACGCAAATGTGCAAGATAGACCTGTGTTTATTACATTAACTAAAAATCAGCATTAAAAATGTTGTAAGGGTTAACATACTGGTAATGAAGGACTGACAGTGAGTGGAATCAGAAGGCAAAATATTAGAATCCTTCATACCACAAACCACAGACTTTATCCACAGACTGCCAACAACAACTAAACTAAACCAGAACAGAGCAGTCTAACTCAGCATGTGTGTAAAGTCCACTCAGATAAAACAGTAACTGCAAAAACTAACTTAGAAAGTGTCCCAAAAACACACACACACACACAGTTGATAAATACAAAGCATGACAGTATAGCAGGATCTGAATCCACCCACTACACTCACACATTCATTTCCCAGCATGCACTGACACCATCTATAAGCTGCTCTGCTGTAGCCTTCCATGTGACTTATTCTACAGAGACCATTAAATCTACTGACAAGGGTGCAATTGAGATGGATGGAGTGTTCTGAGGGTCCGGTAAACTCCCCCCCCCCGGCCCTCCCTGTGCACTTTCTGACTGATCACTTGGAGCCAACGCAGATGGATGAGTGCGACGACAAAAAAAAAAAAAAGCCTGTAATGCTGTGATTCATGATGGACACGCACAGTGTTATAAAGCAGCCCATCAACTAATAACTAAACAGAGACGGGAGCGGAAGAGCCACACCAGGGGATTGTGGGAGGAGCGGAGTGGGAGGGTGAGATTTCGATTGGAAGTGATGAGAAGTGAGGTTCAGTTTTGAGAGAGAGAGAGAGAGGAGATGAGAGAGAGAGAGAGAGAGAGGGAGAAGAGAGAGAGAGAGGAAGGAGAGAGAGAGAGAGAGAGAGAGGAGAGAGAGAGAGAGAGAGAGAGAGAGAGAGAGAGAGAGAGAGAGAGAGAGAGAGAGAGAGAGAGAGAGAGAGAGAGAGAGAGAGAATGAATTCATAATGGGGACGTTGTGACATCATCGCTCCCCAGACAGACTGCTGCTGTAGAGTCATTTGAGGTGAGCTCTCACACTCACACACACACACACATTACTTCACACCAATAGAAGTACAGGACAGCACTTTAATCTGCATGCAGCTGTTGGGTTTAATGGGTTATATGATGGATAATAACAGCAGTCTAAAAAAATGAAGGTAACAAAAGAAAGGTGGAACTTTGTTCTTCTACTTGAACTGGTGATGGTGTGACAGACAGCTGGAGGTTGGACAGTGGGAGGCAGTGTTAAGCAGGAGCTTGACTCTTGCCCAGACCTGTCCGCACATGCCTGGATACATGCCCGCCTTCCCCCAGCATCATCACTGGTAGCGGGGCTTCAGGAGAGGAAGGAGAGAAAAGGGTGGTAGGAGGGGGAGGGAGGTCTGGCACTGTTCCTCCAGCCCAAACACACACACACACACGTATACACATGCACATCCATCCACACAGCTTGCCAATTCTCCATCCTTATGCTAGGGTATGACAGATGCTGCGTGCGTTGCATTGCCACAGTCTCCTGGGCGCTATTGATGAGATAGGTGGACCCCCGATTCAGAGCTTAGAAAAGAGGGAGAAATATTCCCAGCATCTCTCTCTCTCTCGCTGCACAGTGATACATATGACTGCTTTGAAATAGGAAGGGAGGGTAAGGAGAGGGGGGTGACGCAAGAGGAGACGTGGTACTGAAAGACAATGAGCTCCACAGGCTGAGCCTTGCCTGAATCAGACGTGTACTGTATGCCAGAGAGCACAGATTAACCATCACACTAACTTGATTAATAGCCGGGCTACTCTGTGCCGCCAAGCAGTCTCACAGGAAGTCTCAGCTTAGTTTAGCACAAAGACAGCTAACCTGAGCCTGTGCAGAAGTGACAGCATCCACCTACAGGCTTTCTGGAGTCTCCTCCGGTTGCCTGGCAACCTCACAATGACAACAAGACAGTATTACTGAAGTGAATAAGCGTATTCTGAAAATCTGCTCCTTTAAAGGAAATATACACCATTTTTATAGACATTCCTCTATTTTCTAATTTTTCCAATCAGTTGATTACTGTACTTTTTCAGGTATCTAAAGAGGCTTCAAAATAAAAGCGGGATGAGGAAGTAAAACAATCGTTCTTTGCATGATGTGGTGATAAATTGAAAATAATTACAGGAAGTGACACTTGTGTCCCAACACTGGTTTTAATGGTTTTATAGAATAGAATAGATCGTTATTGTCATTGCAAGTATACAATGAAACTGGGTTTGAGCAGTCCAATGCAGCATACAAAATAAAATATGATATAAAATATATACACATAAAACTAATTACACACACAAGCCAAAAACACATCTCACCCATGACCACATACTCATTCATAACCATAAAACTGTCAAATGTGTTCTAAAATATAAATAAATATATAAATAAGGGGCAATGAGACACGACAGTATACACAGCTCATTATTGCTCACTATTGTTGAGTTCACTATTGTCAGCATTTCTAATAATCGATTACTTGCAATTTCTCAAGCAAAATATGTAACATGACACATTTGTTGCCAGTATCGAACATTAAATAGACTGAAAATACAATTAAAGACAGATTAACCAATAATCAAACATGTTGAGATATGGAGTGAACTCACAGTAGGACTCTACTGTGGAGTGTGTGTGTGTGTGTCTCAGCTGTACAAGGCCAAGGTGTGTGTAGCTCCACTGTGAACCGCACAAAGGCTGGCAGCCACTCTACTGGTGAGGATGGCACGCGTCAGTCTGTCTTCAGCCTGCCGTGTCAACAGAGTCACACACACACACACACACACACACACACACACACACACACACACACACACACACACACACACACACACACACACACACACACACACACACACACACACACACACACACACACACACACACACACACACACACACACACACACACACACACACACACACACACACACACACACACACACACACACACACACACACACACACACACACACACACACACAGAGAGAGAGCGAACGAGCTGCCAACGCCGGCTTCGGCTGCAGTTGCTAGGCAACGGTGCCGGCAAAGCAAAAACCCCTGACGGACAGCGGGAGAGATAAACAAGTGATTCTTTCCACCCAGCTGGTCAAGCCGCAGAAAAGAGAGACGGAGGGAGGAAAAGCGTGTGTGTGTGTGTGAAAAAGAGAAAGCAAGAAAGAGTCAAAGAAAGATAGGAAGTAGACGGAGAGGAAAAAAGATAATGAGAGAGAACAGGGATGGGTGAAGACGGCGAGACGGAGATAAGGAGTAAGGAGTGTGTGTATGTTTGGGTGTGAAGGGAGAGAAAACGTTAGCGGAGAAAGTGGTCGAGATAATTAAGCAAGAGGAAAGGGAGCAGAGAGACGAGGACGGACCAGGTTTACTCGTTTTGAACGGAAAGAACATCTGCTGTTTCTATCATTGAGATTTTTGTTGCTGATAAAACACAGATAGTGCTCTCTGTATCACTTCCTTCCACTTCCATTCAGGTTACATCGTTTCTTCATCACCAGTTTCTTACTGTATTGTTTCCTGTAGATATTCTCCAGCATTTTGTTTTCTTCATTATCAGTTCATCTGTCGAATCTCCAAAAAGGTTGCATTTTGGTCATAATGAGGGGTGTGACATGATTATCAAGACAGGAAAGAAGATTAAAATACACATACATAAAACTTCTTAACGAGCCTCTGATGAAACAAGCTGAGTCAGAACATGTTGGGTTAAACTGGTCACAGCTGCACAAGCTGAATCACAAGCATATAACGGTTTAAACCTATAGATCGCTCTCATCTCAGTCAGTGGATGAGTTAGTAACTTAGTATTTTCCGCCTTTCTGATTCTTTAACAACTAAAAAACAGGAGCTCAGGAGGCAGAGCGGGTCGTCCACGAATCAGAAGATAAAAAGGTTTAATTGTCGAGGCTCTACCTCCTGAGTCACAGCCGCCCCAGAAAAGCTGGGTACAATTAATCACGATCAATGTATCTCCTCTGGATCTATTGATTGATTCATCTCTAATCATTTACTGGGGAGTAATTCTGCAGAGTGTGTCTGAGGCAACCGCTGTGTGTTATGAGCACCTGCAAGTCTCTCTCATTCTATTCCCCAGTATTCCCTCCTGAGCACATGTGCAGCTTCCTGTCTGCTGTCATGCTGGAAGATTTGTGAATGAGGGCAGGAGGGAGGGAGGGGGGGGGGCTGTGATGGTGCTTCAGGGGCCTTATCTCTAGAGGAGGAGGAGGAGGAGCGCCGAGGCAGAGGAGGTTCGCTCTTCCAAGTGTCTCCCTCCACCTCCACACA
Source organism: Scomber scombrus (assembly GCF_963691925.1). Classification (NCBI taxonomy): domain Eukaryota; kingdom Metazoa; phylum Chordata; class Actinopteri; order Scombriformes; family Scombridae; genus Scomber; species Scomber scombrus. Next base: position 26,814,720 of record NC_084986.1, on the reverse strand, counting down.
CACCCCCCCCACTCACCCTTGCTTCCTGTGGTAATCTGCACCGCTGCTCCATGACTCAGCACCTGGTGGAGCAGCAGCCTGACACCAGCACTGGGTCAGTCAGGCAGTCTGTCAGCTGCTTATAAGTAGGATGAGCCAAAGACACACTTCTAGATCTACTCAATCAATTAGTTCATCCAAAAAAGTCATTGATAACAGTGGGCTTTATTGTTTGAACTGCAGACTCCAGCTTCTCAAATGTGAAGATTTGCTACATTTCTTTGGGGGTTTTATTTTCAGACATTTGAACACATCTCATTGAGCTGTGGGATATTTATAACCTGCTTTTACCACGATGTTCTTATATTTCATAGACTAAACTAAATTCATAAACTTTGACAGGTCCCAACTTTTTAAATGTGATCATTTGCTGAGTTGGGTTTTTGTGGGAGTGCTGGTCAGATAAAGGAAGTGTTTACAGACTTTATGACTCTGGGAAATTATGATGGGCGGTGTTCACTAACATTTTGAGTTGTTTTCATACATTTTTTAGACAAAACAAATCGATCCATTTGGGGGTGGGTGGGGGGGGGGGGGTTGTTGAGAAATAAATTAAATAATCATAAACTGGAGCCCTCTCTGAATCTAAGGCTGATTGTTTTTTGGCCTACTTAAATCCAAAACAATAAAGGCCGAGCTCACAATCAGTGTGTACCATACTAGTCTTTGTATTTCTGCTTTATCACTATTCAATTCATACACTACAATCTGTGGCTTTATTCACTGAGCTCTGACCAACAGATGGTATTAAAAAAACTAAAAAAAACAACTAGCGTGGCATTTTCAGAGACGCCACATGTTCTGTTTGAGCTGCTGGTTGCTGTGGTCATGTGGACGTGACGCACCGCTGAGGATCAGCCAGGTTTCATCAGTACAGGACGGGAAGAGAGGCAGAGGAGAGAGTCAGCGACGGCACATCAGTCATCTTCGCTGCTAAGTTTTTCCGTGGAGTCTGTTTACTCTGTCAGCCACCTCTGCTTGGTAACTGGCCGTCGTTTGGAGCTTCGGTTCCAGTTACGCAGTCTCAACGTTTTATGGGAAAAACAGGGAAAGTCAAAGCTCCAGCAACACTTGTAGTAAAGGAGAAGAAACGCATTGGTCTGTTAATAAACTTCTCCTTTAATACAAGTGTTGCTGGAGCTTTGACTTCAGACTCTTTTCCTTCTCCGTGCACCTTGGAAGTAGGTGAAGTCGTGCCTCCAGGCAGAATGTTGGGATCTATCCAGTGTTTCTCAGGGACGGTAAGGTGAGTTTTGGGAGCTGATTAAATATGCAAATATGCTCATTTCCATCCATTTCTCATCCCTGTTAAAAGCACTATCACAATAGCTTCTCTTCTCTTTTCCAGGAAACACTCTAATGCTGCTAATCATATTCAGAATGTGGCATTTGCTGTTGGTCACTACACACCAATTATCCTCCTGCTCCGACTGTACTATTAACTGTACTGAAAAGAGCAGTGTGCATTTAGGTACAGAGAGAGACAGCACACGGCTCATACTTTCCGAGTTCTGCCTCTCCCCTCTGTAATCAGACAGACGGCTGCCACAGGGAGGAATGGAGGAAGATGTTAATAAAAACCGGTGTTGGTATTAATTAAAAAGGCCCGGGGAGAGCCGGGTGAAATGTGAGTGATCCCGCCGCCTGGAGAGAGAACAGTCAGAACGGCGGAATGCTCGAATCACGTCCGCCATGATGCAACTTTTAATCAGAAGGTGCACCTGAGTGGAGATGTTACACTGAAGCCCCCTTCAGCTAAAGTGCCAAGAGTATTCATGTGGATGTAAAGAATATGAGGTGTGTGGAGACGGTACTGCAGGCGCGTGGAATGGGAAAGTAGGTGGATGCACAGGCTGGGGTTTAGAAAAGAAAAAAGGTGATAGAAAGCAGGGCCAGTAATCTGACACACACACTGAAAACACACACACACACACACACACACAGTGGCAGAGTCTGGAGCAGCCTGGCAGAGAGCCAAGCAGATGAGACAGACAGCCGGTCTGGAGGAGGAGAGGAAGAGGCAGAGGAAGAGGCAGAGGGCTACTGACAGGGATGGATAAGCAACTCTGTGCTACAAACTATCTCCATATTTTTAAGACTTTTTACATATTTGTGTCTTCATTGTGTAAGAAAACTGTGATTCTGAGACTTGTTTGCAGTCTTACCAAGAATCACAATTGCTTCTACACCTGCTCTACATGTACAATCAGAGCTGTGTTAAACTGCTGAAGGTTAACACATTTAGACTTTAGCAGTTCAGTTACTACAGTAACAGTATAGATGGCTAACATTAACATATGAACACATGAGAAATCATTTGGCACCCATCTTATCTGTGACAGAGTGGAGGAGGTGTTAAAAGCTACCGGTTAAGCCTGGCTTTGACATTAAGAATCTCTTTATTCTTTTTTAATGTTCTATTTTTGTTTTACAATTGTATTCTACTTTATTTTATGTTATTTTATTCTCATCATTCTATATATTTTTTAATCTAGTTTAACTCTTAACTTTTTCTCTTATCCTCACTTATTTTTATTCTCTTATTTATTTTAGATTTTAAATATAAATCTTTTTTATTTTATTTTAATTTTTTACATTTTTATCACTTATTTTCCCTCATGCATTGGTTTCAAATTGTTCTTTGATTTGATTCCTTTTCTTTATGTTTGCCTCAGTCTACACTTGACACTCAATCAACTGTGAAGCACTTTGAACTACATTAACCTGTATGAAAAGCTGCTATATAAATAAAGTTTGATTGATAGATATGGAGCGGTTTTTGCGGTTTTCTCTGAGAAGAAAACAGACAGATGCTCATGTCAGCCGTCATTATATTAACTATCTACTCACTGATGTAGTTACACCTCCTAAAAATGTGCCTCAAACTACCTCCAGAGCTGGTTTGAATGGTCAAATTCCAATTACACATAGTTTAGTTATCCAACCCACACAAGACACATGTAGTGAGTATAAAATGGGGTATTAATTGTAATCTGTTAAAAGAGGTATATGGATGAGGAGGGGCTGAGTTAATGGTTTGGTTGTATTTATTTTTGACACCAGCCCCTTAATAAAATAATTATATAACATTTCAGTAGAATTTCACAAAAAAAAACAATGATGTATCAAAACCAGAGATATAAATGATGGAATCTAAAAGCATGTGATATGACGCAGTTTTGCTTTGTTTGTGCATTGGGACGAAATGAGAAAAAAAACATTGTTCAGTTTGAAGTGAGGACAGGCAGGAAATAGACAGAGGGGAAGAGGAGGATGTGCTGCAGAAGCTTCAGGCCACATTTGAGAGCATGTGATTCAGTCCTGTCTCGAGCCAACATGATGATCTTTTCTTTTGTTTTTTTGTACATTTCTCTCTGCACTGCAGTGACTACTGGTGTACCACATCTATATTCATGGAAACTGAATGTAAACCCACTACCCTCTCTCCTAGGAACAATCCTCCTTTCAGGTTCTGGCGGTGGTCTAGAAAACAGACGCCCACGTCCAAAAAACCACAAACACCCGCCGCCCACGCAAAAAAATCCTTAAGCCCCGTCTATGAAATTGGATGAGCTTGTGTGTTTTGCTGTGTTATCCTGCACATGTGTAAATTTAGTATACTCCAGGAGGAAAATAACTGCTCTGCATGATGAAAGCAGCCAATCAATAGCTCCTCTGCCAGAGTGGCGATGCTGGCACCGTCCGTCATGCTCGCTGCCACCGCTCTAATGAGCTAATTGCTGGTGGAGTGTGTGATTGTGTCGCTCCGTGATGTCGGGGGGGGTCATTCCAAATGCATTCTGGTGAGTGGAGTAAGTTAGTGGAATGCAGCTGACTTATTAAGATGTACAGTGGAAGGGAAAATCATATTAGCCCTCAATCTGTGGTGGTAGAGCTCCATTAAAGGGCCAGTTCCGAAAAAATTTAAACATGTCCTCACCTACCTCTAACTGGCATCTGGCCATGCAGATAGTTTTTGTTTTATATGTCTGGGTTTTGAGCTTTCTGCTTCTACTGCAATGCAATATTTGATTCTGTATATTTATAAAAACTCACACATGCACAGAATGAGTGTGTGCGTGTGTGCGTGTGTGCGTGTGTGTGTGTGTGTGTGTGTGTGTGTGTGTGTGTGTGTGTGTGAGAGTGAGAGACGGGGAGAGCAATAAGAGAAGGAGTGAACAGGAGGGTGACAGCTCTCTAAATCACACTCTTTCTAATGGATTCACTTCCATCATCTGCTCCTTAAATTAACTGCTGCAGAGGAGAGAGGGGACGGGGATATACAGATGAGCAGTCAGCATATGAATGAGAGCGGAAGAGGACTTTATGTTCCCTGCTTTATAAACTAATCACAGAGGCCTGTGCTTTCTTTAAGAGAGGTTGCTGAAGTCCGGCAGTGGTGGGAGCTTGTGTTCAGATTCTATTGCTGCCTACATCACTTCTTCTAGAAGCTCAAATGGCCCCGCTCACAGTTATTATGTCAGCTAGACAAGTGGCAGATAGCGTGGGCTAAAGGGCTGAGAACTAATAAAAATGTTTCAAGAACTAATATAACATGTTCAGACTACTGGACACCTATGCTCATCTCCAGTCTTTTAACACGTCCTGCACTGATGACATATTTTCCTGTCATATCCTGGCTGGGGACACATCAGCACACATTAGCATTTACACTACAGAGGATATTTGGTCAAATGCGTTCCAGACCACATCGGCAAGTGATTTGAGTGATGGGATCACAATGTGTCTCAGAGGTCCACTTGTGATGGGGACCACCCGAGACGCATGTTAATATCAGGTGTATACAGGGTGAATATGTACTCTTTATACATAATGCATGGGGGAGCATCTAAGCACCTATTCATTTTGAGCCAGCCTCTCCAAAGGACCAATTCAGGTTCCCAGTGTGTGGCCATTGAAGTATTTTAATTGAAGTGGTCAGTAAAAAGCACTCAGGTGGGTTGGAGTGGAGGCCGCAGTGATTGGACTGGCTGGCAGGTTTGTAGTGACGGTGATGAGTCTCATGAAGCTCTGAAAACAAAATCCTGCAAAACCTGACAGTGGAGCTGTGAGCAAAGACAGATATAATGTAACTTATTTTCTGCTGCATCCACTGTTGTTGCCAATAGTGACACGTACAAGTCTTTCCATCACACAAACATCCATGAACATAGAACAGAAAAGTTGAATGCCTCTTAAATAGGTGTTTCCTTTAAGTCTCATCTTGTGTAGATGGATGGTCATGTGACAATGCTCAACAAATGGTCCCTACCAGAACTGGACAGGGGTCAGTGCAGTCAGAGTACCTGGTATGCATCCTAACCTCTAGGCCACCTAAACCCAGGGGGTCTATCTCTTAATGGCCCCTTCTGCCAAAGCAAATGAGATACAGGGACCCCCCTTGCTCTTCTCTCCATCTGCAACTCAGAATATAAACACATGACAAAAATCACTGGCTGTTCCTCTCACGCACAGTATTAACTGCACCGCTCCAGTCAGTCCACGTTGCTTTAAACAGCAGTTCCTCATCCTTTTGTACTGTGACGCTCACATAAACAGAGCAGCTGTGGTGCAGTTAAACAAGCCTCATCACTGATTCAGCTGGATGGACTTCACATAAAGACTGATAAAAAACACTTTTTTTAAATCTCTTCTGCAGCGCAAAGCGCAGATCTTAACCATACGCCCGCCACCGATCTCCCATCTGCGACGCAAACCCGACACTTCCTGTCGCTGTTTCGTATTTAATGCCTGTCACTGTCCGACCGCTACGCCGCTTTAATTAAGCATTACAGGAAGAGAAGCCTCGGTTGCCGCGGTGAGAACATTAAGATATTTTACTGCGCTTGGCTTTCGTCGGCGGATGACAAACAAACAATCTCTCATGTGAATGTTCGTTTGGGAGCTATTTCAGAGGTCTCGATTGAATCGCACATCTGCAGCAGATGGGAGTTTACCCGGTTGTCAAGGAGTGTTCGTTTTCCATTTTTTTTGAAGGATTTCTCTTCCATGTTGGCTGGAAAGTTGAATTACAAGTCCATTCTTGACCTAAATAAAACAATTTGACCTAAAAGATCCTTTTCAATCCACTCAGAAGATAAAAGTTTGCCAAGTTGTTAGAGGACCTTTTAAACATGGCAAGGGAGGGATGAATGGTAAAAGAATGTCATTACATCCCCAGCAGATATGTTATGTATTAGCATTTCCTCATACTACAATTTCAGGATGGTTACAATTAGGGGTTGCACAATTATGGCTTACTAACAAAAGCCTCTCCCAAAAAACCTGGCTTGAACCACCAGCTTTCTTGCTGTGGTTCTTATTGAAAGAGCTTGGTGGGAGGGTGTCCAAGCCTGAAAAATGGCCGGGTGACTGTGTCTGGGCTTTGTTAACTGGACAAATAGGTGGGGGCTGTCCATCCTGCAAGAACGCCCAGGCTTGTCCTGGCTGGATGCCTGAGCAACGGGCCAGGGACTGAGAGGAGATGACGTCCCAGCCTGGTTATTCCCAAACAAGCTGGGTGACTTCTTGCGTCGCTCCTGTGCACAGTTAAAGCCTGGATACTGAGGTGAACATCTGAGGCTGGGTAAACATGCATTTTAACGCTTAATGATTTTGAAAGTGATGTTTTTGTGCCCAGTCTTGGTGACAATGGAAGAGTACAAATCTTGCCCACTGCATCTGAGCCAGTCCATCCCAATCACATAACACCTTTAGTGAAGTCAGTGTAATTCTGACAACACAAGAAACAAATAGTGATATAGTTTCACTTAAATCCTGTGTCTAAGAGATGGTTTGTTGTACGGACGAGCAGCTGGACGGCAAGCTATCCATTGTCCCCCTGCCCTAGTTTCATGACAGAGAACAGAATCAGCTCCCCGTTTTCCCTTAATGACCGCTTTGTAGCCAGCATGTCCCCGTCGCTCAAGCTGAGCCTGCTGGAGGACAGGAACGGAGGTTCCTTCCTTGCCAGCTATCCCCCCGACAACTCCATGGCTGAGGAGACAGACGGCACAGTAGAGCCAGTCATCAGAGCGGACGAGATGAGACTGAACAGATGGTGACTTGGAAGGTGGTTCCTGTCAGACCTTTGTTAAACTGACAAACGAGAATGCATCAATCTTAATAAATATGAACACAAAAATCGAGGATGGCTGCAGTGTGATGTTGGCCTTCCTCGCATTTGCTCTTATTAAGATGCCTGTATGTGTGTCTGGCTGCTCAGACCAGAGCACAGATGGAGGCAGCAGACTCTGACAGATCTGGACGGGTCAGGGATAGCTCAAAAGCAAGACGGACTACTTAACGGATGGGAAACAGGGCTTCTCCACTGGAATGAAAGAATGAAAGATCTGATGATGAAAATACATAACCTTTAACATCAAAACCACAACAATCTGTGACCTTACAGGAATTGCAAACGGCAGTCCCAGCGGACCAGGCTGGATCTCTCGCACACATATGACGTGCTCTTCTCCTCTCAAACAGTGAACAGAGGGAGTAACAGGATGATGCTCCCTAATGCGTCCTCTTTTGTAAAGGTGACATCTTTTAAGTCGGTCGCTCTCTTTTTCTCTGCGTTTTCCATCCATCCATTTCTCGCCTGTTCTACCTGTCGAAACGAGAACAAACAAAGGTGCTAACATGTCTTCCTGGCAGCTGGTCAGAGGCATGTCCATGTGTGGCTGTGAGTTCAGATGAGGCCTGGGACCTCTGGTAAATGTCATCCCCCTTTCACCTTGTCTGTATCCCCTCTATCCCCATAAAATACAAAAATAAATGCAAAAAATACCTCCTGAAATAAAACCTATATGGGAAATTAGGACACCCCCAGATAAATGTGGATACTATAATACGTGGAAAGTACTTTTACTAATACCCTCCTGATCCTTGAGCAGGACTGCCAGTTTGACTCTGTGATTGTGTTCCAGCTAGAAAAATAAATGTCTGGACTGAATCTAAGTTTCCGATGTATTTTATTTTTCAAAAGAACGTACTTTTTCCCCCAGAAATGTGAAAACAATGAGACGGCCGTCAGCTGGTATAAACAAAACAGTCACAGTAAAACCATAAGATATCACAATATGTAACAATAGTGTATGGACCCACATACAGGTGGCCCACTCAACAATAGTAATAGCTGCCAATATACATTTTGGTATGCCAGGATCATGAAACCTCTCCAGCAGACCCACAGTTGAGAGCATTTTATGCCTGAGACTTGTGCTGGTGGAGCTGGTTGACTTACTGTTCACTCCCCTCATGCATAAATAGGATCAGATAATTGAATCATACGGCTCTTCTAGATTCTCCAAATGCTAATTGAAATAATGCATCAAATTCTAATAGCACAAAGAGTCATTGGGGGAGATTTGTAACCATCAGGAAAATGTATTCACCGTCAGTGGGGTAAGTGTTTTTGGCTCGGTGTGCCACCAGAAGATGCCACTATAGCAAAAATCTCTTTGCTGCCCAGAACTGTTCCTGGGGGGTCGCTGTGGATGAGATCGACGCAGCTGTGCAGGTTTGTTATGAGCCGACTTACAAAAATAAGAACTCTTAAAGCTGCTTATTTCTTTGAACCCATAAAAAAATTGTTAACTGGTCCCAGCAGCCTGTACTGCTCTGTCCCTATTGACTGGAAATTAAGACAGCGGGACAAATAGGTTGCTTCAGATTGGTTAGGCCAAAATAACAACCACTCCTAAACCAAAAACAGGCTAAGGCAAACTCAATTCTGCACATTCAATTAAAAGAAGTGAAGATTTATTTTTTGTTTTAGATAGAAGAATATATGGAATTTAAAACTTCAGCCCATTTTAATACAATTGAAATTGTACTTGACTGGAGAGATTTAAATATGTCAGCCTTCAACAGATTTTCCCAGTAAAAGGCAGTGACGGAAACCGAGATTCAATCTCATTATCAGTAGGGCTGGGTATTGGTACCCGATACCTTTGAGGAATGGACTGAAATGAATGGATACCAAGTAATATGGAAACGTCTCCCCTCAAAAGTTTCCTGTAATCAATCCTTTTTGCACACAGAGCTAGAAAATATGACTATTAGTATGGACATGCTCACAGCCAATCAATGCAAGTGTTACATATGAATCATTTAGAGACTTTCAAAATGCATTTGTGTAAAAATCTAATCATGTGAATGTGGAGGAGTTGTGGCATTTTATTTAATGAATGCTTCTATTCACATGATGAGTATCAATGAAGTACTCAGTTGGTTTCAGTATCACTTTAACGGTTATTGGATTGGTACCAGTATCATAACTTTTTAAACAATACCCAGCCCTAATTATCGAGCTACGTTATTCAGTCAGCTAACGTTGAATGTATCTTCATTTCAGCCATTAGCTCCTAAATCTACAGTTCTGTGCCCCCTGTTTGATTCAGATAGCTGATGTATTAATTGTAATTTTGGACCTCTGGGAAACACCAATTACACGTATAAGAAAATTACAGCAACATTTTGTGCTATTCTTTTGTTCCTGGAAGTTAATATTCCACTTTCACACACCAAGATGTAGCCTTCCCTCATTTCCCACATGGGAGTAAACCCTAACACTACAAACACTTGGATGTGTGTGTGTGTCTCTACAAGTAATACATTAAAAATCAAATTATTGCGTCATTACAATGTGAAAGCAATCATCTTAAATAAGCATCAGCTTTGATGTTAAAACCATACCGATTTATTTTGTAGGGGAGGGTTGTCTTTTAAATCAGTTCAAGACAGCAGATGAGGCAATCCGTCATCTGTTTGTTCAGACAGACGTGGTGTTGTTCCTCTGAGAGAAATGTAAGATCTAAAAAGGAGGTATGTAAAAAGATAAAACTACAAACAATTGTGCAGCACGTCCAATAATATCCTCTGTCATCCATCAGAGGACCGAGTCAGCACAGAGAGTTGTGAGGTCCAAACTGAGCTGCTCCACACCAGATCTGTTGTTACCAAGGCTACTATTCATCCTGTGTGAATCAGATGTTCTCCACCTCAGTGAGGTCAGCTCGCACACTGGAGGGAGGCGCGGGACGCAGCAACAGACAAGTGGAAATCTGGGAGGCTGTCAACAATCTCCTACTGAGCAAAAACCCAGTCTCCACGTACCGAAGTGCATCAGTCGCATAAATCACAATGGAGACTGTGTGTGTGTGTGTGTGTGTGTGTGTGTGTGTGTGTGTGTGTGTGTGTGTGTGTGTGTGTGTGTGTGTGTGTGTGTGTGTGTGTGTGTGTGTGTCTAGGGAGAGAGAGACATGACTTGCATTAGTAGCAGTGTGCTGTCTAACAAATGAAGCAGACTGATATTAGAGCACTTCTAGCGGTGCAGCCACAGAGCTAGACCAGGATGCTGGTCCAAAAACTCAGGACCAGGAAAGATCAATCAATCTGTCCTTCACAGCATCTGCATTTTTTTAGTGTTTCTGTGACTTCTGACAACTGTTCAAAGCTCCAAGATCCACAGCATAAACCACATCTAACTAGTGCCACGTTTAACACCTGTGTTTATTAAATGATCTCAAGCTCATAGAACATCTTCACAGACAATTCCAGTTAATTACAACGTATGTTCTGATGATCATTGAAGTGAAGCCTGCAAACTATTTCAGCCAGTCAATATGAGTCTGCTGCTATTCTCACGAAACACTCCTTTCACTGTAACATATAACCGACCCACCCTCTGCATCATGGTGGTGTACTGCTGAGCTCCACATCCACCTGTAGGCTCTGAGTCTACATTCCCCTCGGAAGGCATTACTGTCACTCCCCAGTCCCTGCTGAGCTGAGCTTTATGTGTCTCTGTTAGGAATGTCAAGGTCAGAGTGTGAATGCCAAAATATCAACACTGTCCCTATTCTACATTCACATAATAATACATTCCACTTGGCTTGGTAGACTAAACATCAATTGTGTTTAGGGCCTGACCGATATATTGGACGACCGATATTATCTGCCGATATTGTACATGCTGTCTGAAAGTGAACCGACGATATTGTTCTCCACTATTGTTGTTGTTATAGTTGTGGTATGGACTACACCATCCACTTGAATTAGGACAATAATTAAAACTATATATTTATAGTTATCGTTATAGTTATTAGGGGTGTGACGATACACTCAGCTCACGAGACGAGACATGATATTGAGTTCATGAGATCGAGACCAGATGAGATTTTAACTATATTTTTAAGGAAACTTCAATGAGGAAATATATGACTGTCACACACAAAGGGTTTCCCCATATAGATAGATATTTTATAGATAGATCATTTTGGTATTTATGGAAATAAATATCACAACCAGCAGGTAGAAGCTGTAACAAAGTTAATGATCCACACGTGACACTATAAAAAGAAGACATGATGTGCAAATGAGCGATAGAAAACCCATCGTCTTTTTTTTTTTTTTTTTTGGTGCACGCCCTTAATATTGCTTAACGGGACAACATTCACCTCAACGAGAAATATCGTCACGTTTTAATCTCGTCACACCCCATATAGTTATTGTTCTCACTGCGGACGACCCTTAACACTTTGTTATCACTTTGAACCATGTTGGATTTACCCGAGGGTTTGTTAAGAACTTGTGTTATCATCTGACTGATCATATGTTTGAACTTCTTTTTTTAGCGATGTAGCCATGCTCCAGATCTAACCAATGAACTTAGTGCTTACAATGTTGTTATAACCAATAAGAATAGAATAATGGGAAACCCTGGTGATTGGGACTGAAGTGCTGACTGTAGTTTAAACCTAGCTCGGGGGGCTTCGTTGTACGTCATTCCCCTTCACTGTTCTTTCTCCTCGATTCCTGCCATCTCTGTTCTGTCTGCTTGGTTAATAAAAGGCACAGCAATGCCAAAAACATTCTAAAAAAAAAAAAAGTAACAGTGGCCAAGAAGAGATAATGTAATAAACCACAATTATCCATTAGGATGGTTTTACAGGTCTCATGCCTTTCATTTGCTTCAGGAATGTTTTCCATTCAAGGACGCAAGTATCAACTGGCATCCTTCACTTTAACACTGGCCTGTTGACTAACAGCCCCCCCACCCTCCCCCTCCCCCCTGCTCCACTGCCAAGGTGCCCTCGAGCAAGGCACTGGTTCCACTCTGGTTCCAGCAGAGTTGGTCGGTGGCCAGTGGTAGAAGCCTGTGTGTGTCTGCAGCTCTTGAGCTTTGGTGAGTAAATGAGTGAGCCTAAAGCAGGCTGGTGCTGAGGCACACATGCTCAGTCAACTTTCCTGGGATAAAAGAACAAGAGTGTATAAAAATAAAATAAAAAAAGACTGATCGTGTCAAAGAGATCAAAGCCTGCGAGTCTCAAGTCACCTGAGCAGGAGTCAGAGGAAGGGCAATGATAGGAATCACACAGCATCAGTGCAGGTGGAGAGAGAGATGAGGAGACAAAGTGTTTCCTGGTGATTCTGGGATTTCCTGCAGACTGTGGATCACTGTATTCTCACCACATAACAAACCACCTCTGTCTGACCGCTCTGTGGCAGTAATATCAATACCTGAGCACTGTTTAGTAAAACTGTCATCCAGAGAAGGCTGAAGAGTTGGCTCTCAGCTACTCTCAACTGTTATTTACTAGTGGGGGCTGCGCGATATGACCAAAATCTCATGTCCTGATAGAAGACATTTCATATCCAGATAATGATACCTATCACAACTGATCAACAACTGATCTACAAGTCATCAATGTGTGGACACTAAAGGCAGTTTTGAATTGCTATTTCGCAAAGAGAGGTACATACTCCATAACTTCAACTCGCATATCTTTAAAAGATATACACAACTGTATGTATTAATACAGGCCTGTCATGATAACTACTTCTATTGGACGATATATTGTCTCAGAAATAATCATGATAAATGATATTATTGTCATTTGAAGATCATTCTATACCACTGATATAATGATAATATAATAGTATAATAATTTAATAGCCTCTCCCTCCTCCTCATCTTTGAATTCAAACACTTTTACTAGAACTGTGTACAGGAGTGATACATGTAGCAAAATACAGATTATGTTTCAATAAACCCATTTTATACATATTTTAAATATGTGCATTTAAAAAATTCAGTGGAGATTCAAAACATTCAACAGGTGACAGGAACTAACTAACTGACTGCATCTATGTTTACATCCATGAAACTCCATATACATAATTCAACTATTTATAAATCCTTACGACCACATAAAAAATGGTATGAATAAATATTAGAATTTGTTAAAGTGAAGCAGGAATTACTTATTAAAAAAAGAAACCTGGTCTGAATCTACGCCCCACTTCTGATCTGATTGGTGAATGAAGCATTGATAGTGAAAGTAATCCGTGCATCACTGTGCAACAAAGACAACAAGCCAAAAAAAAAAAAAGAAGAGAGATGAGATGAGATACATTCATTTATGTCATACTAGGTGGGAAGCTGCAATGGATAGCATAATGTGAGGCTGAATTACTGTTTATGTAATCTAGTTGTGGCCTGTCCAGCTTTTTTTATTTTATTTTGCCAACATGTTGGATTTCCACTTAAAACTTGTGCAACATTTGGATAGAAACCCTAGAAAGACAAGAAAAGAAAAATGAAAGAGACAAAAAAAAATTGGCTTGTAGCGCAAGCGTGGACAGAAACACAGCAGAGAAAGAGAAACAAAGACAAACAGAGAGGGTATGACTGAGAGGAGGAAGAGAGAAAAAGAGAGTGTGAGCCAGAGGGAGAGGAAGAGGGAGAGAGAGAGAGAGAGAGAGAGAGACGGGGAGAGAGGAGAGAAAAGAGCAGTCCATCCAGTGAGAGTGTAATTAGCAGGCTGAGAGTTTACAGGAAGAACCCTGTGAACTAGGACACTTTATTCCCACATAACCTCAGCTGAACTTCTCCTCAGAGCAGACACGGGGAGGGAGAGAGGAGAAGAAGAAGAAAAAAAGAAAAGAAAAAAAAAAGCAGGTCTGTTTGGCCAGAGCGCTGCACATAAATATGGGGAGCATCAGAGTAGGCCATTTAGGCCAAGCACAGCCTAGGGGCAGGAGCATGGCAGGGCCAGGACAGGATACACACACGCGCGCACACACACACACGCACACACACACACAACGTGGAAGGGGGGAGGGGGGTTGAAGATGCAGTGAGGTATAGTGGAATAGAGGAGCTGGGAGGAGGAGGCGGAGCAGGAGCTTGATTCAATTACACTGCACCTACATGTAAAGTTAACAAAATAAAAGCCTGTTTCTATGCAACAGAGGAAGAGAGAAATACAAGTTTGCTCCAGTGCAAAGTACAAAGACATAAAACATTACAGTAGGTTTGCTGCTTATGTGTTGCCATTGGACTTTTTAATTTAATGTTTCATACAAGCAGTCGAACCAGCCATAAATAACATGCTGCAAGGGAAATGTTTGCTCACTGAGCAGTTGAAGCATCTGACCACACTGGAGGAAGCAACAATCATCAGTAATATGTTTGAAGCTACAACAATATCACAAAGCCATAAACATTATCACATGTTAGTGGAGGTGGTGGAATGATATGTTTTCAAGGTTGCACAAAAGTAACATTTATATATTGAAATTCACCACTTTTTCTTCCAAATCAGTCACATGAGATGGGCAGCTGGACAACTAGGCATCCTCATTGGTGATGCTATTTGATTACTCGAAAAAGTCCAACCAATAAAAATCATCCACAATTTAACGACAATCCCACCTTAATTTCCATCAAATCAAACTCCCAGTCTCTCCGTTACTCATAGTGACTTAGTTTTATTAATTAATACATTTTTTTCGGCCACTGGCATGTGATCACAGTCAGTGTATTTTTTAATGCCAAAAATAACACCCAATATCCATTCATTCAGAAATCAATAGCATTTGTGAGCCTCTCTATGCAGCACCGTGTCATTGCCTAGAAAACATTTAGTAGCGTATCTCCTTTAAGGCATAGGATAGTGAGTAATGTGTGTGGATAGGCAGAAAAGTGACTGTTAATGCACGCGGAGCAGAGGAAGAAGTTAGCACTAAGTTGTCCTGTTACTATAGTTTGTTTCATTGTTTGTTGATGTAGCCTGTAGATATGTCTCTGGAGGGGCAACAGCTGAGAGCTCACCAAAATAACTGATTCATCAATTTGAAAATGATTTAACAGTTCACAAAGAAAGACTACACGTGCAGGTGAAGCTACTGGTGGAGTTCAAACTGTTCTATTATAACTCAGCAGGACGGCTTAAGGGACAAAAATGATCCCTGCTCTATAAAACAGTAGCTGTCCAGCTCACTAATGACTGCAGCCATCTTAATGCTCAGGCATGCGAGTGTGCGGGGCTACGAGATAAAAAAGAAAAGAAAAAGCTGGGTGTGGAGGATTTAAATGGTGCATGGAGCTTTGAGTTGAGGATGACAGGGGGGAGGAGGGGAGAGTGGGTTGACATGGTGAAGGGCAAAGGCCGGACTGGCTCTGGTTGTAAACACTCTTCTGTCTCTGTCTCTCTCTCTGGGCGCTATGCGGCAGCTCGCCTGTGAAAAGTGGTCCAGGACGATCCGAGGGGCAGGAGGGGAAGGGGGGAGTGGGGGATGAAAGGAAATGCTGTTGCGATTCGGGGGACTGAAAGTGAAAACCCTCGAAACTGGAATGGCATGTCGAGGAAAACAAAGGAATGTGGAGGGCAATAGGAGAAGAGGGGAGGAGGAGGAGGAGGAGGAGAGGCTGAGTACAGCAGAGAAAGAGAGAGAGTCATAGAGTGTGACCAGCAGAGGGGAGATCCTGCAGCTACTGAGACACCAGCCACACTAACAGACATGCAGGGATATACTCATTCACACACACACACACACACAACACACACACACACACACAAACACACACACGCTATCTCTCTCTCTCTCTATCTCTATCTCTCTCTCTCTCTCTAAACACAAGGGCTACAACATCACTGTAGTGATGCTGATCCTAAACACAGATAGGCTGCTCTGACTGTATGCTACTACACAATACAGCCTATAACAGCACTTCTCTGCAGCATCTCCACATATGATCAATGAGCCAGTCTTACTTTTGGTCTCTAGCAATGGTAACTCATCTGCACACCTCACAGTGTCAACAAGACTTCCAGACAGGAATAAGACTCAACATCATTTCATCACGCCTCAATCCTTTCACATCCCTTATTATTTTATTAGGGTTATCTTTTTAACTATTCCACCAGCTGAGCTAAAGTGAACTTCATTAAACTGAATTTGCAAGTAAAAAAAGGCCAAAATAAAATATAAAATGTGAATTAAGACACATTCTGAATCTGACTACAAATTATTAAGTTGATCAAATTTCAATGGAAATTCTTAAATTGATGTGAAGTGATCAGTAGTCACTCACCTAAAATCACATTAACAGACATTCTAATTTGAATCATTACCATTCATTTGCTGCAGCTGATCTGATGGTGATGTTTGTTATATTAACCAGGGATGGCAATGGTTGGCCTGGTGCCTGTTTCCCCACCGTACAGAGAGATTTATTTCCCTTACTCAAACACCTCTGTTTAGGCAGGCGTTTGGGTAACCTCTGACATAAGGCTCTCAGCATTTTATCTTTGTTTATTTAAATCTTTAGCTATTTTTGTGTCCGTTTTTATATTAATGAATGTGTGCATCTATAGTGTCATTGTGTGTGTCTGTTTTGTGTGGACTGTTGTAATACCTTTTTATATTTTCTCTTATAAAGCATTGCTATATAAATACATTTTATTCTTATTATAATAAATGTGGCTAATTTACTGACTGGGAAATGGATCCAAATCAGAACTGGCTATTGGAATCCACCGTTCCTCCAAGATGATGCACACAGTTGTTCCATCTAGAGATGTCAGCTTCAGTTAATGTAAGAGTAAAGTGTAAATCACATGTCTTAATCCTTGAGGACAACTGGATAGTGCATAGTTGTTGCCATGGCGCTAGAAGATGTTGTTTGTTTATGTGTGCATTTGACCAGCTCTCAGATCAGGGGTGGTAATCTCTTGCCAGACAGCGGAAGAGATTTCCCGAGCTCTGCTTGCCCTCCTTACCTCCGCTCCGACGACATTTGATATTCACGGCGTGTCTCGCTCTCTGCCGCACATCACGAGAAGTAAGGACGGTCTCTCTCTCTCTCTCTCTCTTTCTCTCTCTCATATTCAGGGAGGGCCGTAAAGACAGAAACACATAATAGATGGCTGCCAAGATAATGCCGTGACTGGAGCAGATTACAGTCAGAGAACAGAGAGCAGGTACAAAAAAGAACCAGTACAGGTCTAGACAGAACCCCTCCAGGAGTGAAATGTTTTGGTTTTGATGTCAGAGGGGATAAACCTGCTAAAAATGTCAAATGGTTTTACAGAAAACCACTGGAGACGCTCATCAGACTGTTTTAAAGAGTCGCTGGCCTGTTAATCAGCAGCAGCAACAACAACAACAACAACACAGCAACCAGCACAGTCATGAGCTAGGTTGCATTAAAAATGAAGGCATGCATACACAAAACCACACACACACAAGCTGTGCTATTTTTAGACCCGGGCCTCCAGAATTTCCCTGCCCCCCTCTCCCTGTTTTAATAAGCCTACCCTCCAACTGACTGTACACTGCTATGGAATTAAAAATTGATCAAAAAAAGAAAAGAAAAAAAGACCCTTCAGTTCCCACTGCAGCGTCAGATGAAAAGAAGAGAAAAAAGGGTCAGGAAGACTGATGCACGCTGCTCTTTTAAAAAAGGAAAAAGTGGACTTTGCAAAGGTAGAAGAATACACTGACTTTAGCAAATATGCTCAGTGAGTAAATACATGCGCATGGATTTATTAGAATCTGGAGAAGAACAAGACATATTTATAAATATTAACATCATGCCAAAGAAATGTGAGTGTGTCCCAGTAATAACAAACCACACACTAAACAAGTGACTCATATCAGTAGTCGGGAGAGATTTTGGCAGCTGATAGAGTCTGTGAGTTAGGGAATCATCACAGTGACAGGATCATGATGGAGCCCGACTGTCTCCTCTGCTGTGGGAGGGTCAGACCACTACAATTAAACTACATCTGACCTCATCTGAGACGTCATGATCAGAATCAAACGTGGCTGATATGTACATCACCAGTCACAAGCTATAGTCAATTTGCCCAATGTCAAGAGACGGTATGAGCAGGTCATCTAAAGCGTTAAAAGCAAAACATATGTAATCATTTTTTTATTAAAAAAAGGAACAATTATTTATGTGAAAGCGGTTGCTCACTCATAGATAAACCCACTGTAGCACCAAACAGCAGACACAGTTAGTAACTAGCTGTTCTCTCAGGAAGTTGAGGTGCGTTCGTTAAGTGTCCAGAAACATGTCCCTGTGTGTGCTGTATGTGTTTACAGGCAACTGTTAACACATTGCATGCAATGCTTTTATCAGGTGATAATATGTCCGTGTTGGGTAATCTGCTTGTTGCGCTACCCCCTAGTGGCCAAAAATATTAATGCAGCTTTAAGAGGCAGCAAAATAATATAAGAAGTGGATGTAGATAGTCATAGTCACTTGCAAAGTGCGCCAACTTCATCTTTTAAAAAAACAACAAAAAACAGCATGCTCTCCACACACACAGCCATCACTTATACTGCCAGCTATCTGCAGCAGACATCTGTACAGTTACTGGCTGTTTGTGTGGTGAATAAACACACCAGTGGTTATATTTGTGTGAATACAGCAGCGAGGCAAAAATTCTCTTTGCATTTAGTCTGAATCAAGTATAGATGGCATTTATAATAAGCATGGAGAACCTCACTTCTGTGTCGCACATTTCCACTGACTGACCTTCAGTTATTACCCTTAGGCACATCCAGCACTTTCCCTCAGCCTGGCTGGAAACCATAAAGGTCCTGTTACCATCATTTTAGAACTCTGGTAGTTAAAACCCTCCATCATGTCTGATCTAGAATTTTCAAATATAAAATGCCAAGAAGGTTTAGGTTTCATGTCAGAAGAGAAATAGCAGCATTCGCATGTGTAAATCCTATTACTGCTCAACAATACATTGATCAGAGAGACTTATGCGCTAGAGCACTGCTGCATTCCTGTAATAACAGGAGGCAGTGCTACTCCACCCTAATCTGCAGATATACCTCCAATGCTACACATGCAAACTTAATTGCTTTGTTTGTCTTTGTGTGTATGCGTGCACGTGTGTGTACACCCACCACACACACACACACACACAGGCCTCATTAACATCCACGTTGAATGGCACAGCATGGCAGGTTCAAAGCGTTCTCCCCCTCCAGCACTGATTCAAGCTTTCCTCCGCCTGCCAAATTCTTTCATTCTTTTTTAAACAAGGTCTTAATCTGCCTTGAAACACTGCAGAGTTTTCCTGCAGCAGTGCCAGTGGGCCTGAGGGAACACAGAGTGGGTAGTCTCCCCTCTCTCATGGGGCTCGGCGGACAAAGCGGGGCCCCCCCTTCTCTCTCTCACTGTGGTGACAATGGTGCAGAAGGAGAGAGGAAGAGCCCGAGGCTGAGTGGAGGACCTGGAATGACCCGACACCACGTGCCATCGTGGGCCTCTCTCTCTTCAGACCACACAGAACCGCATTGAAGGAACCTGCATTGGAAAAGAAAAGGCGCTCCTAGAAAAGGACGACTTTACAAACCCTGGTCAACAGCAGCCCTCAGCGGGCCCCTGCATCGGTGGGCACTTCACATCAAACACTTCTTCATACAAAAAATACTTCCTGTTATCCCCTCTCCCTTACTTCTTTTACCATTGAGCATCCATCTCACTGAGAACATTACCCCATTGGCCATCTGCCATGAAGCTACCAGGGAATAACTCCTCAAAAAGGTCCAAACTCCACCTTTCCACTGTCATGACCTGCATACCCTAGTTGCCTATAAGTAAGGACAAGCTTGTTACTACATACTACTATATATAAAAGAAACTACATGACCTGTCGCTAAGAGACACCTGTACATACATACAGTTGGGAAATGGACAGGCAGGTGTTGTTATTTTAATCAGATGGTTTGACGATTATCCTGAATGCTTGTTGGATGGTCCAACAGCTTCCGAAACCCCTTCACACACCTTTAATGTCTGTCGATAACTTCTATGTGACCAGTATCAGGATTGGGGTGGCGGCTGCATCTGACAATTGCTCTAACTATCCGAAACAGTCATTCACACCTACTACTGATCAACTGTGTAGAGGTGGGACGGTAAGTAGGGTCTGAACTTACTTACAACTATTTCTGTTGTTTTTCATGTGTACAACACAAGTGTCTACTGACCATTGCATTGTTATCTCCATATTTAAACGACTATCATGTTTTGCACCCTCTATACGACAACTCACCCAAGTCGAGTGTGTCTGTTCTGAACATCTATAAAACAGTTTAGTCTTCAGATGTGGTCAGACAACACATCATACAGGCTAGTTATTCTCTAGTATACCAAAGCTCTCATGCAGTGCAGTAGCATCCTTGGGTTTAATAGACAGCGAGTTAAGTGTCATAGCTGGATCTGCAAAACACAAATGTCGACTAAGAACTACCACAAGACTTGTACTTCGTGAAAAATTTAACGCAAGCAATAAACAAGGTTAAGAAAAGCAAATAACATTTAAACTAGCTTTACAGAATGACTGTCAGAGTGTGGATACCTTCTCTGATATTCTGCAGGCAAATAACAAGACAAGTGACATGGTATATACTATCTGTGTGTATGTATTGGTTGATGCTCCCCACCAATGGTTCACTGGTTAATACGGAGAATGTGAGGGGGCAGGGCAATCCACCACCAGGCCCAACTCAACCCCCATCCCACTGTAGAAAACAGAAGAGGGCTCACTCTGGACTGAAAAAAGTAAAACTGGCTGTGTGTAACGGTACTTACTTATCTTACTCTGGCAGCACTGACATGAACACCATGAAGGAGGATTTATAGCTGCTGCCTTAAGAGGTGACTGTAACTTCGACCCCTTCAAACTCATGTAGCCATAGCTGTGCAATGGTTACAGGGGGGTTTCTGATGCCAATAGAGATTGATAACAGTATACAAATAACATTAAGCAAATTGAACAATGGCTCAGTAATCTCAACTATCTCCACTGCAAACCCTCAGGTCGCCAAGACCATTACTGTCTATCACAGTGAATGAAAGACCTTAACACAATCTGCTTTTCAGTAATGAGAAATGACCTCAATGTAACCTAATTGTCACTCAATATCACAAAGTTAATGAAAGAATGTAAACACAATTGTCATGGGAGATACACTATCAAAGGGTGAAATTGAACATTGAACTTTAAATCAAACCTGCACCAGACATCTACATTAACCCCTTACATCAAGTATTATCAAGAACTTGACATCTAACTCACAGGCATGAGGTCCATATTTCCATTTACTTTAACTGCTTGCTGCTGGGAATGTATTTCATGCAGTCTTGTCTGTATTTCCCCACATCAAGTCTCTCTTTTGCAAAGCCAATCATTTTGATTTCCTAAAGAAAAAGTAGGCCTTGCTGCAGCACAGTGGTTAGCACTTTTGCCTCAAGGCCAGATGTTCCTTGGTTCCAGTGTGAATGTGGTAAAGACTGATAGGAAATGTTACCTCAGAAGCCTGGCTGGTGAAGGCACAGCTGGTTCTAAAGACCGCCATAACAGAGTCAGTATGGACAGACACTTTCACAGTGCTTGCTATAGAGCTGCTGTAGTGTCCTTGGGCAAAGCGCTGAATTGCAACGGAAGCTGAGCAGATGAGCACCCTGTGGAGAAGGTAGGTGAGAAGAATTTCTCCTTTCAGGGATCGATACAGCATCACAAAAAGATCGCTCAGGCCTCCACAATGAAGAACATGCTTCCGGTAGACCTCCAACACCTGCAGATGTTAATGTGAATCACCTGTGCCATCTGACTCTGTGTAAATGGAGGTGACATGAAATACTTCGGGGACAAAGACTGCGGCAGTGTCAGGCCTGTGCCCTCGACAGTGATGCCTTCGGATACTCGCCGAAGAGCCGGGGGGAGCTATTATAACCATCAATCAGACTGACTGGGCCGCAGCGGCAGCAAGGACACCGAGACAGCTGCTCACAGCTTCTTCAAGACAAAAGGAAAATCACTGGCAGCTTTACCAGGTAGTCCACGCAGGCTGTGGCTGCTTACTTCAACTCCTCTGCCGCCAGGAGCTTTAATAAGTACTACATCATGTACTCTGGTAATCTGCTGAATGCAAGTAGGGAAATCTAGGATAAATGAGCAGCTCAAAACAGTTCTGTATGCACAGAACACATGAGAGCAAGAGCAACAGAGGACAATAGACTGTGACAATGAATAAGCACAAGAAAGGGAAAAACAATCTGTCATATCTTGTCACCCTACAGGTTAAAGGCAAACCTACACTGTAAAAACCGGATTTAGATTTGTTAATGAGGCTCAAATCAATCACATCAACACATAAAAAAGCTTTTCATTGGAAAACCACATGAAGGCTTATATTGTGAAACAGCTACAGGAATTGTACTGGATTGTATTTCACTATTTATATTGCTCACTGTAACTTTTGCGAACACAACATGAGTTTTGTTTAGTTTTAATATAGCAAAGAGGATAGATACTAACAACGAGCAAACACTGAACAGACATCAACATGTCATCAAGGTAAAACAAAATCCTTTTACCATATATGTGACATGGACGCCATTCAGGAGATAAGACCTTAACTTGAACAAAGTATCTTCAAACACTGATCCCCTGATAACATTGGAACAAGAAATATAATCTTAAATGTAAATGTTTGTAATGTAATTGTTTTATTTCACAATTTATATTTGTATTAATCTGCTATTTGATTCATTTATTCTTTTACACCTTTTAAATCGTAATGTTTTTAATGTAACTGTTTTAATTAGGAATGGATTTCTACTGGGGGGGGTTTTTTCATGTAATCTCTTCATCATTGAAAATGAGGGTCAATGATGATGATATTGGTAAATGCTATTTGACAGTCTTTAACATTTCGCCAAATTTAATTTATACAGTAAAGTATCACTGCAGTTCCTGTCAGTTGTGAGTTTGAATGTTTCTGTATTTAAAAGATAACTGATCACTTGTTTGAATGACTTTAGGTATTATGGGTATTGTGCTCTTTGTCTACATGTTGCTCATTAGCCACAAGTTATTCAGCCAATCTGACTGTAATCTACCACAAAGGCCACCTGTGGTATCGCAGCATTCAGAGAGAGACAAAGCCTCCTCCCACATTTATATGTGATTCACACAGGCCTGTGTGAACAGGAGGGGAAGGAGGGGGGCTCAATCTGTTTACTTATTAAAGCTCTTTACTTCGGCTGCCCTGGCTGTGTCTGGACAAGCCTCTCTGTAACCAGATAGCGCACCGGAAATGCCTCAGATGTTGATAGGGCCCTGCGACAGAGGGTTGACTGAAGTGGTAGTGTTACTAGCAAACACAGCACCTGAGAGGTGTGAGCAACTGCTGGCTGGCACTGTGTGAACACTGCCAACTGACTGGGATAACTCTAGAGTCAGCTGACAAACTACTGAGGAAACTACTCCAGGGCGTGCATTAGCTTATAATGTCAGAAAGTGAGTGGGTGTGACAACAATACAGTCAGAAGACTAATGACTTGTAGGTTAAAGTACGTTTTTCTAAGCTTTATCCAACAGCTGCCAATCATAACTCATTTCTATATGTAGAATAATGTGTACAGTGCAACAACAAGATCAGAAATAACGTCAACGTTTGCACACTGTTTAAGTCACTAATAAGGCCTGGAGAATATACATTTGGGGTTTACCAGCCACTGTAACCTTTCACTATGCAGCTCTGATGACAGTAAAGGCCTCATCTATACAGATTAACATTAGAAATGTGGTACAACTTGTTATGCATTGAACCACTAACTCAAAGACTCAAAGTGCCGCCAAGTGATATGATGAAGGCATGATGAAGGCACGTTGAGAAAGGTTCCACTTTATGCAACAACCAATCACACTTGTTTGATTCCCTCCTGAAATGTAAGCACATAGCTGCTTTTTTGCTCCGCTCAGCTACGTAAAAGTCCTTCAAACAAATTGGAGGAAAATCTGTCAACAATCACAAGCCAACGAGTTACCGATTCTCTATGATCTAACTTTAACGAGCTACCGGGGCTTGAATAAGAAGACGGTGGAAACGCATCGCTCTGCAGATCAAGTGCTTTATTTGAGAAAGCAACTGTCCTAATGAAGGTAAGTGTATAAATTATGCCCTCAGTGCAATCACGCCTACAAGCTGTGAGAAGCAAGAGAGATCCTGCAACCTTTAATCCACAACTGTGAATGAGCTGTTAGTGCCTGATCCTGCCAGAGACAACACAGTCAAATACATCTGTATGTCCTTCCAAAACAGTTGGTGCTGGAAGCTCAGTGACAAAGCGACTACTTGCCATGCATCATGTATTTGTGGAACATTTGAAACTCTGACAAGGAAGAAATTTTGAATAGTGTTTTGAGAGGTAGGTTGCTTTATCCATGTGGGACCTCCTGGGTCCCTGTTCCCTCAAAAGGTCACCACTGTCAATAGCAGCCCTGAACTGTACTTGAAGTTTCCACATAGAATTATTTTGTCTCTGTGAGTAAATTGAATGCAGTAATTACACTGAAATAAAGTGATCTCACTCCATAATTTGTCACTTTTCACTATACTTTAAAAAGATCCAAACATACTAGTGAAGTGCATGTGTCTGCAGCTGTGAACTCTCTCCTCTTGTGTCCTCTACATAGATTAGACTTAACTTCAGTGATTTTCATTTGAACAGAAGCTCGGTGTCCCCAACATTCTTTCCTCTGACAAGAAGCTGGGCCTCAAATCTGTGATCAACAGGAGGATTAGTGCAGAGCAGCGTTCAGTCTCTTTATGTGACACTCCTGTCTCACCAACATGGCTCTCCCTAAACCTGCCGCTACCCTTTGTAACACAGGTCAAAGTAAACCAGACGCTCCATGAAACAAAACTGGATAAATGTGAGGGGAGAAAAAAAACAAAACAGAAAATGAATCCCAGAGAAACCATTTCAAAACATCAGCAAATAGGCAACCCACTCCGTCATAAAGTAATTAGAAGCAACTGGAGCAGCAGTTAGAGGATGATAATTGAACCGGAGTGACCGACAGGGAGAGAGGAAAGTAAACAGTTAAGGGGACAATGACCTTCTGCCTAATGAGCCACCGGGTTCTTTTGAATCCGCCTATTATCCTATTAATGGATCCGGGAAGAATTCCTTCAGATGGCATTAAGGGTTCCCCTGGAGAGAGCTAAACCTGGGGGGCTTGGGGTGGGGGTGGAGTTTGAGGAGGAAGAGGCCCTCAGTTTTATTCCTCCCTGCGCTTCACTGCATGGCCCCCTCATTCAGGTCAATTGGTCATGCACTTCCTCTACTTCTCAGGCGTGCACACCCAATAAACACCCATGTCCACAGCGAGGCATCATAACAGTGCGCCTCCCGCTGTCACGGGGCCGAGGGGCCTGTCAGCACGACCAGGGGGCTGAGCTTGTTGGCACCGAGGGCGGAGATCAATGCTGTCAGACCTCAAAAGGTTGTGGTGGGCCTCGACGGCGACTCTCGGCAGCATGAGGAGAGGACAGGCTGTTTACCGCCCTGGGAGATTTTTCCAACCACAAGCACAGCGTTGAAGAAGCCGGTTATTAATGAGCGTGGTGTGACCCTGATCAGGAGATCCATTTCACAACAAAAGCACTCCTTGAGCAGTTACAGAGATGGGCAGGGTGTACAGTACGAGTGCAGAATATGCAGGCTGGCCACTCACTGACAAAGGGAGAGAGAGAGAAGGGGGGGGGGGCGCAGGAAGCGTGGCGTCGAATTACACAGGGCCGCTTGGTGGGAGTGTGCATGGCTTAGGTCAGGGAAGGATAGGGAATACGAGGCCTGGGGTTGTAGCCAGAGCCACATGGTGCAGAATGTACGGTACACTGCTCACTTCTTTACACCGAGGTAAACACGCTGAGAGAGAGAAAAGCCAGCCCAAATAAGCAATACTACTCACCAGGCTCCTCCCTACAGACCAGACAACAAAAATCACCACAAAAGGCAACAGGATTTTTTTCTTTTTTTAAAAAGTAAATCTTTTTGCAGTAGGCGTGGCCTGTTTCTGAGCTACAGGCCCCTTTGGAAACACACATTTGAAAACAGAGAAAAGAAAAGGGATCCGTCTCTGCTTCGATGGCTTCCAGATGGTGATGTAATTTTATTTCTGGAAACGTAGAGCTGACTCCGACTTTGGGCTGGCCACAAGAGATACATAGCCTGAGCGAGAAGAGAGTGTCAAACTGTGCGACTGGTGCAAAATCTGCGGGGCACGCAAACTGCAGACATGCTACTTTGTCATTACTGCGACTTGAAGCAACAGCAGAGTCTGATTGAAACCACTTCTGCCACAGAGCAACAATGCCAACTACTGTGTTTGCGTCTGTACTCGTGTAAGGGCTCAATCCGTAGAAAAGCTTTTAATGCTCTGGCGGGAGACTGGCATCCGTTTCAATGCCACTCGCTCAAGAATGTTAATCAATCAGGGCAGGATCAGAGGTGCAGGATTCAGGCGTGAGCGTGCGCCACGGTACACAACACACGACCGCAAAAATGAAGAAAAATTGGTTCAGGGTAAACACTGTGGCATATCACGGCTTGAAAAAGCACAGGTGGAAATGATAACATTATCGAAGGCAGCCTTCCATGTAGGTGAAGCAGCTCCTCTGGCTTGGTATTGTGCACGCTGCCTCACCTGAATGGATGAGTAGGACACATGAATGGCATTGAGCCTCCGTTAATGTTATTAATTACACCTGTGCTCTTCCTGTTCTGACCCATCAAAAGTCTGCTGTGAACAGGGTCAATTTGGAAAAAACAGGTTGCGTAATTTATCAAACAGTTTCTCATTTAAACTGTAATTTAAAAAGTCACATGTAATGACAATATTGATTATGTGACAACAATTTGGGAATATCTCTTTGTTGATTTCAGCAAAGGAAATGTGAGGTTCCACACAACAAGTCCGGGTTAAGAAAATGGCTATTAATCATGGTTGAAAGGAAATTAGTCAGCCACGGTCTTATTCTCACAATTCTGACTATGACAGAATCTGCTCTTTTTAGCTATCAATTCATCATATCAGTTGTCTATCTAACAATAGAGACAACAAAAAGTCATGGTTCCAGATAGTCAAAGGGGAAGATTTGCTGCTTTTCTCTGATTCATATCGTTGTAAATTGTGTATCTTTAGCTTTGAGTTGATTGAATTTCATAAAGCCAACATGTGACATCATCAAACAGCTTGTTTAAGCCAATCAACAGTCCCAAAATCCAATGATAATCAATTTATTCCTGAAATAAAACAAAGACGCTTGAATCAGTAAATGTTTAGTAATTTTACTTGAAGAATTACTTAGTCGTTGTCTTATTAATTATGTTATCATCTAAAAACATTAATGGATGTGTTCAACAAGCTCAGGAAATCATACTTAACTATAAAGCAGGCTTAACACCAGAAGGAGGAAAAAGCTTTTTAACCAATGATATGATGTTGTGATATATGAAATATCTCTCCTATGTGATCATCAAAATTCCAGATAATCATGTCACGGAAATGCCATGTACATAATACACTGGATCTCCATTCTCTGAAGCCCTTATAGCAACATTATAGCAACATTATACTTAATCAGTGTTGATGAATTGCTCAACATACATGCACTGACAACCTACCCTGGCTGCATCTGCTGCAGTGTGTGTGTGTGTGTGTGCAGCCCCCTCGCATCAGCGCAACCGCATGCGAACGTGCAGGTTTATGACAGAACCAAATTAGATCTGACACCCTAACCCTGACCCACTGTCCTTCATTTTCACTGCTTCAAATCCTTTAATCCTCACTGGAGGTACACCCTGTTGGACGTTGCTCCGGGGGTTGTCCTGCAGAGGGGAGCGCTTGAAAAACAGCCTGGGGGACAAGTTTGACTCCCATTATCCCCCCACCTGAGACTCATCCTGCTAAAAAATATATACACGGTCACACAGCGATGATGTTTTCACCTGTCAAATAGCTCTGAACGGAGGACACTGCAAATCGCAGGAGGATTTGGCCGGGGTGCTAATGCTGTGCAATTGTGCAGGAAATCATTCCATTGTTTTGCAGCAGGCTGGATTAAGGTACCCAGAGTGCTCTGCTGTAATGGCTTTATTGGAGAGCAGGGCATGTGCCAAAGCTCAAAGAAAAAAAAAAATCGACATCTCTGACCCTCCTCTGTACAATATGTACAGTACATGAGCATCTCGTTTAAATACAGCTGCAATGTGCAAACCATGACATTTTCTTCACATGTACCAGCGTTGTCTTGGCTTCTATTGTCAATATGCAGTGCACATCTCCTCCTCACACAATGTAGGGTTTCTGTTTTCATTCATCACGC
The DNA here is from genome assembly GCF_963691925.1 of Scomber scombrus. Taxonomy (NCBI): domain Eukaryota; kingdom Metazoa; phylum Chordata; class Actinopteri; order Scombriformes; family Scombridae; genus Scomber; species Scomber scombrus. The sequence goes on along the minus strand of NC_084986.1, from coordinate 26,786,175 downwards.
CTCCCTCATTGTTGGATCTTGCATAATAATGTAATTCCATGATGGCTCCTGGCTTTACAGGCTGTGCTCTCTTCAAAAAGAGAATATGACTGCCTCCTGAATGCTAGAAATCTGTCTAATTCTCTTTTGCTGATATTTTATTCCTGATTTAATACGTCTATTTTTTATTTTTTTTTACATTCAATGCTTTTTATGTGGATGCTTACATTGCTGCAATCATCCAATTTTACTGTAGGGGAAGTTTTGTTTCCTTTCATCTCTATCTCTCTCTCTATGTGATTTTCTGGTGTTACACCGAAAAAAAATGATGAAAACCTGGAAGAGATGGAAGCATATTGTAGTCCAGTGGACACGCTCCACAGGTTGCAATAAACACAATAAAAGCAATATAAAGGGATGGATTAGAGTGGACGCTGCTTGTCACATGTGCCAGGTAGAGGGATAGGAGCCGCCGCCACCACCGTGCCATGATGATGCAGCGGTGGGAGAAAACAAAGCAGAGCCGGGTGAGGAGGGAGAGGAGGAGGAAGAGGAGGAGGGGGGGAAGCAGAGGACTCCCACCGCTGCAAGCAGACAGCCTGCATGCAAAAAGCAACAGCGGTGCATGTGTCAACACCCTTATCATCTTCCTGTCGTCATTTTTCTTACTATACTGGGTTTCCTCTCAATAACACAGTACGGTCGTGTATGTTTGTATGTATGTGTTGGTGTGTGTGTGTGTGTGTGTGTGTGTGTGTGTGTGTGTGTGTGTGTGTGTGTGTGTGTGTGTGTGTCCAAACAGCAGCCACGGCGTAACATGCCGCGTGGTGGGCTGTGAAGAAAGCCCAGCCACCATTAGCTTTAATATTAAAGAAACAGAAGAGTTAACTCACCTGCGGGTGTTGCTCCAAATATCCTCACCACCGGTACTTTCTTCACGTCGCTCTCCCTGAATGGAGAATAGCAGACGTCCAGGTCTCTAACAGGACTTGCCAGATAGTAGTCTGCGGTGACGATGCGCACGGCAAACATGACTGCCTCGTCGGTCAGAGAGGGACCGACAGAAAAGCCAAAAAAACACCACTGTTAGGAGTCCATAAAATGAGAGGACCTCGTGGCCGGTCGATACCAGCCAAGGTGTGTGTTGTCACGGCTGAAAAACAACGACGAAGCGGAGGGGAAGCCCGGTTGTGTCCCATGAAAAAAGAAAAAGGCTGAACAAAGATTCCCGGGGCTTCTGCTCGCCGAGCTGCCCCCGGTGAGGTCCAGCTGCAGCCGCGGAGAGCTGCACTCAACGGCGGCGGGTAACACTCCGACGGTCCGCTGCTGTCGGCTCCATGTTGTACTTGTTTTAACTGGGGCTGTCCTGTTTTTTTTGTTTTTTTTAGCTTTCTGTGTGTTTTTGATTCCAGCGAGGAAGACGCTCCCCGGGCTTCCGGTAGGTAGCGTTATCTTTCCAAAGCACGCCTCAGACGAGTCCCAGCCAGTCCCGTTTGATCTCACAGCCGCTCTGCTGAGCTCCGTCTTCTTCCATAACAGGCTAGTCCATGTTAGCTTACTGCTGTCAAGTGCCAGAATGCAAGAGAACACAACTTCCGACTACAGCCTTCAGAATAAAAGCCGCGGGCGGGGTGATACAAAGCGCCTGAGAGAAAATAACACCTTTATTTTGAAAAGGCTTGTGTCTGACACAAACTGCTGGCAGTAGTTATAGATTATATAGATTATACAGATCATACAGACCGGGAGGGCAATTGCCAGTGTTTCCAAATTAGCGTGCAGACCTACAGCTGCTTGGTGCTGCATATTTCTAACATGAGTGTATTAAACCAGCAGGAGACTGTTCATGTGTTTCTTGGGGGTTTTCCTTCGAAACATAATCTAAAAGCATCGGGTTGGATACACAGATGTTTTGAGGTATTTTGCTGTCCTCAACCACTGTCTGCTGCAAATTGTGCAAATCAAAATCTGTGTGAAGTCACCAGTGATGTCAAAATATCCTGTTTGGTCTTTTCAAAATAATAGCACACAAACGTGAACCGTAAGACTCGATTGTTGATCAAAAATAAAGATCCAAAAATGATTACGTTATTGCCATTTGAACATACTTCACATGAATTTGCTTTAGTGAGCTCACGTAAAACAAACAAATCAAAAACCTCAAGTCATCAGATAAAATAAAGTGTATAGTGATGAAACATCAAATTACCATCATCAGCAATAAGTTCTGTATGCATACCATTTTCAAATAATATGTAAACCAAGTGTTCTCAAATCAAAATCTAATGAATTCCATTGTACATATTACAGTGTTTTATGGGCCCCAGTAATAACAGCTTATTGGTAATTTAGGCGTTTAGGTCCAGAGGGGCCTCTGAGTACTGTTGAACAACCTGTCTTAGTTCATATGGATGTGAAGATACATTCCATGGATGCACTGGGACACATCATCAGTGATGTACCCTGGGTTCAGGGACTGTTTCAGGCCTCATAATATCAGGCATCCATGTTCATGTGATCCAGCCAGAGGTTATCAGTCTCTGACTTTGACTGATCACTTAATATGATAATGACAATAATAATAATACTAGAAGGAAGGAAGGAAGTTATGTATATGGATTGAAAATGTAATATTAACACAACTGTTGAGACAGGATTTTTTACAGATCCCATGTATCATTTGTGCACCAACATAATGGCAAGATTTCATCAAAGACTGAAGTGTCCTTTCTAAAAAAAAATACACCATGGCTGTATTTTGGGGATTTAACTGTCTTCATGTTCTAAATGCTTGCATCATTTGCAAGGATCAAAAATAGCCTCATTATGTAGATTGGCAGATAGCTGAACACATGACATATTCAAACATTTGTATTCATTAGGATAGAGGGGTTAAAGCAGGACCAGGAACATAGATTAAACCACCCTGAAAGCCTAGTTACTGAAATAGATAGATAGATAGATAGATAGATAGATAGATAGATAGATAGATAGATAGATAGATAGATAGATAGATAGATAGATAGAATTATTCTATAAGTTAAATAGAAAAATATGTTTGGATCCTACAAATAAAAGAAAAAAATGGCTGTGAAATACTTGTTACACTTGTGTTTTTTTCTTGAGTCTGAAAGCTGGATGTACTTGAATACAGTTGTGTGTAAAGCTGCGCCCAGTCTCTGTCACCCTTAGGCGACTTTTATTTTGTAACAAAATGCCCCTTAACTTCGGAACCGGAAACAGGTTGTGGAACATTATGTGCAGCTTGACATCATTTCACCTCATTTGCCACTGCAGCATCAAAACAAGGACCAGACCCAGATCAGAGACCTGAAGAGCATCACTTTCCCATTGGTAGTTTGTTAGGAACACGTTTCTTATTGGCTGAAATAGTTCCCTGTCATTGGGTTAAAGAAAAAAAGTCATGCATTAATACATCTAACAAAAAGACATCATAGGAAGACCAGTAAGTATGTCCATGAAATGAAACAGGAATATTTACACACTGTGAGTCCTATTGGGAATATTGCATAAATACAAAATTACCATGAAGTACAGTGTGATCACTGTGAGCTCACCACTAATTAACACTGATACACTGCACCTTCTTAAATACTGATGTTATTCATATTTTAATGGAGCTTAAGTTATGTTTCATAGAAGCAGCTAAGATTGAGTTTATACACAAGCATCAATATTGTAGACAGGTGGACACAGTCTTATGTAATCCTTTGTATTGTGAATTTGGGGGGTTTGACTGACCTGCAGAGGTGTTCACATTCTACAATCACACATCAATTACATAGAGTGAGTTGAGAAGATTGCCTGTACAGTAATTGTGTAGCTGGATGTAGTAGCTGGTTAGCTTAGCTTAGCATAAACTGGAAACAAGGGGAAACAGCATATCTAGTTTGTTCAATCTGTATAAAACATGTTAAAACAACAACTTGTCATTTTACAGAGAGTCCTGTGCCAAACTGTTTCTTGGCCTGGAACATTAACGTCCTGGAGTCTCCGCTGGTTGCTCGCCAATATGTCTTTAAAACATTATTTTACTGTTACAGCTGTCACTTAACCTTAGAACTCACTTGTTCTGGTCATATATTAATCTTAATGTTGGAGGCTTTAACAATGATAGCATTTGCTTTTCTTTCATCTTATAGAACCTCAAGAGTACCCGACTCACAGCTCTGCAAACCCACCCATAGGTGTTTCACTGATTAGCTTTTTTTTTCTTACACAACTTCCAACTGTTCAATATTACACTCAGAGTCCCATAATGGCCTATACATGGCAGGCAGCAGTCATAGAAGTGCTGAGCTCACTGCTTTCTCCTCTCTGCTGAAAGAGCCATAACCCTCTCCAAACAGCTGGTTGGGTCCGGTTCACGCGGGGGACATCACAGTCAATGACTCTCCAATGATGAAAAATGTTTCATTAGCATTTTCATCTAGATGGAGAGCCAGCCTCTGTCTGTTGGAGTGTGTGCTGACCTTGAGTGAGGACCTGGTCTTCTTAATGAACCAATCAGCAGGCGTCTGCTTATGTTTGCCAGCAGCATGCCTGGAGTCTATGAGCCTATATGAGGGACAAATTTAACATCAAACAAATCCAGAAATATTATATATGCCATATTTAATGCAGGATTTGGTGGTGGGCTTTTATCTTAAGTGCTTTACAGAACACTGAGTGCATACATTTTTAGTATGGATGGCCCCTGTGGGAGCAGAGCCTCAAACTGTGATGCTGAAAGTGCCATTTTCTACTCACTTCCAACATAGAAAGTCATCTTTTTTTTTTAAGGTTTCTTGATGATCCGGTGATGTCAGTGGAGGTGAATTAAGAGGAGGGGAGGTTTTATGGAGTTAAGAGTCCACAGCTAAATGTTAGATATCTGCATGCTAATATGCTGAATCAGCTTTATTGCCATGTAGGTAACTGGATTACATGCAAGGAATATATGACTTGGTGTTGTTTGGTGTACAGCAGTCAATCATATATGTTTGTTTTGCTGGTATATGATCATAAACTAAAGTATTAGACAACATTTAAAAAATGATCAAATGATAACAATCAAAGTTATTACAGTTCCTCTGGGGACCATGAATGTGTGTGTGTGTACCAAATTTCACAACAATCCATCAAAAGTTGGGATATTTCAATAAAGAACTAAAAAGTCGACCTCGTGGTGGCGCTAGATGAAAGCTTCACCTCCAACACTAGCCACCCACAGGTGCATCACTTGTTCAGTTTTGCAGGTTATCTATGACTGTATAGTTCTGCTGTTGAGTGAAAACATCATCTGAACTTACTGTTGCATTTACATGCAGTGTGCTGCTGTATTCTTAAATGATATACATTGTGCTTTGACATTCTAAATACATCTTTTGGCTGTTCTTTCAATCCTGGACTACATTGTCTATCGTGTATGTTAAAGGGACACTCTTACACATCACTGGTAAATGTGGAGTACTGCTCAGCCAGTAAAAACAGCTGTAAATTGTTCTCTAGGGGTCTGGAGGAGTTTTGCCAAGTCTAACAAAATAAACCATGATAAAGCCATCACGGTTATCTCAGCTCAGGCATGAAAACTACACATTTGAAGAAACTCTGTGTTGCAAACTGGAGGCAAATATAGGCATTCAGCACACATGGAGGGTCAACTAAAATACAATATCAAGTTACATTATGGGACATATTCAGGATCCAGTGTGGGATTTGGCCCCATACTGCAATACTAAATCACTGTGTTTAAATTAGGCTTGTTTATGCAGTGCTTTTGTATTCTATATTTGTTTATAGGTTTCTTTTAAAAAAATGATCCTCATGTCTGTTTAAATATCTTAGAATTTTAAGGTTTAAGATTTTATGATTCAATAAATGTATTGTCCCTAACAGTCAGAGCAGTACTACAACACAGGAAATACAGGATGCATACAAAAAAAAAAGTTTTAAAACAAAAAACATACATTATGCAAGTCAAAACTGTTCATAATGCAAAATCACATAAAAGTATTGAGATTACAATTTCTTAATATCAGAGGGTTAAAATAGTGCTCATACAATACATACAATTGAGTGACATTTTTGATATGAGGAACTACCAAACACTTGGTTCAGGCATTATGTGCTGTCTGGGGAACCTCACTGAATGCTTTCTTCATAACTGTGACACTGACTGACATGGTGTGAATAGATAATAGGATAAATTATACCTTGACATTTCCTAATGTGCCCTTTTGAACCTCCAGCTGAACCTCTGAGGAGCTCCATCTTCATATCTAAAATGCAAACATTCAAATGAGAAAAACAAAAAAGAAAGAAATAATAGGACAAGAGCGTCCTCCCATTAGACATGAATAAAGGTTGTTTTGATCCCCAAAGGCTGCTTCATCAGACAAATGCTTGTTGTCATGGAAATACTTTAGAAGTAGAGAATTAAATTATACAATGAGCCAGAGTAGGGAGTGTAATTTACAAGCTGCAGGGTAGATGGAAAGGGGATCCAGCCCTTTTTGGGACAATATCTGTGTCTGGTTGCTTTGGACTCACCAGATAAGGCTGAGTGGAGTGGCACGCAGGTTCAGTAACAATAACAAACAGTGGATTTATTGGTACTGGCAGTCCTCGTGTTTACAGAAAGCACCCTCATGCAAGAGCTGATAAAAGCCTGGACATTACCACAGTTCCCTTTATACACAGCGCTGAGAGCAAATCATTTTATGTTGGCTGACAGAACTGAAGTAGTGTGTGCACACTGACATGGCAATATGATGAAGTTGAGGGTTGAAGGTGTCAGCTGAAGGTGTCCCACAGACCACTGGCTTATCAAGGGGCTGCTGTGCCACATATGAACAGGGTGTTTCCGTTGTAAGACTTCCTGTTCCCCTTAATCAAATTGTTGCTCTCACGACCCTCATAAACTATTTTTATAATGGTGCATTTATTCCAAATGATTAATAATTAAAAGATTAAATATTAATAACAAAAAGTAATGTAAAATGGAAATCACAGCTGCAGCCATAAAGAAGCAACCAGTGCTGAGTGTTTTTATTATTTGGGACATGCTGCCACCTTCTGGTGAACAATGGTATTACTCAGAAATACACAGATTGTTTTCTGTGGAGTATGTTTACATATTATCTATTGAGAAATTATAAACAGAATGGCTCTATGGATGGTAATGTTGCTCTGTCTGTATGTTGGTCCACCACTTTGGTCCACACTGAAATATCTCAACAACTATTGGATGGATTGCTATGAATCTTTGTACAGGCATGCATGAGGATGGCAACTAACACTAATATTGTCTTGACAACTACTGGACAGATCTGCACAAGTTTCATACAAACATTTATATTTCCCAAACAATGTAGCCTCATAACTTTTGTGATCTGTTGACATTTTACACTAGTGCCACTATGAGATTAACATTTGTGGTTTTAAGTCTTCAACAACTATTGAATGGATTGTCATGAAATTTGCAAATTCAGGTTTGGTGATAGGCTTTCCCACAAGTAACATTATTAGGAATACATTTTAGTCTGTCCAAAATTTTATTAACAAACAACTTGCGAAAAATAATATTTCCATCAGCCTCAGTTGTACTTTTTATTCAATGTCGCTAATTAGCAAATGTTAGCAAGCATGCTAAAATGGTAAACTAAGATTGTGAATGTGGTTAAGGTTATACCTTAGCCGCGGCTCGATGTCAACATTATGTTTTTAGGTGGGAGTGTAGTGTAAACGGTATTTTATTTCCCTCCATGTCTAGTACATGCTGTGGCAATGACAATAAAGCTTCCTTGAATCCTTGAATCCTTGAACATGTCAGCAATGTAGACATTAGCATTAAAGCTAGCTTAAAGGAACATTGAACATAATTACTGCCTCGCAGATATGTTAGCTCTTGTTAAAGTGAATGAAATTACTACACATTTGAAAGCCACAAACACATACAATTATCACCACAAACTTTTCTCAACCCAATACCAGCAGCTAACTAGCTCAGACTACAACCACTGTAAACTACCTTCACAATGCTAATGGTAGAAAAAGTTAGCTATCGTTAATAGCTGGTGAACATAGTGGAGTAGCATAATGGAGTTAAGAAAAAACACATTTATTTTATTTTCAGATGTAGTTGGAGACCAAAACAGAGTTCAAATGAAAGTGAATATTGGATTTATGTTGAGCAGGTGGACAGAAACACAACTCTAAATGAAAGCTTATATTGCTCTGTGTCTGCTGGAAGTGTACATAGACTGCTAACATGTTCACCACATCATCTGTATAAAGTGATGATGTCAGATGTTGTGTAAACTCTTGTTAAGTTACCCCCAAGTGGCAGAAATAAAAAACAATAAATGCAGCTTTAATTGAATGCGTCCTATAAATATGATTAACACCAACCCATATACTGTAGCAGCAGCAAGAGCTCTGATTGAACACTGAACACAACTCCAGCCAACATGTAATAGCCAGCCAATCATTCTGTAGCTGTCAGCAATTTTAGTCATACATTTTAGTCTTAAATCTTCTTAAAAAAAAAAAAAAAATTAAGTTATGATCTGATTGTAATAAAACATGTTGAAAATGAATCATGAATGAGCAGAGCAAATGGAAGCAACAATAGGAAAATCCTTATCTGCTGTAGTAACAGTCCTCATCGACGTATTTGAAACGAAGAGATGCCCACATGTTTGGGTTCTGACAAAATTCATTATGACAAAAAGTCTTTTTCTTCATGTCACATTTCCCCTCACATGTTATGACTTTATGTTTTGTTTCAGACTGGACGAACAGTGAGGGTGAGGTCAGCGGCCCTCTCTGGAATGATGTAGCGCTCCTCCCTGAGCAGGCGCAGCAGCAGGTCCTGTGTGTCCTGGGGCCAACGGAAGACCCTGGTGCTCTGGAGCCAGTTTGGGACATGTCTCTGTGACAAAGACACAAAACAATATGAAATGGGCTATTATGCATGAGAGGTATTATTTTAGTCCTTAAAGAATGTTAGGATAACTAGTTTTGCAAATTTTGAATGCAGGGTTACAGTAATTGTTATTCTATGGTATAACTACCTTTAGTACTAATGGGGTGTGAAGTGCACTCTACAAGCCCCCATTGATTGATTGATTGATTTTATTTTTTAAATGTCATGTTTAAATGACAAATGAAATGTCAAAGATGGATATCTCAAAAAATAAATACACATTTTTGTGATTTGGTTGAACCAAGCATTTAATTTAATATCTGTTAATTGGTATTTATCTCTTGTACTCACCTTGGTTGCATTGGGAAACAACACAGGTACGAGTCTGAAGTTCAGGCAGCCTTGTTGGATGAACTCATTTTGGATCTGTGCCGACAGGAGTCGAGAGTTATCAGTTTTTTGTAGTAGTACACAGTCGTTTCACATGGCATGTACTGCATATGCGGAAAATCAACACACTACGTTTTGGTCTTTGTGTGGTTAAAATCCGGAACATTTGTCTATGTGTCAAGGAGTAAAAACTAGTTAATTGTCTCACTGAACAACAAATGATCCATTTTCATGTATTCTTTTACATTAATCTACAGCCCTTACCCACTATTGTAAGGGCTGTAGACCCACTAACTGTTTTTAAGTTGTGATGGGCATTTCCTCATTCTTCTGTCCCAATGTGGTAGAAGGAATGACATAAGCTTGCCACAGGAGGGCGATATTGCAAGCAGAGAATTCTGCTTGCAGAGATTTCTGCCTGAGCTGTTAGCTTGTCTTGATAGTTGTGTGAGTTCACCTGGTTGTGAATGTACTTGGTGTGCAGTCCATGGTCATCATCACCATGTCCCTCCACATCCTCCTTGTACTGGGGGCTGATGACCACAATGATGAGGACTGATTTCTGTAAAATGTTATCCTGCTGTCAGCTTTGGCAGAAGACTACATTTGGAGTAACTCTCTGCTCAGTAGTTAAACTTACATCGTTCAAATATCTGTCCATCCATCTGGTGATCCCCATTGCTCGGACTGTGCTTTGAAACATGTCAATCTGTCAAAAAACAGGCAAAGTGTGAGTGTTTGTATTGAGTCACTGAGAAGTAAAGACTATAAAGGAACAGCAAGACTTACAACTGGTTTGAATCCCTGATCACTCAGAAATTTGGTGAAAGGAATCATTTCTCTGGCTGTGTCCACTGAATATGTGATGAAAACATTCCCTGTCATGAAACAGACACATTTCTTACAGCCAGGAATAACCTTTACATGCTTACAGTATATTTATGCAGGGACACTGATGAGACTTACTACACTCCTCAGGGAGACTGATAGTCTTCCTGATCTCCCTTGTGTCTGGTCCTGGACCTGGCTGGAAGGGGCAGTTCACGCTGACCTCATGCATCGTGTCCCTAGCAGGCGCCACAGGCTGAGGCACAGGGGCATCATTGGGTCGCTGCCAATTTTGGGGGGCATTCCTGTGGAGGCAAATAACCTCTAAATGATGCATTACATCTGTGGAAAGTATTATATGAATCAGTGCTGAAAATATTAGATCATAATGACAAACCAAACAGGAGTCATTCTCATACCAGGACTGATGGTGATGCTGAGGCTCCTCTCGTGGATTGTGATGATGGCAATTATTATAATTGTGACGGGGCGGATTTGCTGGAGGGTGACGTGGATATTGTCTGAGACAACTCCACTTCACTGGATCTCGGTCTGCACAGAGACATGAAGGAGCAGACATAAAATCACAGTTTGGATGTTTTCCAGTTCAGCAGTAATGAGGTCAGACTCAACAGAAACACAATGAGCAGCAGCCAAATGATACCTAACAGGGTTGGGGAAGCAACTTTCATAACATAATCTATCACAGATGTCGTGATTATTGGATCTGTGAAGAACCAAATAAAAAAATCCAATTATGATGTAATTGTATTGTTTGTCTTACTTTTAGAATTTAAAAAGCAAATGTAGGTTTCTGAGTCAATACTGATAATAATAATAATAATAATAATAATAATAATAATAATAATAATAATAATAATAATAATGATAATAATAATGATAATAATAATAATAATGATAATAATAATATTAATAATGATAATAATAATAATAATAATAATAATAATGATAATAATAATAATAATGATAATAATAGTAATGATAATAATAATAATAATAATAATAATAATGATAAAAAAAATAAAAATAATAATAATAATAATGATAATAATAATGATAGCAGACTAATGTTGCCTCCAGCAAATATTATTCAATAATAATCATCAATCATCTTTTAAACATAACATTTTAACACAGCCAAATACTATTAATATACTAATTCTATTACTTATATTAATGTAAAACTATTACATAAGTGTCGAGACACAGTAGTATTGCGTACTATAGTGTGAGTGTCTCATAAAGTTAGTGTGACCCACCAGTTCAACAGTATGGAACTTGTAGCAACAATGTACTAAGAGTGACCCCTTTCACATTCATAGTCATTTGATTCACTGTTAATAAAACTAGGTTACGTGTCTACTACAGCCATGCTAGCTGCTCTGTAACACATCAGCATCCTAACATGCTCACAATGGCAATGTTGACACAGTTACCATATTAACTTGTTGCAGTGGTTCTAAACCTTTTCATATCAAGGACCCCTAAACTGACACAATTACACCATGGACCCCATTTGATAAGATATTGTCCCAAGAACCCCATCTGATAATATATTTGCTTTTAGATGTTTTATTACAGAAAGTGTATGAAACCCATGTCCAAAATAGCCATGGATGGAATTATAGTGAAAACACATGGCCACAGACCTGGCCACCTGAGCCAGCAATATCCATCTAAAAGTTAATATTAGCTTACATTAGCCACAATCAGCTAATTCTCTTAACAGAGCAACTTAAGGTGTATCAGCAAAACCTGACCGTACTGAACTGAGCAAAGGTGAGTTAATTGATATGAATTCAATCTTTTATTTTCAAGATGAAAATAGTGATGTTCTTTCAAATATTACAAAGGATTTAAGGATCAGTCCATCCCATTGACACTGTGTGTCGTAGATCATTTAGGTTTTATTTGTCAAGTTTTTGAGATATTCGTCTCTAAGATCTCTGCTTCTATTCCAAAACAATGGAGGTGATTTAAATTTCATTTGTGTCGCTAAAAGCATTGAATGTTAATTTAAAAAAAAAAAAACTGCAACAGTTTGCCTTTCTAAAATCCATTCCCTGGTTATTTTGGACAATCCCGGGCTCCCTTTGAACAGCTGTATTTGAAACTACTTCCAGAGTAACACCAACATTGTATTTCTGGAGAGAGATGTTGCATTTTAAAAACATTTAAATATAATTTCTAACGTTGTGAACACCACAAACAAAAATCAATTAATCTCTGTTGTATTGTATGGAGGCAGAAATCTCATAAACAGACATTTCAAAACCTAGACCAACTATGTGAATGGCTAGATACCATTTTAGGTATAAAATTAGTTCAGCTAATGTTCAGCCTTTTATTTCATATGAAATATTGCTGCACACCACCAATACATTTCTTTTTTACAGACTTAACAAAACAGTAAAACTATGTGTTTTGTGCCCATTTAATAACTAATTCCTAATGCTTATCAGCTTTTTTCTTTCTGTTTAATAGGTAGGTCACCTCGCATAAATGAGGTCCTTACCCTAAAATAAATTCATCTGTCTTGGTCCCAATTGAGAGATCTAGTGTCCCATGACACTTCAGTAATAATTAGTGTCAGTATACAGGTCAAATATATGTTAAAAATGATTATTTATCCTGCAATGTGTTTTAAAATAACATAAAACCAAAAGATGTGTAATCTGTATTTGTTCAGTGCCAGATTGAGAAATGTTAGACACCACCCTGACAGTAAAACCAGGTATCTGTAATGTGTCATGTTTTACTTACACTGAGCTGGCACACGTGCTGCTGGGTGTAGTTGAGGGATATAGTGGGGGCAGTTAATGTCAGACATGAGTGGGAGAGGGGGCTCCAAGCTTTCTGCCTCCTCCACAGAGTGGCCCTGGTGCCAGTTTGAAGAGCCTGCAAAGCCTCTCCTTTGCTCAACAAGGGGGGCCCGCACGTATCTGTAAGCATGAGGCCCAACATCTGCAGGGTTAGGGGGTGTCATCTGTCCTGAGTGTATTTGGGAGACGAAGTGAGATTCAGGGGCAGTGTGAATGGAAGTTCTTGGGTCAGGCCGGTGATGGTCCTGAGGGAGTCTCCACTGGTCTACTCCCCCAGTTCGCTCACACCCCTGGTTCGGCTGCCTTTTGCTCGACTCTGTATCTCCACTACACTGCTGGCAAGGGTGAGGCCAGGCCAAGTCCAGACTGGAGGATGTCATGCTCTCGTCCATCTCAACAGGAACACTCTGATGAGGGCAAGGTCCTGACAACGACAACCAAGAGCAAAAAGGGGTTATGACTTCATCGGGGAAGACATTTTTGATAGATTAGACAGATTCATGAGTGCTGTGAGTCTGAAAAAAGGTTTTGTTTCCTACCTTTGAACGAATCCATTTTGTTACTGGAAACTAATGTCGGCTGTCTCGGTTGCCTCTGGCGAAGCGAAAAAGAAAACAGGAATTTAATCAGGCGTGATTTAAAGAGATACTTACAGATACTGTGTCTTGTTAAAGCACAAATGGTATAAAAACAACCGTAGTCTCAAGACATGACGTATTCAAAATGGACTTTGCTAAACAAACTGCCTGTACAGCTGAAAATGTACATCTCAAAGCAAATGGTAGATTTGTAGAAGAGAAGTATTAGAATGTTCTCAAAAATCATTTTTACATGGCTCATTCTCGCTAAACAGGTGAAACAGAGTATACCTTTACAGCTGGGCTGAAGTGGAATGTACCAACACGCTCTCTATAAACTAGTACAAAGGTCACTGATCTAAGGGAATGTCAGGTATGTCTTCCTTACCAACAAATAAAACTACCTAAAAAGTTTCCAGTATTTTTTCCCTTTTACATTCACATACAGAGGATAAAGCAGAACTTCTCTGTACTTGCACACCTACCTTTTCTTACAACTGCTGATCCTTCCACCACAGCACAAACCTGTTCTGAGGCAAACAGGAAGTATTCCGACTGCTTGTCCCTCTCTTTTTGCATGCAAAGTAAGGAAGTCTCGTGACCTATTTAAGCAAATAATATGTCACTAAGTCTTCAACAGGCCAATCAGGTTGTTCCTTCAGCAAGGTAAGTATTCTGTAGCCTGTCAGGTTTAACTGCTTCTTTGAAAGGTGGCATGTCCCATTTTCATCCAACACTTGGAAAAGACAACATTGTGAAACTCTAAGCAATACATTGAAAACAATCAGGAACGACACACTTGACTTGACATACATCACATTAATATAATTTGCAGCTTGGCTCACATGTATTCCAATTTTTATGATCAACATGTATATCAATTAATGTCATTTATCAGTTTTGGATGAGTAGTGAAATCCACTGGTGGCACTACAGGAAAAGTCAGGGGATTATCAAAATCATTAGGATCCATCCTCTGCAGACCATGCATGCCTGTAAAAAGTTAATGGCAATTCTTTTGATTGTTGAACCTTTATTTAGTCTGGGAAGTTTCACTGAGAGGAAGCACGAACAACCTGATCCCATTTTTTAGTTGAGATATTGCAGTCCAAAGTGGTGGACCAACCAACAGACAGGCTCACAGAATTTCTTGACATCCTGTTAGGCTAATAAGGATTGGATAGGATAGTAGGATAATTTTACAAAATAATCTCAATTCATTGCAAGTGGACCTTGAGTTAAACAAAACTACTATTTCCAAGGCCATTATGACCTTTCATCTTTACAGGATATTAGAGTCTGATATATGTCCACTCTTGTAGTTCCTCTCTACTCAGTTTGTTTGAGATTTGTTAGCACCACAGTCACCGGCTTGCTGGATAGTAAGACCTTATGATCTGCAACTGTGAAGACTTTCATGGTGGTGTGGGTCAGGATGGAGCCCAGCTCTCGTGCCTTCATCTTACAAGTCACCATCTGTACTAGCTCCTGCCGGAAGCGCCGGCTGACCATGCAGTATAGCAGGAAGTTAGTAGTGGAGTTAAGGTTCTGCAGCATGTTGGCCACATCGCCAGCTACATTGATGGGTATGTTGTAGTCATTTCTGTTGAACTTCTCGTTGTTGTACTCGGTCCTCAGGATGCAATATGTGACAAAGCGGGGGAGGCTGAGCACGACAAAAGCCACAGAAACGGTGCCCAGCAGCAGGATGGTCCTCCTCAACATGCCTCTGGTGCTCCTTCCATGCATGACGCGACGTTCCTCCTTGGTGAAGAGGTTGCTGGCGCGGCAAAGATGATACCCAATGAGGTAGTTAAAGATAATAACAAGCACAATGGGTATTCCCCCTGAGAGGAATGTGGTTATCCACACTATAACAGTGGAGTAGATCTCGTTACGATAACGACACCTGGGCATTGTTATATTCTCCCCGTCTATCGTAAAGTTGACAGTTGTAACAACATTGATCCAGCCCATTGGCACAGATACCAGGTGAGACACCAGGACGATGGCCACACAGGTCAGTTTGGTGACGTGAGCCTGGGAGAAGTGCTGCTTGGCAGCCGTGATGCGAAGGACAAGGTAGCGCTCGATGGTGAACACCACCACGATCCAGGAAGAGCTGTAGAGAGATCCATACTGAAGGAACCCCAGGATTCCACACCAGGGGTGGGAGTGCCAGAAGGGCTGCAGCAACCAGAAGGTGAGAGTCAGGTCAATAAGGATCACCCACACCAGGTAGAAGGTGTCCACAATAGCAAGACAGCTCAGGTAAATGATGGCTGTGTCAGACATCCCACATTTACGGAAGCAGATCATGTAGAATGTGAAGAGGTTGGCTAAAAGGGAAGAGAAACAAGAGTACAGCTCAGATTAGTACATGATATTTACATGTCTGTTCATAATTTAAATTGTTATTATTTGCTCAATTTAAGCTGCATTAAATATTGTTCTATGACAACTTAGCAGAATACACATCTGATATAGTGGCACGTGTTAGCAGTCACATTCAGCTGACATAGAGCAGCATGAGCAGTCATTTTGGGTTTTTGCCCCCCCTGACAATGTTAGTCTAGTATTTACTCTCCTTTTAGCTCTGTTGTAGTTTTATTTTAGCTAGCTAGTACAACTCGAATAGACGTGAGAGAAACTTTCATACACTGTCTCACTTACTGCTACCATCATTAGGTATATGGTACGTAATAGCAGTAAGCAGGGTGCAAGATTTCCCCCCCCGTTTTTATTCAAGTTATGCTTTGTTCCTGTCACATATTCAGGTGTGCAGAGACTATTTTGAGAGCTAAGTAGATACAGATATAAAGATATATATATCAGGACAATCTGCAAACCTGTAGCTATGAGGACAGGATTAGCTCTAAAGCTAACTAGCTCCTAAAACCACAGTGTCTCATTTTTACAGTACATTTCTATTTCTACATACAAAACATAAAACGTGTAACTAATATAATATTGGAATTTTATACAAGTGTAAACTGGCCTAAAAGTTTCCTCTGCCTCCTGTCTTGTGGTTGCAAAGCTGAAGCAGATATCAATCTTCTTTTCTCAACGTGGATTAGATTCATTGTAGGACCATAATGACTATAATGACAATGACTTTCTTGTATGAAGAAAGTCAAAGTTCCAGAAATGTGTTGGTCTGTGAATGAAGTTCTCCTATGCTACAAGTGTTGCTGGAGCTTTGACGTTCTTCAGACTTCTTTTCCTTCTCCATGCACCTTGGAAGTATGTGAAGTTGTGCCATAAACCTCCACCCTGTTTTCTAATCATTGTTCTAGTATGAAATAAAATAATAATATATAATAATAACTACTAACTGTCCTGTTAAAACCCATTCAAGCATGGACAGCCAAAGACCAAACAAAACAAACCTGGAATACCCATGATACAAAGGAATGGGTAGTAGATCTTCTGAACCGTGACGAAGATGGTGACACCAGTTTCCTCCATGGTTCCTTCACCTTCAGGCAATAGTTCACATGCTAATACCTGCAATAAAGCCATTAGAGAGCTAAATGCTGTCACTGATACAGAGAGAGTACAGTAGACAAATACTGACGAGAGGCTTTGTACACATCGACTTGAGAAACCACTTGGACATATTTAGGTGAAAATGACATGATTTGAAATGTTAAATACTAAAACTAAATATTGTTCTGCTGCTGCACTTAATGTAAGTTACAGTGAATAAATAACCACTAAATGACTAAAAATGTGAAATGTGGCATCAGAGAGAAAAACAAGAATTATGCAAAATGACTACACATTAGAAAGACTAAATAATTAAGCTTTGAATATGTATCTACAAACCTTTTTTGTGTGGTCTCTAACCATTAGAAGGTAATTTCACTGCTTTCTCTCTATTTTACAGGACTTCAAAACTAAGGATTTGACAGCTTCTTATTTGTTGCTTGATTCAGCTCCAAAATTGTACTGATAGTGACCCACAATAAACCATGGTTGAAGGCTGATCTGTCGATGTCGCATCTCATCTGAGAGTCACTAAAGAGAAGGAAGTAGATTGTTTCTGTACAAAGTTGTGATCTCTAACTGCTATCTTGACCTTTGAAACTGCAATTGGTAGAGATCAATTATCTTTATCTGTGTGATATATGCGTTGTGACTACAAAAGATGATAAAATCAGACTTACCTGGAATCGATTAGATCTCTGTGGCTGTGTTCCTTAGAATGATAAAGGTGTCATACAGGAGTGACTTCTTCCACAGAGGTGCATGCCAGCTGTTTATGTTTCCACAAGGACAAGTCTATCAGTGATATGAGGAGGGATGGGTGAGACAGCTCCAGTTGCTGCTCCTATAAAGCTTCAGGAGGAGGGAGTCACATCACCTGACATACAGCTGATATGAAGGGACAGTTGTTCCTGAATGAGATAAATACAGTAACAAATATAGGGGGAAAAATGAAGATCCATTTGGGAAGCTTTGACTTTAGGTGTGCATATTGTAGAACCTCCTCAGACTGGATTATACAAGTAGAATATTAAACATTTGAATTTTGAAAAAGATCTTACTTAGGAAAAGTGCCTCTAGCAAAGCAGCCATGACCTTATTGCTCTCAGAATAAATTATTTCCAAAGGACACAGGCTTCTCTTTCCACTGGATAGATCCAATTAAAAGCAGGACAGTACAGAAATAAAAGAGATTTCCCTTGAAATGTCTATGTAACAGAAGGACAAAATGGTCTATAAGCTAAAAAACATAGGCATGACTGAATCCCTGCACATACAAGGAAACAACAATGCTACACAATACTACAGTAGAAGCAGTCGGTGTGCTTTAGAATGACACATGACAGGTTCAAACCCTGTAAAAATCCATGTGTTCATTTGTGGACAAAAGTCTTTTGATATCATTTTAGATTTCTAAGAAGGTCAGATACCAAATGTCTTTTTTTCATTTTGTTTTTGTTTTTTTCAAGTATTAAAAGCTCAGGATGATGACAGGCTATCATGCTGGGTGAAGAAAATTCATTTTTTAAAAGTACCAAAAGTGAGCAGTCTCAATAAGTCTCAGTAAGATGAACTGCAATAAATTGATATATAATGACATAAAATGATAATCATCAATTAGCTTTTGACCTGGGGCCATCTTTATGTTAAAATATGCTGGCATTAGCCTTTTTCCACCCATTTTTAAATCTTATAATAGAGACAACCAGTTAAGGTCTTTTTTATTGGGCGAATTTGAGTCCAGTATTGTGACTGTTTTGGTTGTGAAGACCTCAAATGTATTAAAACAGTGAAAATACATTTCTCGTAGCTTCATGTGCTTTATCCAGATAAACAGCAGATTTGCTCAGAATTCAACAAGCAACCTCCAATATATCTGGGTTCAGCTAGCAGCGCCTTGGGAAATATCCCTGTCCAGAAAAAGTGCTCAGAATTGAAAAATGAGCTGGGGAGAACATCAACAGCAGTGTGTCTGAGCAACTGGAGGAAGATAAAGATGGAGGATGTGTCACAGGGGAGAGAGGGACATGAAGTGTGAACAGATGCATTTTTAGGTGAAAAGAAACAAACTGGGAGTGGTTCTTCTACTGCAGAGGTGCAGGAAAACTTTGACCTGAGGTAAATCATGTTTACCAGCTATTAGCAGGCACTTTACACCAGTATCGATCCTGAAATCAAACAGTAGTGAACAAACAGCAGGGCAGTTTACTGCTAATACAGCTGCAATAGGCCTTCACACTGTGTACATTTTGACTTGTCAAACACAGGTGGAACACAAACCATTATTACTGACTGCAGTCTTCAGTCTGCAGTGTTCCAGCGTCTGTGCCCTGATGATGTGCATGTTGGCTTAAAAGACATGTGACACTCACATGTGACAGTTTGACATGTCACAGGAGGAGAAGCACAGGTGTATGAAAACATGAGAATGGCTGAATTCCATTAAGTTTTTTCAGTTTCAGGGACCTGGACCACTGTCATGGTTTACTAGGACATTTGAATAGATAAAATGACTTATAAGTGCTTTTCCTACTATGCCAAGGGAAAGGCCCCACTTACACCTGATCTGTAGCTGGATTGCAATTCATAATGCAATCTGATCCACGAGCCTTTGCATTAACACCTGGTATGAATAAGCACTCTTGTAACTGATCAAATCTCAATATGCAAATAAGCTAACTTACAAATAAACAAGATGCATCTTCAGTCAAAGGGAGCATCATCCTTTCTTTTGCAAGGGAAGATGTATTGCTACTACAGTACTTATAACTTTTGCCAAGACTTGCTTAAGCTTGCTGTTTCTTAAGAATGTGGTGAGGCTGTACAGACTGGTAACAATAGACCCATCACAATGTGAGCCAATCCACAGATGTGGTCTGACTGAAGTATAATACGTAAACATGTTCTGAATGAGTTTCTCATGTCCATGCAGTATTAATCAGTGTTGTGGAGTAACTAGTCACATATGACAACGTTACGTCATTTAATTACAAAATGAATGTAAGTGTAATCTGTTCCAGTAACTGTGAAGAAATGTGTCATTAAATTACAGTTATTGATGTTGATGATTATAAAGGAGGTTACATCTGAAGTCACACCTTTAACATTTTACTCAGGAGGGTTTTTCCTCATTTTTTTAATATTTAACATGTTACTAAATACATATATTGCTGTTTTTAATTATTTTTATATTTAGTAAATAAATCATGATGTGGGCTTATTTGGAACACACATGGACTTAAATGGTGTCACAGTACCAATTAAACCACTTTATTCATCAAATATCTTTATTTTATATTCCAAAACCTACATGAACTAATGAATACATTTTACAATGAGAGATAAATCTTGCTTTATAAGAAATGATCTCTTAGGCACGCGGGTGGTCGAGTGGTTAGAGCGGATGCCATATACACAGCCGACCCCGGTTCGAGTCCTGTTCGGAGGTCCTTTGCTGCATGTCACACCCCCCTCTCTCTCCCATGTTTCCTGTCGGTCTACTGTTAAATAAAGGTCTCTATGCCAACAAAAACTTTTTTTTTTTAAAGAAAAAAAAAAGAAAAGAAATGATCTCTCTTATAAATCATGTCAGTATCCATGAAAAACAGCTGGACTTAGATTTTGGTGCTTAATGGGAACACTTACCCTAACAGCTGAAAACATTGGTTAGAAGATTACAAAAGTAATCGTAATAAGTTACATTACTTTGATGAAGTCATTGAAATAGTTACATTACTTTTTTTACATTTTAAATAGTGTAACTAGTAATCTGTAACCTATTACATTATAACCTTCACAACCCTGGTATTAGGATATCCAGATACAGATGTTAGCACAAGGTATAAATGGGTGTAAATGTCTGCAGAGAAGATCTTTGAATTTCTAGTTCCAAGCCAATTTGTGATGTCACTGTTTCTCAACAGATGTTCAACACAAAACACTGACTGTGACATCACTGATTGGGCCTGAGACAAGCGTAAAGGTTTGAACCCACAGAGAGCAGTGAGGCAGTAGTTACCACTCTGTGAGATTCAAACTGTCCAATACTGATGCTAATACTGTACAGTAGGTGCTGTTTTCTCTGTTAGTTTGTAGTGGCACTGCTCAACTGCTACATTTACATGGGTTAACCAGCTGGATCACTGCTCTCTGACATTCAGAAAAGTAGAAACATGGCAAAATGAAAAGGCTTAGAAGAATTCAAGAAGATTCTTGTTCACTACATCACCAGGGGATCCATTTTTGTATAAAAAAAAAGTTGTTTATGCATCTCTAACATTCTCTCTGTAACTAAGCTGCAATGTTTTGACTTTGTTTGTCTGTCTGGGGAAAAATAAAACTGGAAACTGAAAAAAATTGGGTGTCAGTAGTTGGCAGGGAGAAGAGAACAGCTCTGCGTTTTATTTCTATACAAACTCTCCTTTGGAAAACTTCCTGGTTACCTGACATGTCTTATTCATTTTTGTTCAATTTCACACTGCGCTAGGTCCCAAGACTGTTTGGTCCTTGAGAATCAACATGTTAGCACTGAGATTGGGAAATTGGCTTTTAAATATTATGCAACACACAGGTGGAACAACTTGCGGAGGATAGTAAAATTAGACGAGCTATTCCCTTTTAATCATTTTAAATCTCTTATAGCTGACAGTGTGAAGGGATTTTAATTAAACTTGAACTTTTATGTGCATATATTGCTTTTATTGCCTTATATAATGTTTTATTGCTTACATTTTATATTCCTTATTGCTTATCTGTTATCCTTTATATATTTGCTGGTTATTGTTTCTTATATTTGATATTTGGATTGTAAACAGGGTCTTTTGAATGAATTCCTTGCATTAGTCTGCATCAGAGGAGTCAAGATCTGCAGTATTTATAGAAATGTTCATTCCTAACTGAGAAGAAATACAGTAGAGGCTGTACTGCACAAACAAGTACAAATATAAAAAAAATGGGCCTGCTCCTCCTTTGTGCACTGATCCAGGATTTATTAATACCACAGTGTGCACAACTATGTCTACTTGGCACCTGTTCTCCGTTTCTCCACAGGCGCACCTGTAGCACACACTTCACACCTCCTGACTGTTTAAGACACTTAGGACTGCAGGACATGCCGGTTACCTGCCTGGCTTGTTGGCAAAGAGGCATGTGTGATGTGATAGCAGGGAGAGCACAGGTGTAATTAATAACAACAGTAATAACTGGTGATCCAGTTCCAGGGTTGTGGTATTGTGCGTGCTGGCTTACTGGAACAGAGTTCATATTATTAGTAATATCTGTGCTTTCAGTGCTATGACAAGTCCACATGTCTAGAAGGTGTCTTATCATAGTTTAAAAAGCATTATGCCACTACAGACAGGTTGTAGCTGCTGTGGCAGTGGACCAATCACATGTTGCATTAAATAGAAGAACACTTGCTGTTGATTGGCTGTGAGCAAGTCTATACAAATAGTCATATTTTCTAGCTCTGGGTGCAAAAAGGATGGATTGCAGGTATCGTTTGACAGGAGACGTTTCCAAACTATTTGGTATTCATTTATTTCCATCGATACCTTAAAATGTATTTATTATTAGCAGAAATTGATGCAGTTATACAGATAGTTCATTTTTTTGGAAGTTTCTTTGTGGATGAAAAACATTTACAACTCCATTTAAACTATGATGTAACTCTAAACTATGCATTGCACGGATGTGAATGTGTTAGAAAAATTGCATTAGGCCATGAATGGAGGAAATAATTGATAAAATATGCTAATACTGAACTAATTATAGCTGAGTGAAGCACTTAAAAGTTAGTCTAATTCTTTTCTTCTTATTAATTATTTTCTTCTTTTATTTGTGTCTTGTAAGGCATCTTAAAGAAATGCACACACCCAAACACCAACACATCTTCAAACACACAAACACAACACAGGATGTAGAAAAGAAGTGTCTTGGAAAGAGTGTAAAATGTTTATTGTTCTTTTCTGAAATTCAAACGACCAAATCACTGAATTAACAAAACAACTTATGTTAAAAAATGGAAATGAAAGATATAAAGGAGGGAAGTTAGCGACACTTAAAAACCATTTAGCTGTACAACTGAAAAAAAAATGCAGGGTTTCCATGAGCCATGAAACCATTTGAGTTAAGACCGGATCTCAGAGGGGTCAGTGTGCTCCTCCGCTGCAGGGCCCGCTTTAATTCACGTTCAGTTCAGCTCATGCAGACAGGTTTCACTTCATCATGGAGTGGACTGGGGCATGAACTGGACTCTGAACATACAGTATGGCTGACTCTTAAAGGAGCACTTTGACAGGGTTAAATAAAAACAAATACTGATAGAATACGAGCTTGTCAGTAAAACATAAAATAAGAGATAACTCAAGAGGTGAGGTTGGTCTGGGTTGAGCTTGCAGGTCGGCGGCCTGCAGGCTTAGGCGCAGGATGTGCAGGAGAGGAAGAAAATGTCACTGTGGACGCTGAACTTCCCCCAAAAACAAGATGATGACGCTGAAGAGCCTTTGGAAGGAACAAGCTCAGATAAAAACATACATACTCTCTTCTTAAATTAACTCCTCCCGTCTTTGTTCCGGCAAAACAAAAACAAAACAAAACTCTCTCGGTAGAAAGACAGAAACATTTCCACCCACATTTTTCTGAAAATCTTTAAAGCGAGGAGGGATATGTTCAAAATCCGTTCGCGCTCGACTGTAATTTACAAAATGTGACGTATATCGTTTGTAAAAGAATGTCGCGGGCTAACAGCTAGCGCTCTGAGAAAAAGAACAGGAGGCTGATGATGGAGGACTGTGTCATGCACGTCTGAAGAAGCCTCTGCAATACTATCAACTGAGGAGTCAAGAATAAAGCAATCAGGTTGGGGGTGATTTTTTTTATACAAGATGGAAAATGGAAAAAAAAAAATATATACTGAGGCTTCCAATCGGATTTCTAGAAAAATCAAACGTACACGTCAGGTGCCCGTCTGTGAAATGGTTCTCTTCCTTTCGCCTCTGTCGTCTTTATCATTATTATTATTATTTTTGTGCAGGAGAAAATAAAATCTGAAACAGAAGCAAACAAACAAACTAAAACAAGCCTTTCTTATTTACATTGAATACAGGCATTTCATTGCATTGACTCCCTCCAGTCCTCCTCCCTCCGTATAAACTTCCCCAATTGTTGCATTTGCAAAGTTCAGACACCAGGGGGCGTGCTGGAGACTGAGGGCCATGTTTTTTTGGGAGGCGGGGGGGGGGGGGAATTGGTTGGTTGGTTGGTGGAATTGAAATGCTCAGGTTGAGCCGAGGAAGCTGTACACATCCCTAAAATAAAAACCTGGCTGGGAAGGCTCCAGAGTTTTTCTTTTTTAATTTCTTTTTCAACAGCACTGTTTCGGCCAGTCCCGTACCAGCCAAGCCGACCCCCGCCCTCACAGAGAGGGGAGGGTCTGGAAGGAGGGAAGGGGGGGGGGGTAGTTTAGAGGTTGTCCCCAGGCTGGTACTGAGGCTCGGTGGCTGTGAAGTAGTCCTCCAAGAAGGCCTGCAGGTACTCGAACGTGGGCCGCTCCTCTGCGTCTTTCTTCCAGCACTGCAGCATGAGCTCGTGCGTGGAGATGGGGCAGTCCTGGGGGCACGGCATCCTGTAGCCTCGCTCCACCTGCTCCAGCACCTCGCGGTTGTTCATGCCTGAAAAATCAAACACAAATAGAATTGGTAAGAGCGTCGGAGGGGGGGGGGGGGGTGTCTCTTAAACGGATCAATACGACAGCTCAGAGTAGACGGAGCGCTTTGATTTCGCCGTGGTGACCTTCAACGCAAACAGACAGCGGGGCTTTAAAATCCCGCCGCTATCCATCTAAATCTGCTAAAGCTTTTTAATTGAGTAGCTGAGATTTTAAAAGAGGGGTTCTCTCTTCTGTCTGCTTTGTCAAAAACACACAAACCCAGTGATGGCTTTAGAAAGCTGCTTACACATCTGTTAGCATGATGCTGCTCCCCTAGCTCATTACGTTCTAACCCTCCTCACCTTCTCCCTCAGGCACAGGCGGCCCACTACACCCATCTGGACAAACATATGTTCCCCCCTCCCTGCACGGAGCTCTGTTTGGCCTCCCCCTCTTCTCTTATTTTTTGTTTTTGTTTCCAAGTTGTCCCACAGGCGAGCTGCAGTAATTAAAGGTTATCTCACACTCTGGCAGGGAATCGAAGGTTACCCAAGCATTAAAGAAGCTTTTACTCCCATAAACAGCAGGAGGGGCCGCCGGTTGTCATAGACAAAGCTACGTGTGCTTTGGTAACAACTCTCTCTGCTTATCGAGCCGCTTCATCGACGCGTCCCGAGCCCGTCCTCGAGGCGAAAGCCTGGTTTAACCCTTCGCCCTCCTCACCTGGGTAAGGCACCCGACCCTTGGTGACCAGCTCCGTGAGCAGGATGCCAAACGACCACACGTCCGACTTGATGGTGAACTTCCCGTACAGCGCAGCCTCCGGGGCGGTCCACTTGATGGGGAACTTTGCGCCTGTAGTGGGACGAGATGATGATTAACTGGTGATCTATTGTACCACGCTGTCTCCTCTTTACTCTGTGAAACTATGGTTTGGTAAAGAGCTGCTGTGTTCTGCTCGAGCTGGTCTATCTATCTATCTATCTATCTATCTATCTATCTATCTATCTATCTATCTATCTATCTATCTATCTATCTATCTATCTATCTATCTATCTATCTATCTATCTATCTATCTATCTATCCATCCATCCATCCATCCATCCATCCATCCATCCATCCATCCATCCATCCATCCACCGACCCACCCACCCATCCATCCATCCATCCATTATTATTGTTAACACAACCGCATGTCATTTTAAGAATTACTAACAATTTCAACACAATGAAAAACCATATGAGATACAAATGATTATTCAAAACAGAGCAGCGATACACATCTTAAAACATCTGGATGGGATCTTTAATGGAAATGCTGAGTCTCCAATGTAGCATTTACTAACAGTATATAAACAGTTAATAAGTACTTTATAACATACTATAATAAGCACACTTAAGTGTTTATTAATGTATCAACTACCCTATAACTCCTCCTGTAGGTCATGAGTGGATGCTGGATTATAAACACATATTAAATGACAATATAGTAAAACATAGTATTATAAAATATATCTTCATATAAGAAGTTTGAATTTTTTACAAATACTGTACATTAAATACACAATGTTTTTATATATCTTACAGTGTGTATAAATGATTTATTAAATGTTACATACTGCTTGTACCAAACCAATCATCAGTATAAATCCATTAAACTCCTGCAGTGTGAAATGTTTATAGACTCATTTCTTGGATCAGTTATGTTCATCATAAAGCAGACAGTTATGTTTTTTATTCTGCAGGGGTGGATCTGACTAATTGCTGATATTTGACACTGTAAGCACTTGGTGTGTTTATCTATCTGTGCATCTGTGTCTACTCTGGGAAAGTGTGCTGTCATTGTTAAAGGAGTGCTTTGTGATTTGTTACAAGCTTTGTCATTTCTCATTGAGGAAATGTTTCTTTCACTGCATGCTTTCCATTTTCTAAGCAGAGTCTCCAACAAGAGTTTTATAATGTCTGAGAAAGTAACCCTGATGATGTCATCAAGGTTGTCTTAGTTTGGGATGCTTGGAAAGTCTGTGTTAGCAGCTGTGAGTGTGGAGTTTGAAGGAGAAAATGCTATTTAATGGCATTATGGGAAATGTAGGATTTAGCATTTTGGTGCTTTACTCATACTAGAAACTAAAAGTCAGGATTTATTAACTGCTGCTTCAATTTTGACTGTTCATTTTGTAATCTGTTCCCTAACTTTGTGTCAACTTTTAATGTGCTTTTATGTGCTGGGATAGAAGTGTGTTTTGCATTAGTAATAGCTCATTCTCATTCTGCTCAACATCTATTCTCTCCCAGAACCCAAAGAAGTGAGGACAAGCTCTTTTCACAGAGTATTTTAGGCCTATTTAGTGGAAAATTGAAGGGGGGAAAATCAGGGTTCAGCAGGTTAATCACACCTACAAACGCTTTTACAAAGCGGGGTTATGTTAGGCTGAATGCTAATTTACAACATCTGGCAGCTTAAAAGACGTCTAATAGTCAGCGCTTTGATATGACTTTTAAAAGCAAAGTGAAACAACGAGCAGAGCTAGAAAAACATGTGCTGCACAACTATTTAATATGTCACAGGGAGAAAAAAGAATGATGACGGCACTGCTGAGAAATCATAAACTGTATTAACAGGAACAGCAGTCATGAGCTCAAACGAACCAACAGGGAGATGACTGACACATTTACAGAGAGCAGGGTGTAGACACACACTGGTTAGTGATATGAACCAGTTTGAAACAGGCTAAACTTTGGTGAAAAACATACAATATATGAATACGTTTTGATATCAAACGAATGAATGAATGAATGATTGAAATGCCAAATCTGTTTGACAAAAAAAAAATCGGAACTCAAGATCCACTTAATAGATTTCCTCCAGAACTCTCAGCTGCATATCATGGCCTTCATCAGCATCAGAATTTCCACTCATAATCCAGTTGTCATAATGTGTCTACATATAGCACTTAAAAGAGACTTAAGTAGCTTGTTACATGAGGACAACTGGACCAACCCAATCTGCTGATGAAGGCTCTGTGATGTAGCTGAAAGCCCCAAAAGTAGTCTAGTAAGTGGACCTTGAGTTGAGAGTTCTTTGTCAAACTACCATTTTCACAGTCAAGAATGAACCTTTCTTCAATCAGCTGACCGACAAATGTTCCAAAATACTGTGATGAGCTTCAGCGATCAGAGTGTGAGTCTCAGTCCCTCCTGTGCTGTAAATGTCATAAACAATCTTTCAGTTTTCTCTCCGTGCTTCTCTGTGGGGCCGGTCGGGGAGTGTGGCTGCACTGAGCAAACACTTGGAGCTGATTCTGATTGTGGCTTCACTGCTAACTACTTGCTCAACATTTTGATATGTAGGCGTGTTGCAAATGACGTGGCTTGCTGGGAAAATTCCCTCTATGACCTAATGCAGCCATACACTATGACTCTGTGTGTGTGTGTGTGTGTGTGTGTGTGTGTGTGTGTGTGTGAGTGTGAGAGTGAGAGTGGGAGCATTAAGTACATGCAATTAATACTGTGTGTCTGTGTTTGTGGGAGAGGAGAGGAGAGGAGAGGAGAGGAGAGGAGAGGAGAGGAGAGGAGAGGAGAGGAGAGGAGAGAGAAGAGAGGGATGGGATGCCCCACCTTGCCGAGCTGTGTATTCGTTGTCTTCGATGAGCCTGGCCAGGCCGAAGTCGGCGATCTTACACACCATGTTGTCTCCGACCAGGATGTTGGCTGAGCGCAGGTCTCTGTGGATGTAGTTCATCCTCTCGATGTAGGCCATGCCTGCCGCTACCTGCAAAACAGCACAGTGACAGAAACAATCATCATCTCTGTGTTCAGGGCTGAGAACAGAAGACGATTCCCTGTCTCTGAGATCATGTTTCACCACTCCTCGCTTCCCTCCATCGGTTGGAGGTGTGAGTTTTACAATTGATTTTAAAACCCTAACCCTACCCTATAAAGGTCCTACAATGCCAGGCCCAGAGCTACATGATGGATATACTGGTGCCCTATGAGCCTGTAACCTTTTCAGTTCAGACACCTTATTGTGGATCTCACTGCCTGACTATCTGAAGCAAGCAGAATCAGTTTCATCTTTTAAATAACTTTTTAAGACTCACTTTTAAACAAAATCCTTCTATAGTTTTTACTGAATGTATTCCTCATCCCCATCCCATCTATACCCTCCTTTTAAAATGTTTTTTAAATTCTATATTTTCTCTCTATTTCCATGTCAGAAGTAGTATACATTTCACTCTTTCTATGTTTTATGTAATTTAATTGAAAACACTAAATGTTTTGAAAAGTGCTATATAAATAGAGTTAGTATTATAATTAGTATTATTATCATCATTATTGGTATCTCACCCTTGTTTCTGCTGAATACTGTGACTGTGATGTGTGATGTTCTTCCATCTGAGCTCATATAGTGTAAACTCTAAAAATAAAGACACTTTTCATTCTCGCACTTTTTTCTCCACAATCTCTTCTTCTACTTTCAGCTTTTTTTTGCAATTTCTGTTAAGCTACCTGTCAGAAAAACGTATCACTTCCTGCATGATGTGATCAGGTATACCGATACGGTACGGCAGAGAGTGATGGAGTCAGCACAGCACATCAATGGAGCGGCCCATCTCCCATCTCTGCAGGATATCTGACAGCACAGAGACCCCTCTCAAGTACCCCACCCACCCCCTGCACCACCCCTTCACACTCCTGCTGTTTGAAATGCAGGACCTCAAGGCTCAAGGACAGTTTTTACCCTGAGGCCATAAGGCTGATAAACACCTCCAAGCCACCGCCCCTCCCACCCTCCCCACCCTCCCCACCCTCCCCACATAACCAAACAAAGGACTTAATGCAGCTTTGCACACACTGAACATTCTGTACATGTTGTTTGTCCTTTTTTATGCTGTTATCAACTGTTATCACCTAGTGTACCTCAGTGCGTATGGATGCGTGTGAGTGGTGGGTGGATGTTAATGTGTGTGTGTCTTATTTGCTACAAATATGTTTTAAATACTTTTTAAAATACATTAAATGTGGTTTCTACTGTATATTTTAAATAGTCATTGATGGCAGCAGGTGGAGACATAACAAAGTAAGAATTCATTGCACTGACAAAAAAGCATGTGTCCTTTCCTTGAATCCTTTAATATTATTCACATTAAAAGCCTTGTCTGGATTGTCCTCTCTGGAGACTCTATTTCTATGTCCTTCAGGTTGATTGTCCTCATTTAAAACATCTGTCCTAGTTAATATAAACATCAGTCAGATGACTGGTGGATTGTATGCTGAAGAAAGAATCTCTTAGAACATCACTCTTTAAATGTTGAAATAAATGATTGTGTCAGAGTTAGGAGTGTTTAGCTTTCACTTTAAAAAAAATTCGATGTCTGCCAGTGAGCTAGCAGCTGCATTACATTTTTCTTCCGTTTTTCAAATGAAAAGCCTGTCAGACGATTACACTCACTGAGCCACTGGAGGGATTTTAATGTGAAACTTTGGAGCAGGATGTGTTGAGTTTCATGAACTGAAGCTTAACAGCAAATAAAAAAATTAATATAAAGGATGACATATAAGGATGAAATATTTTGGGAATGAAAATGAGTATGACGGATCAGAAAGGGTTATTTTATAACTGAAAAACAGTGAAATATAGTTTTAAAACAGGGGAAATTAGAAATAAAGATCTTTTTCTAATATAAACTGGTTTATAAAAAGATGTGTTCTCTGAGAATTGACTGTATCAGCGAAGTTTTAAGTATTAAATAGTTTCAAAAGTATCTGAAAAGTAAATGAAAACTCAGGTGTACAAATAAAACATGAAGTAAACACCCAGCCAGCATGTCCATGTGGGCCCCACATGGGTTAAATGTGGGCTACGTGGGTACTGAGTGGGGACGGGCTTTAACTGGGCACATTTTGCAGCTCCCACATGGTTTCAGTAACATGGACCCCACATGTGAAGCCCATATGGGCTGACTGTATGAGCCCCATAAGGGATGTAAGTGGGCTAAGCGGGCATGGGCATTAACAGGGCAAACTGTATGGGCCCCATATTGTTTCAGGAATATGTGCCCCACAGGTGGAGCCCATGAGGGATGGCTAAATGGGCCCCATTTAAGGTCCATTATGATCCCACTTAGACCCCGTATAGTCAGAACCCACTTGAACACAGGTGGGGCCACCATGGCAACTCCAGACAAACCCACTTGGGACCCATATTTGCAGCTCAAATATAACTCTTCCTGGGCCCACATGGACATGCTGGCTGGATAGCACCTGTTTTGATCTAGGTATACCTGTGCAGCCATGTCCACCAGGTTAGGCAGCTTCAGCCCCCGACCTTCTCCATCCTTCAAGAAGTCCAGCAGGCTTCCTACAGTAGACATAAACAGATATGAGTCCATCTAAACATACAATCAACAAAGACACTAACTGTACATCCTACATCCATTAGTGAATCAGTGGTACCCTCCTGCTGCCAGCCTCTACAGGAACTGTTTGTGTTTCATTCATTACAAACCACACACACAATGAGCTGACAGCTGAATGTTTTGGGAGTCGTGAGGATTGTAATTTGTCTTCTCAGTTCTACTTGGTATCATCAACAATAATGACATTTACAGGATAAACAGGATGGAAAACTTGATGATCACCACAAAACACTTTGACATCGGCGATATTTCACCCTGGTTCGTCTTTTTTGAAAACACATTCTTCTATCTGACACAGTGGGCTGACCTAGATGTGGCATCCTCTGCATGCAACAGACAAAGCGATGCACATCAAAGTTTCCATTCTTGTGTTCTCTGGTGTTTAATGTGCATCTACAGCTCTTTCTTGTGGGGTTTCTAAAATTCCAGAGTTTCTTTTTTTTTTTGGAGGATTGTTTTGGAGGCATTAATCATCTTCAGTCTCTTTGAAACAAACGCTTTACCATAGAAAACACAGTTACTGTTAGTCTGACTTGTGAACGGTGTTATATACATGTAAACACAACAGACATCAACAGGCACACATAGAGAACAGGGCTGTGTGTTTACACCTTTGCAGTTGATTCAAATTTGACTCGTGTGGCATAAAACGGAAGAGCTTGTGGTGTGCACTGGTCAGTCAGTTACTTCTATTGAGCCACAACAATATATTTCAACACCTACATTTGCTTTGGATCTCCAGAGGAAGACTCAAAATGATTTTGGAGTTCCGCTGACCTTTCCCACTTCCTACCGACCTTCCAACTATACTTAATGTATTGAGCACATTAAAGCTCCTGAGAAGATGAACCCTTTCCATTTACTTTCCACAAGTTTTCCTCTAAAACCAACTAGGCCCAACCAGGTGGGATTTTAAAGACATGATTACCTGGGATTGGATCTTATGCTATGTTTCAAATCACCTACTTCTGTTAGTAAATTTCTATTAGTACACTGTGTATTTACGTGTGTAGTGTGCACATTTCGACAGCTTAATGGTGTCTCAAATCAAATGTTGCCGTTGGGCTCTTACCGGAAATGACAATTAGCTAGTTAGCAAGCTGGAGTTAGCGAGCTAGAGCTAGCATGCTAGTGTTAGCAAACTGGCATTAGCATTCACGTTGTCATTCACGGTACTAAATCATTACAGACTGCTAAATTAACCCAATAAACTTACTGATGGCTTATGTGTGACAGCGGTATAGTGGTGCTTAGTGCAACACACACATGTATAATTTACATTTGTATAATGCAGCAACCTCCTAGTATTATAAAATTAAATATTTGCAACTGTATGACAAAAAGTGCCAAAACACAAGGGGTCTGAATGCACCTGCAAAGAGCTGCACGGATGCCTGTTAATGAGCAGGGTGTTCATATATGTGTATGACTGTGTGTGTGTGTGAGAGTGTGTGTGTGTGTGTTCATCTACCTTGGCCCATGTACTCTGTGACGATGTAAATGGGCTCCTCAGACACCACGGCGTAGAGCTGCACCAGCTTGTCATGGCGGAGTTTCTTCATGATCTGAGCCTCCTCCAGGAAGGACTCAGGGGACATGGTGCCAGGCTTCAGAGTCTTTACCGCCACCTTAGTGGTGCCGTTCCACGTTCCTGGCAAACGCACAAACACAGCAGCATCAGTACAGTCGGAACACTAAGTCGTATTCTAATGACATCAGTTCAAAGCCAGACTTGACAACCCCACTGTCTAACCTGAAGAGATGATTGGCAGGTAAGGGGCAACCGCACTCAAAAACAAGGGCACAAGTCTTACTTTGAAATGACAATGAGGTAAACATGCAACACAGAATGAGATCAGGAGACGGTATGAGAATCAGCTCTAATTTTCATACACAGAGGTTGTGCTGAAGGATAATTAAATGGGTATGAGATTTAGACTGGACCTTGATTTGAAATGGCTTTTAAAAGCCAGGAAAGGGATCCAGCAGGGCTTTGAGAACCACAATACTCCGACACGGGAGCAGATAATCCTTTTGTAGGATGATTAACAAAAGCAAGCCTGTAAGCTTTTCACTGGTTGCACGCCAGTTACTGTTACACAGCACGGCTACACCACCAATGTGCACTGCTTCAAGCTACAGTGTCAGAGCACGCATAATAAGATATGGATCACTGTAATCACTCCAATAAAGAAGTGCTCCATTTATCTCATTCTGTCACAGTAATGGATGCAGGAATATTAGTAGTGACCCAAAGGGACGACAGAGCCCATCAGCTAACACTTGGTCTGCATGTGTTTGTTGGGTTTGGAGGGTGGGGGTTAAGAGTTAGCTCATAAATCAGAGTAAGCTTCTTCAGTGATGCAGCTGTGCATGCATTTTTGGAAGTTGGGACAAGCGGGTGATGGTCACCTGCTGGGTGGAGATGGAATAGGATCCCAGATGCTGGGTGTCATCTGGGAGAAGCCCTATCCCCAGTATCTGTCCAGCTGGAATATGATCAGAATGAACACCCTCATGTTGTAACAAAATGGCCAAAATATAAATTTATTAATAATGCACTAAAAGATAAATATAAATTAAAAAATAAATTGCTAAATTATTTAACTGTTACATACTGTTCAGGGTCAAATTTGACTCTTTTAAAAAAAAAATTGAATTGAATGCTGTAATTTTAGCCAGACTTTTCCCAATGTGACCCACAGCATACAAAAATGGGAATAAAACACATTTGTATTTTAATTTTTCTGCAGCAGATACACTTTTTTATATATGTGAATGTACACATTTGACCTGTGTTTATAAAAAAAAAACATGTTGTATTCTTCATATTAATATATATTTATATAATATAAAATGTTCTCCTGAATCATAAAATAGTGATTGTGAATCTCTTTTTTTCATTAATAAATAGAATACACTCTGTTTGCTATCTGACAGCTTCATTAATGATTAATCAAGTATTTATTAATGACTGAGACTAACTATCAGTCAGTATATGAACAGTAAAGGTTAAGAGATTATTAAACATTCATTTTTTTGGCTATTATTTTAAGTTTTTATTCCAGATTCCTAAATTTAAAGTCTAACTGAAATCACCGTCACAAAAATAAGATGTGTAAAATACTTTTTATAACTACTGAAAAGCAGAAAAAGGCCTTCAGCTGGGACGGTGTATGTACATGAATGACAGCAGAGATAGTAAGTACATAGAGACACAATATAAAACCATGTGTAACTATGGTAACTGTAGCTTCATTAAGCAACTACACTGCAAATGTTACAATTTTCCCATAAAGTTTTTAAGCTGTTGAAAGTGCTACAGCAGACAAGCTAACTGGCTACGAAGCCTGTAAAATAACATTTGTCTGTCTGTTAATGTGGGATGTTGTTAAGTCATGTGGTTCATTATGTGTTGTGTCTCTGTCACTGTCACTGTTAGCCAATGAGAGAACGCCATGAAGGCATTACATAAATACTGTTTCAAGTACTTTGACTGGCTGTGGTCAGCATTGAGGGCTCCTTACCGTAAAACACATCAGCAAAACATCCCGTCCCAAGCTTTAATTCCAACTCAAGTGCGTCTCTGCTGATCTCCCACGCATCATGACTCAAGCCCATAGTGTCAGGGATGTAGTTCACACACACGCCCGTTAAATGAAAGCACAAACCATCCGCACTCTCTACAGGGGAGGGAAGGCAAGGCACATAGGGTTAACTACGGGGAGAGGCACATGCAATGAGGGACATGGAAGGAAGCCATCTTTAGACTGTGAGAGCAGAGTCTCCTGACACCCTGGATGTTTTTCCACATGATTTTTTGAAGGAGGGGGTCATGAAACCAGGAGTATTTCCCTGGCAACATCCCCAAACTGAGAATTATCAAAATTTCCTGCCCCATTTCCCTCATTTGATCCCTTCCCAGGTCGGATTATTATCTCATGTTTTGGAGCTGGTGTGGTGTCTCTGCTGTCTCAGTGTGGCCCCTTCCATGTGGCCTCTTCTTCCAGAGTCGACTGGATCCGTACCCATCCAGACCTCCCCAAACTGCCCGTTCCCAAGACGCTTGATGAGCTGCAGCGACTCCCGCGGGATCTCCCACACGTCTTTGGTTTTGACAGACAAGTCTGCGAGGCGGGGCATCCCTTTGTGGCAAGGAACCACTAAGCGACAGCAGAGCCCCGCGGCTCGGTCTGCACATGGCGCACAGCGAGGCACAAATAAGAGCAAAAAAAGAGAGATGTACAGAGAGTTAGCAAAGCATCCGGCAAGAGAGAGAGAGAGAGAGACAGAGGAAAGCAGAAGATTCTCAAAGCAACACAACATGTAGGACAACACAGAACAGAGTAAACATCACAGCTGGAAATCAATTCTTTTCTTTCCACTTCCTGATGGCAGGCAGGCTGCTTCTAGGTCAGAGGATCCAGCAGTAATCAGTCTAATGTGCTCTCCCTGATCCTTACTGATCATCACATCAACCAGAGTGCTGCTTGCAGGTAGACAAGGTTCAGCAGCCAGTGAGGCAGAGGTGCTTTCACAGTCCTAACACCTTAAAGGGGAACCCCCCCCCCCTCTAATTCTACATCTACATCAGCTTTCTCATCATGTGGAGTACTACTCAGCCAATGAAAACAGTTCTTTGAAAGCTCTGATAGAGCTTTGTCAAGTCTGCAAAAAATAAGTCCCATAAGGGCCCACATTTGGGCTGCAAATATGGGTCCCAAGTGGGTTTGTCTGCAGTTTCCATGATGGCCCTACCTGTGTTTGCCCATATGGGATTCAAGTGGGTTCTGACTGGGTTTCAGGTGGGGCCCAACTGGGTGAGTTACACAAGGCCCATGTAGGCCCCAAATGTAGGCCCTAAGTGGGATCAGAATGGACCTTAAATGGGGTCCATTTAGCCAGCCCACATTGGCTTCACATGTGGGGCCCATGTTTCTGAAATAATATGGGGCCCATACAGTTTGCCCTGTTTATGCCCATGCCCGCTTAGCCCACTTACATCCCTTATGGGGCTCATACAGTCAGCCCATGTGGGCTTTAACCGTGTGAGGCCCACATGGACATGCTGGCTGTATAGGCATGGAGCCACTATATAGGTACTTTATAGAAATTGTAGGATGCAGTGTTTTTGGAGAGAAGAGTCTAGCTGCAGCTTTGTAGACTCATCCTAACCCTACAGGACACATCAGATTCAGATTCAGATCATTTATTGCACCCTTAGGTAAATTTGTTTTACAGTGCGTGAGTCATCTCATGTTGTTATGCCCACACACTACTGTACTATATGCAAAAGAAAGTTAAGGAATCCTGACTTAGTCTGATGTCTGAAGGTAATACTGTACATTGTGTTGGCTTTTAATGAGGAGATTAGGTGAGATGTACAAACTGCATTGTGGCTATGACAGAGTAAGTGGATTGTCTTCTCCACTATAGGTTGAAGTATTCTTGCTGTGGTGAAACAGTCCTACAGTAAGTAACTCATGCCTCTGAAAGTACGAGTGCAGGTCACAGAAGAAGTGTAGGCTTTATATGTTATAGCTCACTTTGGCTAATGGCATCTACAACCCGCCTCTGCTTTACGATAATGATGGTAAATTATGTAAAGAGATAGCTCGGGCCGTCCGTCACTCTTCTGGGAAATGTACGTGGACACAGTTGTGGTTAAACATAAAGACAGGGGTTTTATGCGCCATGAGAAGCATTAACAGTCTGTGTCCTCATGCTTGTTTAGGCAGCTGAGTGGTACTCCAGCTGCTTCCATTTCGATCGGCTCTGCTCGCCGTCGCTTTAGTTGACGACACCGTGTTGTCTGTGTCATGAAATCAAACATCTTTAGCTTTTATTCAGGAGGAAGCTCTCGTGTTTGCCATGTCATTGATTAAACCAGTGGATTAGGGCAGAGTTTCCGTTGATACCTCCAAGCTGATATCTAGGGGGAAAAAAACCCCACCACCACCACCACCCCTGTGCACATCCTAATGCTAAAGGGAAAAAGTGACCCCCCCCCCCTCCCTCTCTGCCGCCAGTGATAAGACTCCAGGTTGATTGCATGGGGCAGTAAAGACGAGATAAAGGGCCTGGTGTGTCACCCATGGGAGTGCTCAACCTGCAACTCTGCCATCAAAGCCCATCTGGGCTGCTTGCCTGCTGCCTCAGCTGCTCCACTTAGCCATCGATAGAGCCCCTCTGTTCACTCTGCTGGCTGTCATAAAACATATCAATATGTGGACTGTATCTACACAGCAAGCTTCAAAACAAAGACAACGCTTCTTAGAAAGATGTGGCAGCTTAAAATGAGGAATTTTGATTTATAAAGCTTTGATCAGAGTTAATAAGTTGGAACTATTACTCTCACATGACGGCTAATTTCATATTAAAGAGTGTCAGTGATCGATCTTTGCATTGTGATAAAGTCTATGGCAGATCAATTCATTCAACCTCTTAAACTAGATTTTGTCTGACTCTCTGTTTTGGTTTCTTCATATTGATCATTCTATAATACAGTGATTAGTGACAGTTCTGTAATCAATAACTCAACTTGACCAGTATACATTTCCAACCTTAGCTCCCCCTAGTGTCAGTTTAAAAAGTGGCACTCATCTGACCTAGAGTAAATGAATGAATGAGTTGAAAGCAACACATACACATATACACTGCTTGAATTATCACTGGGATTGTTTATATTTTTACAGAGCAAATCCTATATTGTCTGAATACACTGAGAGATGCTGTAAAGCTGGACTTTTGCTGAGCAGCAGCCACTGTGTCCACAAGAAGCAATGTCAGGATGATGGTGCATCTAATTTCCAAAGATTCTTTTTTACTCAGCTTGCTTTAAAGACATCATCATTGAGCATTCTGAAACTGAGCAGAAGCAAGAAACAACAGAAATGTCTACGAATGAGGAAGTGTGTTTACTTATTGTTTTACTTTAGTAATAGTGTTTGTGTAATGCTTACATATAGTGTACCTAAGGAAGGCCATATCCACCAGGAACAAATGAAATGTTAAGAATCTCAAAAATACTCAAAATTATGATTTAGTGAGTAAGTCAGATGTTGACATTTATTTTTAAGTTGCTATTTATAATTGTGATTGTTATTTTATTACTTAATATCTCTTCATTTTGTGTTGATAAGTCATCATTTTTAATCACCATTTCACTAGAATTCTGATTAGAATGTTTATTACTTACTAGCTAATCATTTTGTCTTGTAAGTCATTTTTAATCACTATTTCATGATATTTTACATTATTGATCTAACATCAGGTAGATTTATTAGATGGTAATTCAAACGTGTGATGGTATGGTATTAAGTCACAGGTTTGACTCAGGTTTCATTTAAGTTAGTTAACTAAGTTTTAACAACTTAATAACTCATTATTTTCTTTGATTGGCAGAAAAAGGCTTCCATACATAATAGTAGAACATATAGAGAAGAGTCATAAACTGACACAGTGATGTCAGTTAAATAATATTTAACTCAAACATGTAAGCTACTGTTCATACCAGAAATGAATGAATTCAACTTCAACTGTTCTTCTAAAAGTTACATAGCCTATCTTTAAATATGACTGGCATTCAGATGTGCAGCCTTGCTGATTCTCAAGGCCAGGTGCTGTTTTCTTCCTCATTTAAAAAAAAAGATGAAAAATAGAAGAAAGCAGAAAGCAATAAAAAAAGCAAGAGCACTGAAAACAGTCAAGGTTATTTGTGAAGGTGTGCTGTCGGCTCCGTACGTCATCTAGAATGGTGATAAAACGTAGAGGGACGGTTAATGTGCCATGACACAAACACATATAGTTAAATCCATGGTGTTGATTTTAGGGCTTAAACGTCAATATGTCAATGTGCCAACTGGAGCACGACAGGAAAAATATCCTTTTAAGAGAGAGAGAGAGAGAGAGAGAGAGAGAGAGAGAGAGAGAGAGAGAAAGAGAGAGAGAAGGAGTCAATGAACCAGAGTTATAAAACAGAACAGACGCAAGAAAACAGATGAGATCACAGACTCAAACACACATCATCATTACTCAAAGATGGAGAATAAAAAAAACTGAAGAGATGCAGAGAGAGAGAAAGAATGACTAAGACTAAACCAATTATCGCTGTCTCGTCCTGTAAATCTGATAATCAAATATGTGTGTCAGCGGCACAGATGCTGGGGTCATCTCCTGACAGCTCACACATCTGGATGAGCTCACAGTGATGCAAAGTGAAACTCTGACACCCTAGCTCCCTGTGCTCAAGAAGGCAGCTTCCACTCTCACTACCACATGATTTTAACTGTTCACTGATCAGTTGTGCTGCATTTAAATAGATACATGTATGTACAATAAGGGAGCAAATGTATCCAATCTGCATCAGAGTGCAGCAACATGTCCACAGATAGAAGTTGGACAGTACTGTGTGTATGACTGATTTAATGAGACACAAATAAGACTTAAGAGGTGCTTATAAACAGGATATTAGTACAACTTTCACACTTTTGACAGGTGTGACAGTCATCTTGGATTTTGAGGTCGGGGCTGGTGAGGCTCTCCCGACCTTAACGCGTCAGAAATCCGATTCCGGTTGAAATTCCTGACTGGCAACTCGGATATTCCGACTTCCGAGTACAGCTGGAATGCAGCATATGTTTACAAGTACTCCTGTCTGTATTCAAGGCCATTTTCTTCAGCTACAATCCTGAAAATTACCCAAAATGTACCAAAATACATCCTAACATGTACTAAAATATGCTTTAAATTGAACCAAAATAGATTCAAAGATGAACCAGAATACATCCTTAAATTAATCTCAATAAGCCTTAATCTCAAACAGATGACCTAAAATAAAAAGATACCTAATAACCTAACCGAGGAACACACACAAAAGCAGTGTAAATGTCACTGTGAAGCTTTTATACCTGAGTAGTGCTGAACCAGCTGCTGCAGTGTGTCAAACTGAGCTCTGGTGGTGATGTAGTAGCCCCCACTATCCAGCTTGCGGATCTTATAATGTTTGACGTGATCGCCTTTCACATCGTCCCAGTCCCTTATGGACAAGGAGAAGGCACCTGCAGGGAGAGATGAGGGTTTGAGTTGGATTAATTAAACATTCAAAACTTATGGACAACCCCCCCCCCCCCAAACAAACAAACAAACAAAAAAACAAACAAACAAACACACAACAGTATAAATCTAAACAAAATGATTATTTAAATTAGGAGACATTTGATATCATAATGGAGAATAAGACTAATAATCATAACAATAATCCAGTGCTCACTTTAGGAAACAATTCAGTCTTCATGTAAACAGTATTGA
This sequence comes from Scomber scombrus, assembly GCF_963691925.1. Classification (NCBI taxonomy): domain Eukaryota; kingdom Metazoa; phylum Chordata; class Actinopteri; order Scombriformes; family Scombridae; genus Scomber; species Scomber scombrus. Next base: position 26,745,763 of record NC_084986.1, on the reverse strand, counting down.
GGTTCTATATCCAGCCGGAGCTGACACACTGCTGCAGTTCAGATAAAGCCATGAGGGAAATATCAGAGCTCAGAAAACCTCCAAAGGTCCTACTTACAATTACACCATCAGGCTGATGTGAATGGACTCTCCCTGCTTGTAGTACATCTGACACACATACACACACACACACACACACACACACACACACACACACACACACACACACACACACACACACACACACACACACACACACACACACACACACACACACACACACAGTGTGTCTGTGGTTTTTACCCTTTGTGGTTTCACTCTCCCGGATGAGGTAAGTGCCCCGAGGGTTGCCAGTGGACAGCAGCTGCCTCTCTGCATCCTTACGGCCCAGTTTACCAAAGTACCAGCTGCAAGCAGAGGAGACGGTGTGTTAACTCCAACAGCAGACTTAGTAGACCAGGATGAAAGAGGTTTTCCTCTCTGTAATCATTCCTCCTGTTCATACTGACTATTAAAAGATCTCCTTCAAATGTGCTTTCAATATAAAGTGATGGAGGCCAAAATCAAGTGTGTCCACACAGTCATTTAAAAGTAGATGATCAGCTTCTATTGAGCTTCATCAGTGTGAGTTAGTTACTTTGCTACTAAAAACACTGTAACGTTGAAACATAGAAGACTTCATTTGACTCATTTGGACGCTGAAGCTTCATATTAGCTTCAGATCAACTTTTAAATACATGTTTACACAGAAGGAGGACTGTGGATTTAGTCCTCCATCACTTCCATTGTAAGTTTATTATGAAGGGATCTTCTAATGGTCAGTATGAACAGGAGGAATGATTACAGCAAGAAACACACTTCATGCTCATTTGACCTCCTGACTGTTGTTTTAAGACAGACTTGAAAACCTGTGAACTGGTCCTTTAACATCAACTCTGGACACAGAATAAAAGGCTGTGTTGCTCTGAGTGACCCTAAAACACATGAATGATACAAAATGTACTACTACTACAAAAATGTAGTGACTTTAGAGATAGTAACTGTGACAACTGTAACTGTATTTAGTTTTAGATTTACAGCTGTTTGCTTTATAATGAATGTGCTGCAGCATTGAAGCACTGTAGTAATTAAGCCAGGTTTTGGTTTGTATATTTACTCTAACCCAGCAGCTAGCCTGTCATACAGACTGTAACAGTCATGGCCTGCTGCCTTCTTCCCTTCAGACCTGTGCATAAATAATTGTTTAGTCACGGTCTATAACTTGAATTAAAAAAAACTAAAAAACAACTTAATTCATAGCAGAGGAAAGAGAAATCTCCAATAATGATGAAGAAGAAGAAGAGATATTCTTACTGACATTGGAGGAAAAAAAAAAACGAAAAAAAACAATAATCAACAGTAAACTGAAGTAAAACTTTTTAAAATAAACCCTGAAAGTTTAACCTTTGCCTGTCACATTGACCTTAACTGCACACTGAAGAGGAAAAAACACACAGGAAATGTGAGCGATACAACACCGACGTGTGTTTCACAGTCTTTGACCGAGGTATCTGTGCTGATAACTGGAGCTGAACCCACACCTCCTCTCTGTTTTTAATCCCAGCATGCTCCAGTCGACTCATAATGAGATGCAACCTCGCTGGGAACTGACTGAATCTTTATTCAAACACCTTATTCTGATGAATGGGTCTGGGCGGGGGCGGCGGTAGTTCAGATCTAAGCAGCAGATGATGAAAAAACTTCATACACTTGCTGAGTGTGTGTGTGTGTGTGTGTGTGTGTATTGTTTCTTCCCCCCAGTTCCACTCGTCAAATGTGTGAAACTCAACGGTTTAGAGGATCTTTCTAACTGTGGCCACCCATGCTAAAAATCTATGCACTCAATGAACTGTGAAATAAAAAAAAAAAAGCCTGCAACAAGTATAGGCCTATATTTACCTCTTACCCACAGTCTGGCATTTTAAATTCCAAACCCATCTCTTTATAGTGTCACATAAATGTTATCAGGCTAATAGAAACGTCTACTCTGCGGGGAAACTGCTGAAGCTGTGGGATGACGATGACTTTTCCTCCTGAGTTTCCTCCTTCAGAAGGTTAACTTTGCACATGTGCGGCTGTCAGTCTGCGGCTTCTGTGTCCAGTAATCTGCAGCTACTTCAGAGCACATTCCAGATGAAAGACACCAACGTGCCCTGCGCCAGTGTGCCCTGGGTCTCTGAGGAGCATTCACACACACACACACACACTCTCACACACACTCTCACACACACACACACTACTCACTCCTCAGCCTGGATGGAGTCCACCGGAGCCACGTAATTACTGGGAATGTAGCCGCTGCCACCGGTGGTGAGCGAACGAGCATCCCACCAGTCCCCTTCACTGAAAGAGAGAGAGAGAAGACGGAAAAGAGCAAAAAAACAGAAAAAAGCGTATTAATACACTTTATTTCATACGGACTGACATGTTGCCTGCCCCTGAACACATCAAAGTAGAGCTCCAGTTGGACTAATACCGTCCATGTGGAAAACATATAGGATCACGTGAGTCTGTGTTTCAGCAAAGTAGAAAACAACATGTGGCTCTAGCAGGCAGTTTGGGTTTGTTTAGCCCTGCAGCAACCCGTAATAAAACTGTTTAAACACATGTAAACAGTGTGAGAGTCAAGAGGAATCATGAACCAGTTAAAAGGAATGCAAATTACATAAAGGATAGCTTACAGCTGCAACTTTCTTCATTATCATTAGTTTCTTCATTCCTAATGTCAAAACTGTGAAAAATACATGTTGAGAGTTTCCCAGAGTCAAAGGTAATGTCTTCAAACGTCTTGTGTTGTCTGACCTACAGTCCTAAACACAAAGATATTCAGTTTATGATCATGTACGACAAAGAAAAGCATTAAATCATCACATTTAAGAAGCTGAAACCAGCCAATTTTGGGCAATTTTTGTTTGAAAAATTACTAAAACAATTATTTGATTATCAGAATAGTTGCCTAATAATTTCCTGTCAATCAAAATGAGCTCTGGAACAATTTCTCACTTTGCTTTTAAACAATATACACACTGCAATCTAAAAAAACAATGATTGAAAATGTCTGGGAGTTTTTTTTCTATGTATTCACAGCCAACCATCACACACACACACACACACACACACACACACACACACACACACACTCACACACACACACACACACACACACACACACACACACACACACACACACACACACACACACACAATAGCAATCCACTAAACACTAATATTTCAGTTCAGTCATTAAGTTCATATTGCCCACTTTTATTTGATTTCTAAACATTTTTTATATTGAACACATAATTTTAAATCATCCTTCCTTTTCCTTTATATATATATATAAATATATTTTGGGATGTGTAAGATGAGAATATTGGAAGCAATCTCATGTCCATGCAGTAAATGCACATCTATATTCAGGACATGATTAGCCTAGCTTAGCAGTAAAGACTAAAAGGCAGGAAAGTGCTAGCCAGGCTCTAACCTAAATGACAGTATAACCTAATCACCTCTAAAGCTAACTGATTAACAAATTGTATCTTGTTAGTTTAACCCAAAGAAAAAGTTTTAAAGATTTTAAGATGTGTGCTGTCACTGTTTCTTTACTGACAACAGATGAGTGCAGTTAGCTATGGCTACGTAGCTAGGCTAACTGCGTCCTGGCTCCAGCTTTGCACAGTATTGTTGTATGTTCAGACATACAGCTGGATATTAATCATTTCTTCTTACACTCAGAAAGAAAGCCAAGAAATATTTTTCATTATTTTGAGACTAATCATGGAACTCTCTTAGGAACAATTGAAAATATTGTCCAGTTTATTTAACCCAGAAAATGTGATTTATGTTTAGCTAACTGTAATTGTTTGTTATAATTGTTGTTATTGACAGATCATTTATGTCACTTATTTCACATCTCTATTTCTTTCAGTCTTTATGCTACGCTAGGCTAAACAGCGCAGAAAGAAAGCAAATTAGCGTATTAGCTAAACTACATCTTCAGGAAAAACAAAGCTAAAATCTGTTGTTTCAGCCTCTGTTCTCAGCTGAGAGTGTGTGACGCTGGTGACACACGAATTGAAGTTTAGCCTCTTTGAACGAGAAAAGTCCGCTTAATGTGTAGAATGTGAGTAAAGGGTAGTGGAGGCGGGAAGAGAGGCTCCATAAAGACCTTCTCAGCCTGGACGCCCACACAGCCATTAGTGTCTTTCTCTGCTGTCGTCTGTACATCTCTTCCTCTCTAACCACCAGCTCTCATCGGGCGCATCCATCCCTCTCTGCACCTCCGAAACTCTTTCATCTGTCCAGCCACTCAGCTGCTCATCTACCATCTTCTTCTCTTCCTCGCATTTTTCTCACATTTCATCTTTTCTCTGATGCACTTTGAGCTCAGAAAGTCTGTCTGGTCTGTTTCTTATCTTCCCGCTTTAAAAGCTGAGAAACTGTTTATTTGGCCAAAGTAATTTCAAGCATCTGGACTGTTAGTTACATATAAACTTTATTGTTTTCTGTGTTGCCGCTGTGCTTGCCCCCCCCCCCCCCGCCATTCATCTGTTTCCTCTCTCCACCATCACCATCTTCTTCTCTTCTTCATTCCTCCACTCCCCTCTTCACACACATCAATATCCAGCTGCCCTGAGGGAAAAGCTGCCAGTAGTGGTTTACCATCCTAACCAATGCTTACACATGAATACACCCCCCCTCCCCCCCACAAGCTGTCTCTCTGGCACACTGTACCACCCGGAGCTTGTTTCTATCACATCTCTTATATAGCAGGAGGGCATGTCTTTGGATGTATGAGTGAGTGAGAGGGATGCTACAGTCACATGGAGAGAGAAAGAGAGAGAGAAAGGGAGTGGAGGAGGAGGAGGGGAGGCGGGAGGCGTTGTTGGTCCTTCATTTATGCTGAATAAAGCCAGGATGGGGGATCGCCTGGGGACGACATCCCAGGCAGAAGCAGGCATGCCTCCCTTTGTTCATAGAGGATCCCTGAGGAGGGAGGGGAGGGGAGGGGAGGATGGGAGTCTCAACAATCCGCCTTCTGAGGGAGAAAAGTATGCTGGAGTGAGTTGTGGATGTGTTTGTGCAGCGTAATAAGTGTCAGTATGTGTGTTTGTGTGAAGCCAGGGGAAGACATAAACAGACGGGGCGGGGTGGGCCCCAGTCTGTCCCGCTGTACCTCTTTTGTCTCCGCAAACAAACCCCCCTTAAACCAACTCTGCTGTGCTGCAAAAGACAGAAAAAAACAACAACAAGAGTAAACAAAGAACCTCCCTCCTGTCTCCAAATGGATTCAAATCCTCTCTCTCTCCCTGTGGTGACTGCTGATGAGAGAATAATTAAACACAGGGCCGTGTTGACTGAGAGGAATCATACAGGCAAGCTATTCACTACGCCACAGTGTGTTTATTCATAGCCTGCAGTTGAACCAGAACAATACTAATTTAATTTACTAACAGCGTAGACTTGTAGCATTCACTGAAAACGGGAGTTATTTTCCTAAAGCTTCACAATAACACACTAACAGAGGGTTATAAAAAGCTTGAGTCTTCTAAACATCCAGGGGACGGAGGGGGAGGCCTGTTTCCTGAAGGATGCCATCACAAAACAAAACGGGACAAACGGTGCTTTCTGTCAGCTGATGAGGCCGTGCTGGGATCTCTGGTCGCTGCTTCACATGAGCGGCATCTGTCAATCACTTCCTGCCAGCTCTGAAAGGCCTGAAGCCCAGAGAGGTTTTTTTAGGCATTGGTTCCAGCTTTTGTCCAGCAGGGGTCAGTGTGGCTGGCTGGAAGAAAGCTCGTATACACACTGGAGGCTTGGTGGAAGCAGAGAGGTGTGGGCGGATGGAGGGGGGGTGGAAGGAAGGGGGAGAGTGGTTGAAGATGCAGCTCTGTCCTGTCCCTGCTGAGGAGGAGGAGGAGGAGGAGCAGAGAGAGAAAGAAATAAAGAAAGAAAATGAGAGAGAGTGAGAGTGAGAGAGAAAGGAGGAAGAGTAGAAGGTTGATGGGAGGAGGTCGGTGTCTTCCTGCTCTGGCGGAGGCCCAGCGGGGGTGCGAGGTGTGCGGTGGAATGTGTAAGACGCCGGCTGGGACAGGATGCTGACTGGGTGTGGTGAGGAGGAAGACTGACCTTGCTGGGCCAGAGGCTGAGGTGATAACATCCATGTACAGTACAGAGCTCCAACTGTATATTACTGAAACGGCATGAGCATTAACTACTTTATACCACTTATGTATCATTTTAATTTGTTGTTTAGGTATTTATAGTTATTAACTGATGTATTTATGACCCATTCCATTAGCTTATAACCTTTAAATGTCTTTCCTATCTGCTGTATCTGTTGTATACTGCATTGTCAGCTGTTGTATAAAGTGCTACTGAGTTTGATTAATCACAATAGGATAATAAAAACACTATTACTGCTAGTATTATTGTTTTGACTGCTATTAAACTACTATTAATACCATGTGCATCAACACATGACGAGGGTGTGATTTCCACTAGGGACGGCTGGGAATTTGTGCACTATGAGTGTGTCAGAGTTTTTTTCCCCCTGGATTCCACCTTTCAGGATACATTCAGGCTGCTTTACAGCGACTGGAGCGGTAGTTAGGATTTTAGGAAAGTGGAGGTTATGAGTCCGTGTCCCCGATGCCCCACTGACACTAAAAAGGAACTCTGTCTTTCTCCTGAAAAGAACTTGTTGACGTCTTTGTTAAAAAATATGAATTCATTTGTACACCCACCTCTCTAAACCAAACATATGCTGGTCATTTTGACCTAGCGTCATATGCACCATTAAGTAAGCCTCAGCCCTTTTTTTTCATTTGGTCGCAAATTAGTGGAGTTAGAGCCATCAGCCGAATGTCTTAGTACAGGCGCTAATGGACCCAACAGTGTATCTCGTAAATGACTCCACTAATAAAGCCTGGATTGTTATCAAACTTCTACAGTGGTACAAATAGGGTCTTTACTCATAAATCGATGCATTGGAAAGTTTATAAGTAGGCGGTGTTTAGATAGACGTAATGGTGCAAATGACGCTAGGTCAAAATTACGCCAGACCATCGCTTTAAGGTATTCAAAATCCACTGAGCAATAGGATTGCATTTAAACTGTCCATTTCCTAAAGACATTAGAGATGTAGCAGTGTAGCACAGGCTTCATACAGGTAATCAGCTCAATTATGAAACGATGCAGTCGGAGTAAACCTGCTGTTTCTCTGCAGGTAATTACAATGAAATCTAAAGGAGAACGGGGTCATAGCGCAGTGCCAGCAGTCTCTCCGCCTCCTCAAATGTCAGTGCACCACTGCAGGAACCCAAACAAACAGAGAGGCAGCTGAGGATGACTCCAGCAGGCTGACACGCAGCTCTGTGTGGACACAAAGAAAATGAAAACCATCCGCGAGCCGAGGCCAGGTTGGTTAAAGAGTTGGCAGATGATCACACCTCTCCTCCTATCCACACACACACGCACACACACACACACGCTATTTTCCTGCGGGTTCTGCTGACTGAAAAAAAGACTAGCCAACACCACTGTGGGTGTAACAGGGCACTTCCTGTTCAAGTTCAGAGGGAAGTCTTGAAGGAACACGCACTCATCACTGCCGGCTGGACACTCAGCTCCACCCTGACTAAAACCTTAAATAAACTGTGTTTACTACTGATTGTCGTATTGCATATTCAAACCACCACTTTCACCTCATTTTGAAATGCTTTTCACCCTCTAATATAGTATCCTATAAAAAGTTGCTGCCAATTCTTTTTCTCAACAATTTTCATTGTATTGAAGCCTTTTTTTCATGATTGGAATAATTCAGCTTTCAGAGTTGTGGTTGCACAACAGTTGAACATGGTTTTTTTTATGTTTTATAGTTACACAAACTGAAGTAAAGCAGATTTATTTTGGGCTGCTCACTCCAGATTATGAAACCAAAACACTTCTTCTCTGTGTACAAACTGCCACTTTTACCTCAGCTGAAAAAACCCTGTGTGCTCTCCTCCCAGCAGCTAGCTCCATCCCTCTAAGACAGTGATAAATAGAAACTTGCATTCCTCCCGAGTGCAGACAGTGTGATAAGCAGCTGTAGCAAACTTACGTGCTGTTGATAATCTGGAACCTTTCTCCTTTCCTGAAGCTGAGGTCGTCTTCTGTCCGCGCCTCATAGTCATAAAGTGCCACAAAGAGGGTGACTCCTGCAGAGGGATAAAAATAACATTGTCAGGACTCAGCAGACTGGTGAGAGAAAATGAAGCTTAGAATCACACAACGAACTCATGGTACACTGGAAGATACAGTACATTGAGTAAATAAGGACCAATCTCTGGTTTGAATGTAAGTCAGCCAATCTTCAGTTTAATGGGAATTCATCAAATCCGCACAGGAAGGACATTTCAGAGGTATTTTACTGACAATCAAACTTTATTACAGCAAATGTTGATAAGTCGTTTCTAGTGCCTGGGCTCCAGGGATTGCAATTTCCACAGCTTTGGTCTAGACTGAAATATCTCAACTACTACTGAATAGAATATGAAACTTTGTTCACACATTAATGTTCCTTCAGGATTAACTAAACACAATAACTTTTGGTATCCCCTTACTTTTTATCTGGGATCATCAGAAGGTCTTTAAAAAATATTCAGTGAAATATCTCAACATCTACTCAATGGATTGACACATCATTTGTTTCAGATATTTATGGCCCCCAGAGGATGTTTCCTATGACTTTTCCACTAGTGCCACTGGCAGCCAGTTTGGTTTTTGAATGAAATGTTTCAACAACTCTGGGATGTATTAGCAAACACTGTTGAGGACTCTCAAGGCTTAAAAAAAACTTTGAATAAAGTGCTTGTTGAATTGTGTAACACCATTGGAAATCCTTATTCTACCTCCATCTGCCGATATCCAACTTCCTGAAACAGACAATTAAGGCCACTTTACACAGTAATTGACAAGGTGTGTAGTGGTGTGGAAGTAGGCAGGGTTTGAACTTCTATCACTCTTTGTGTGTACAAAAAACATGAATGTCTAAGACTACAAAGACCTCTCATAGGGCAAAGAACTTTGGCTTAGTTATAAGTTTAAAAAAAAAAAAAAAAAAAATAGGTGTCATTTCCCTGCAAGTGTGTGTGCACAGCATTGGAAATAAATGTTCCAATTGCATGTAGGGGATGTAGCCTTGAGAAGGCTATAAAGGGCTTTTTGGAACACTGTTGTTAACCTTTGCTTACTGTTATCAACTGTGGTAGATCCTGTTGTAGAATTGTAGTCATGTGGTAGAATTGGCTTCATAATGGCAGAATAACCTTTGCAGAATCAAAATTCTTTTCACAAAGTACCCGACGTGACTTTCCTCCCACACACACACACACACACGCGCACACGCACACACACACACACACACACACACACACACACACACACACACACACACACACACACACACACACATTGATGTAATGCTACTAATTTTACTCTCATAACAAAGTAACATAGAACAGTATCCTACAGTTGCACTTATCTCAGAGGAACATTTTCTCACACCTACAGTACATCTTCTTCTTATCGCTTGTTTGTAGCAAATGGGAAGAGGGATTGTAGGATGTGTTAAAAGATAACAGCACAAGGTTAACAATACAAATAAAATTGAGAGGTAGAGAAAAACTGAAACTCTTTAACAGCTCTTTTTAGTTGAGGTGTGTAGAACATGAATAATACTGTATAAAACAGCCCATAGTGTGAAGATACAGTTATAGAGGAAGAAAAACATCTTGCAACAAAATGAGCACATAGGTGTAGTATCAGGATCTAAACTTACATTGTGACTTCTTCCTTTGATTGAGGTGACAAGGTTATATGGTAGTTTGAGAACTGCACTGAGATCTTCACCGGTTGACTGGTGTGTTTCTTTTATTGAGAAAAAAAAATCCCAAATCCCTACACCACCATTTCAGTGGTATTAAAAAGATGCCACATTACCACTTTCTACACAATGTTTTAGCCTGTCTGAAGCAAATCCAGCATATGGACTGACAGCAATGTGAACCCAGCTTTGCAGGGTAGTCGGGGGGGTACGTCACAAGTCTAACAATCCAGTGAAATTGGGATTTGGCCTGCCTCAATTCCAGTTTGACCCATCAGTTTCCCATTAGGCTAAAACCTCTGTAGATAAAGACCAGTGGCCTAAAAGCCCTTTTAGCTATTCAAGTATTATCTAACCAACAAATGCATTCACTGACAAGACAAGGAGCATTATAGTGGTGATAATAAAACAGAAGTTATTTGCTAAGGAGACAGTATAACATCAGTGCACAGTTTACTGAAATCCTTCACTTTCCTTAACAGCAATGATCAGACTACAGCAATGCTGGCTGCAGATAAATGTTGTGGAGAGCTGTGTGGCATCAGTTTGAATGAGTACTTAATATTTCTAGATATACTGTTACCTGCATGATATGAGTATGTTTACAACCTGGCTGATTGTTTGGATATTTAAATGTATTGTCCCATTTCACTTCTTTGTAGCAATGTTGCCACATTCCCAGCAATGAACTGTGTTTTAATGAGGAATGATGACCGAAACTAGAAAAACTATGAACAAACATGTAATAAATTCATATGATTCTATAAAAGGTTTTGATTTCTGAGTTATTTGGACATCAGGCAGGGAAACGCCAACAGACCCATCAGTGTTGAGATAAGACAAAAGAGGCACTCAAAGTGTTGCCCTGGTCTGAGGTGACTGCAGCTGTTCAGTTCTCTCGTGGCTCCCAGTGTTTGACAAATGGAAGTTGAATGGGCACTTCTTCAAAGTCCACTTAAACGCTCTTGATCGTATTTATTCAAGTCATTTCACTTCAGATACTCTCAGCAGGCTTTCTGAGAAACAGTGTTGATATGAAGAGGGCCAGTCGGGCTGTTGCTGATAGGACTGCAGATAGAAAGGACGTGCTGCTATTGATGTGATAACAAACACACTGTTAAAAAAAACAGTGTCCGATTGAAACAATTTGAGTTCCAGTCACCCTGAGTGCATTGCCAATGGGGTTTGCAATGTTTGAATGTTCCATTAGGTCAGCAGAGGTGGGTGCTAGGTATAAACTGCTTTATTGACTCATTTTAAAATCGTTTGCTAGGATCCCACTCAATTAGTTACATAAGATCATGGGACTGGCTGTGAATTTCCATTTGGGTAAATGACATCAGCAAAAGATCAACTGATAATCAATAAGATGGTGTAATTCCAACTGCAATTTGTGTTGTTGCAATTTTTCTGCAGTGTGACTGAAGGGGGGGGGGGGGGGGGGGGTGGACTTTGTGGCTGTGTAGCAAACAAGCTGGGCTGCTGTGTTATGACAGAGTTTGAGAAAGAAGGGGCGGCTTATGTCCAAATTTCCCCACCAGGAGAACATTAAAAAGCTAAACCCCTCTCTGCTCCTCTGCCACTGTGTGGATTTGGATTATACAGCGCAGAAAAATAATCCACACTTTGACGGAGAGGACTCCTGCTAAGTTGAGTGGAAACGCTGAGTTCCTCTGCAGAGCAGCATGGGCTCAGTCAAACATAAAGGAAATCCTGAGTAGGAATATTCCCATCCTAAACAATGAGCCCGGCAGACAAAGCCCTGTGCTAATACCAGCCGGACGTTCCTGACAGGGCCGGGCTGGGCTGGGGTCCGGAGAGGGGCTGCGGCAGGGGCTGCGAGGTGAGGATTGTCAGGATTTGGGGATGCCTTAGGAAGTCTTTAACTGCACAGAGAAGCCCTCTTGAGTCTTTTCTTGTGCATATGGAGGTGTATGTGTGTGGGCGGCTGTGAGCCAGTGCACTCATACAACTATCACTGGGTGCACTGACCACCGTAACTGTGTGGAAATGAATCAAAGAGAAATGACCTTCACACTCTTACTTTACCTCTGCTGTACAACAATAAAGACTCATTTCTATAAGAAGTGCCTCCAGATAAATGATTTCCTCTCTCTGTGTTAGGTACAACATACCATCTGTCTCTCTTAGCTGTTATTGTTTCTTTCCTTGATCTACAGTCAGAGGTGACAGGAATAATGAATGGATGACCGCCCAATGAGTGTTCTCGTTTACTTCTACGGTTTTGTAACCTTTACCTTAACTAAGTACTTTCCCTGAGAGCAATACTCATCTGGGGATACCATTATATACATCTGTGCATCATCTGCATAATAATGCTAAGATATTGTGATTTTTTTTCACAATCTAAGCTAACAGAAGAAGCCCAAACCTAATCATCCCAATCTGTAAGGTTCATCACATCATTACAACATTACAAAGACAAGCAGAGGACACAGAATCCAGAAGCTCTGAGTGCAGCAGCGTCTTTACACATGAACCGTGGGAAGAACTGCTTTGCACCGGCGTGAGTCCTCCATTTCTTATTACGAGAATAAAGATCTCAAACCTCGAGGCAGAAATACTTTGGGAGGGCTGCGCTTTGCCTTCTCCACTGCCCTCAAAGTTCACTCAGTTTCAACTTTGGCTTTATTTGCTTTTGACCTTTGAGACAGGCAACGACTGAGATCGAAGTGATCCTCGACATGTGACAGATGTGTCTCCATGACGCATCAGACACTAAACAACAGCGCTCTGATGTTACATGGTGCACATTGGTGGTGTTCACCTATTCTACATGTTCCCTCTGCTTCACCTTGTACCTACAAACAATAGATATGAGTTTCCTTTGCAGTGCGTCTGACTAATATGTGCTGAATTATGCATTGTGATTAATATGTATATCTTCTTTAATCACTCTTCATTATTTTCACATTGATTGGTATGAATGTATCTGATTATAAATGAGTAAGTTTGTGCTGTCTTTAATCCACTGAGAGAAGCATGATTGACATTGATGTTAATGCAAAATTCATAAAAAAGAAAAATCATAAAAACAGTTGATGAACTCGTAACTGAATTGATACATTTGCTCTTAGATTTTATCTTGCTTTGAAAAAAGATTTGAATTATGTGATCAAACAGAAATGATGTGTTGAAGGCGGTTTCGCTAATTAAAACAAACAACTTGACTTTTAAACTTCATTATCATTCTAAACAGAGCACATCACCAGGCTTACCTGTCCCACCACGTGTCCTTAGGGTTCCAGTGTGAGAGGAAGTGTTGACCCCTCCGAAGACGGTCATCCCCTGTCCGACGGGCGGGGCGTGGAAGTTGTTGTAGTTCGGGATGGCGGTGACCCCGAAGTTGGGGTAGTGCTGCGGCGTGGGGTCGGCCCCATAGCGGTAGCCCGCTCCCTGGGAGATGCTGGTGTCTCTGTCGTCTGTGAGTTTGGTTGCTTCCTTATCCTTGCATTGCACACAGCCCATTATCTATAATCTGTGGATGACAGGAGAAAGAAGAACAGACGTTAGGTTACAGTAGTTTGGTGGTGTCTGGTTGGCATCAGCGATAAATCATACAAAGCAAGTGATAAGAATAATCTAAATACTTTTATTAAAACCAAAATGCAATGTGTGGCTGAGATAAAAACCTCCAGAGATTTATAAAAAGCAGCAGGTTGAGGATCTTCAAAGACTCATTTGGATCATAACTCTTAACTGAACATGACAGTAGAAGATTACATCATTGATAAGAAATCAAAATGTGATAATGGGCAGCAGAAAAAACGCAAACAGGCTTAAAGGGCCTTAATGCAGAAAATGCATTCATCTTATACACTATAAGCCTGACTGGTGGATCGATAAGATGAAACATGCCGTCTGGAAGAAGAACGAGCTGACCGAAAAAGCACTCAACCGCACAGCACAGCCCAACATAGCACAGCACAGCACAGCCTAACATAGCACAGCACAGCACAGCACAGCACAGCACAGCACAGCACAGCACAGAACTGAACTCATCACTCTGTTCAAGGTTTTCACTTCACATTGCTTTCTCTGCAGATGACATCCTTCTACTGATTAGCACTCTGGTCTGGGAGGCAGGGACCTTTTTTTTTATTGCCTGACACATAGCTTGGTCTCCGGATGACTCACACAAACAGTGTTTCTCTTTCATGGTCAGGAGGAATAACGGCTCCTATCGCACTGATGTCAGGGAGGCTGGCTGGAGAGAAGGGGAGATGTGGAGGCACTGCGCTGTGCTGTCAACATCGCCCTGTTGATCTTAATGGAGAATGGTGGGAGGACAGTGTCTGTGACTGGACTGGTTTTATCGCAGCGCTCACCAATCAAAGTTAGCTGTGCAGACAGTAAGGCTCTTCACCTGCCTTCCACGTGTCTGGACTGCATTCAGCCCTTTTCTTTACTGAGCAGACTACCTTTAATTCATTTCATAAAGTCAATGGCTTTTTTCTCTCCAATTGAGACATGTAATATATACGATATACAACATGTACTGGTCATACCTATATACATGCACACACAAGTGACTGGAGGTCACAAAAGTCTAGATTCTCAAGTGCCAACCCCTGGCAACCAATCTAAACATGACCAAAAGAACCACTTTAATACCCCAAATACCATAACACACACAGACACTACAGCTGAATGGGCAAGAAACAGGAAAAATAAATAGCTAAATAATGATAAATAATCATGGTAATAACAAAAAATACATATGATTGGATAAATAAAAGGGTAATGGAGTTGTCATCAGTGTATTGAGGTCATAACTGGGTCACAGAACCAGTATCAGGGGTGGGTAACTGCATAGGTTTTCCTGCAGCCCTCCACAGCAGAACATAGCCTACTCATGAATTTAGAAATGTCAGACAGCTGAAAATCCAGACTTCCAAATGAAGGGGCTGACAATCCAAGTTGCACATACAGTTATAGCTATACACACTGTAGGTGTGACACAGATGGTACAAAAACACAGACCTAAAGTTGGTGATGTTGCCAACAGGCTGCTTAAAGTGGCCCTCCAGTGATGTAAATGCACTTCCATAAAGTAGGGGAATTCACAATAGACATATTAAAAAAGCAAATGGCTAAAGTCTAAGCAGCAGAGGTTGAGATGTCCTGCTTTTTAATCCATAGGACTCACCAAGCAATTCCCATAATGCAACCAATAGCAGTTTTTCTTCCCTGATTGGTTAATAACCAAGTATTTCCAACTATTAAATCATTCATAAAACCAAATTTGATAAAAGTTTCATTGAATTGATAATGTACTCTTAAATTCTAATTTGTGTTGGAAAAATCATGAATGATTTGATTAAAAAAAGATTGAATGCATTAAAGCCAGAACCAACATTTAATTAAAAAAAACCCTCTGATTTTTACAAACCGCATTACCATTCATCACATCGTTGCCATTTATCATTCAAGTTTGCACAGGGCTGAGTATCTAATACCAGTCAAAGAGCTTATTGTTTGATTAGTACGTCCCATGACTGGTAAACTGATCATTATGTATCAAATCATTGGAGTTTCCATTATAAGAAAAGTTTTTCGAAAGGTTTGATGCTTGGATTTGGGTGCACTGTGAGGTCACAGTGGTAAAGCAAACACACTCCCAAACATACTTTGTTTAAATCCTTTATATTTCCATCGTTTTACATGTCACAGTCAATTTACTAGCCTTGGGGAGTACTACACAGGCCATGAAAAACAGATGTATAATGTCTTCTGGGGCTCTGGAGGAGTTTAGTCAAATTGGGGGCACAGGGTTTGAAAGACATGTGTATTTACCAGGCTGAAAGGGTCTAACATTGCCATGGCGTTACATTGGGAAGTATGGGAAGTATAGGGAACTGTGTTTTTAGAGATTCACTTATACTAGGGACTAGAAGTCGGGATTTAATGTTCCTCTTTCAAGTCCTGTAATGAAAGTGTAGAAATCTATACTTGCTTTTGTAATAATCAGACCTTGTAAAGTCGGAACAAGATGAGTAATGTATCCACTGTAGACAGCCCTGTTGCATGGAACGATGAATGTTCCGTCTGTACATATGTTTGTGGGTAATAATGTAGATACAGCTCCAGACTACAGACTAGAAAACATCTTGAAATACTTTCTGAATAGTTCATTATGACTAAGCTAAAATGGTCTTTCCCTCAAAGCAAAATTAAACGCTGAGATTATAAGAAAAATTACTTGAACACCACTTCAGTGGTGGTACAGCATTACCCTTGGAACACTTTCCCAGATTCCCAGAGGAATTATCACCATCTAATTGTCTCTCTGTAAAACAACTATGAAAATACCAGTGTGTCGGCATGAGTGTATCAGTGCGGACGCAAACGGGTGATAAATCCAGACTCTCCTTGGAAGACAAAGTGCCAGTCTGGCCTTCAGCTCCAGTCTGTCCCCAAATGTGTCACTTGAGAATATATTTCGCTCCCTGTCCTTTCTTTCCCCTCCCCTTCTTTCCTTCTGTCTTCTGAGTCACAGCGAGAGGATGAAAATCTATTCACTCGTGACACACTGTGAGGACAGAGAGAAGAATAATGAAGGAGAGACGCGGGTTTCCCCATCTTAGCAGCAAGAAGAAACAAGTGCGGGTTCATAGGAAGGAATGTCACTGTTCCACTAACTTCTACTAACAATAAGCACAAACTAAATCTAAAGATCGGTTCAAGAAAAGAGGCTAAAAAGATGCAACAGCAGCCACTCAAACAGCAACACAATGACACAATATGAGTCTTCTGGTTAAACATCAGCATGAAATCTGCTGTTGATATGAATATTCCACAGAGGATAATTCTTAATGGTTTCCCAAGAAATATTCTAATCTAATCTAACGGTCATGATGGCGACATGACTCAAAGGATTGCAATGCTGATCAGCCCACCACTTTGGTCCAGGCTGAAATATCTCAACAACAGTTGGTTGTTGCTATGAAACTGTACAAATGGGAAATGTTAAATGGACTGTACTTTTTTTTCTTTCTAGTGTTTTGGACCACTTAAAGTGATTTTACACTACGTGTGTCATTCACCCATTCACACACATTCATACACTTATGACAGGAGCTACCACACAAGAGTGTCAACCTGCTCATCAGAGGGAGACTAACATTCACACACAATCACACACCATCAGCCATCAGGAGATTTTTGTGGTTAAGCATCTTGCCCGAGGACACATCAACATGTGGACACAAGGAGCTGGGAAACGAACGGCTGATCTTCCGATTGGTGGACGACCTGCTCTACCTCCTGAAACCCAGCTTCCCGCCAAGCATTCATTGTCCCCAGGCCTTCTGACAAGGCCTACTGACTTTGGTGATCCCCTGACTTTTCCTCTAGTGCCACCATGAGGTCAACATTTGGGGATTTTAGTCAACTCTTCTGACAATTTTTGTAGAAGAAATTTCGATATACATATGCTTGGTGCCCAGAGGATGAAACCTAATGACTGTTCATCTAACACCACCAACAGGTCATGGTTTTCACTGATCCTGTGAAATATCTCAACATCTGTATGATGGATTGGCATGTAATTTTGTACAGACACTTGTGGTTCCTAAATGATGAAAAAGGAAACTATTGTCTTCATCATTTTTCAGGATGATCACGTCATGTCAAAATACAACGTAACGTAATAATGCTACATCAAAACCTACCTGTTATCTCAATGAAAACATGAATATTGTGGGGTCTCTAGGGGTCACCAGCAGGTCTTTAACATTGTAGCCTTGTTGACATTTCCTGCAGCTTCTTTGTGCTCAGATTGCAGCATTCACAAAGTTATCAAGCTCGGGTATTTCTTGATTCCGGTGAAAGTCGCTGAAAGAAACCCTGCTTCTGTACCAATTAGAACGGCAGCCCCTTACTGACTGACACACCATGACCACTCTCTTTCAACATAATTACAGACTGATCCCTCAGATGGCACGCTGGAGCAGACGGAGGCCGAAATGCCTGTCAGCACAATCAGAGGTTGTCACAGGAAGTGGGGGTGTGTGAAGGAGAGAAATCTTACCGTATTATTTGTACGTGTGTTTTTTAGAACAAGATAACAAGTCTGTGCCAAGAGTGAGTCTTTCAAACTGACACTCTTGTATTCTCTGTTTGTGTAAAGTGATACGATCATTGTCTTTGTGTATGTATGTATTTTAAGAGCTTGCTTTAAATTGCCTGATACAGATTTTGGTTTGCTAAAGTCTACAAATGTCAGATCCGGTGATTCAGTAGCATCGGAAACACTACATAAAAGAAAGTGCCTTATGGATTAAAACACACAACTCTGCTGACAGAGTGCATGAAGTAGATGCTAAGAGGATCACGGTGAATGCGATATCCCTGTCGCGTTCTTTGTAATCGAGTTGGTGTGACCTGTGTCGATGACCTGGCATCAAAAACGGTGGGCAGAGTGAAATGGTTGGCTCACATGTGCAGTAGCGGCGGCACAACGCAGCGACTCTTGTCAACAGACGCTGTAATCCTGTGTGACAGGACGCAGGGCAGGCGGGGGGTGGGGGGTGGATGGGTGGGGGATAGCAGCAGCAGTAGCAGCAGCAGCAGCAGCAGCAGCAATGCTACTCTCAGTGCAAGACTGCAGAGCATCTCTAATCATACATGCTCACTGCTGAATCCTGCAGACTGGGACCACAAACTGCTCTACATTGTGAATCTTTACGTAAACCCGTGACCGGCAGAGGCGAACCCAATCGGCTTTTGGGAAGGGAAACAAATGTATTGATCCCTCTGAGGCGGATGGAAAGCTGTTCCTGTGCCGTTCTTAAATGATAATCTTTGGAGGAAGGATGACGATCCGGTCTAGACACAGTCATTTGTTGCTAAATGTAGGCGGTTTTGAAGGATTTTAGATTCTGAGTTGGGGCACACACATACACACACACCCACACAAACACACACACACACTATCACGCACAGACTATCTCTCATCACTGCAATATGTACAGCACTGTGGAGGCACTGCTGTCACCCAGAGTGACATTACACATCAAGCATTCAGTAATGAATGTATTTGGTGCTACCAGGGGCCCAGTTGGAGCATTGTTATTCTAGTCTGCTTCTAACAGAGACAGACGCAGCCCCAAGAGCCAGAAAAGCCCCAGACCAGAAGGTTACTTTTACAACTTCGATATTACTTTCCACCACTGCAGGCCTAATTAGTCAAATGACACATTAAGCTGCCGTTCATCGTTCTAAATGAAAGATATTCTGACATGTAGGTGACTCATTGAGGACTGTTTAGCCTGACTGGAAAAATGATCAAAGTTATCAACTAATGAGTTGTGTAGGTGGGATTAAGAATAGTGATGTGATCTTACCATGCCTAACTAAAAAAATCTAAAATAGCCACAAAAAAATGTCTCTGAGATCACTGCAGCTGTAAGCATATTTCTGGTAAAAACAATACGCCCCCACAGCTTCCAAGTGAAAATGATGAGGGTGGTACATCTACATCAACTCCTGGTTAAAGCAAGTTAAGTTTCAGTCTGACTGTGAGTCGACACTTTTGGTATTGTTTGAAATTATTCAAGAACTAGTGGCTTTCTGTACTGATACGAAAAACAAAACTCTATTTTTGAGACCTTACTTTAAAAAAAGGAGCAACGCCTTTTCTGAAATCCAACTATATAGCCATTTACTGTAAATGATGTAAATGACTCTAAGTATTGGTTTAAGTTGGGAACTATCTGATGAAAGAATGGGTAAAATTACAAATGTGTCCAGTTGTTTGATGCCAACTTAAGGTACTACATTTTGGAATAGAATAGAACAGAATAGAAATAAAACTTTATTGTCCACCACGGTGTAAAATTGTCTTTGGCTCACCAATTACAAACATACAGTATACAGAAATTACATGAGGTTCATAGAATCCATAAAATCATTCTTAATATACATAAAAATATGTAAAGTCTAAAATATAAGTGCATATCAGTTCATGTGTGCGTTCCTTATGGTTCTCCACTCACCAACATACATACATTATATTCAGTGTTCAGTTCAGTGAAACTACTTGACCAGCTTTTCTTCTTTTCTCCACCTCCATCCAACAAATACCACATTCTGTAATTCAATTACTTACCAACTCCAATCAATTAAAACAAATTGTTTAAGCAATCAGATTACAGGATTCAGGTTAAATGAAATCTGCTTTTCTCCAAATACAGCCGTGACAGATCTAAGCCTCGTTGGTCCGATTCTCTCCTCTACAGCCTTCTGCATGCCCAGAAAGGGCAGAGCTCATCACTGGCTGTTCTCTTTGAACTGAAGGGTCTTTCATCTCTTTATTTCCCTCTTCCTTCCCCTCCTTTTCATGCAGTCTCTCTGCTGATTAATTATTCCTCCTTTGCAGAAAAAGCTGCCACCTGCTTGCCGTAGGGGCTGTTTTGCTGTTTACCTCCCCCGGTCTATCACTTGTCAACCAAGACGGCTGCAGGAAGCGGCTCTAGAGGTGACTAACCAAGCCACCAAAATTTCCCAGCATGGTTTCACTAGAAATGTTTTGGAGAGTCTCTAAAATGACAACAACAGAAAAGACTATGTACTACGCTATGTAAAAAAGAACAACTTGAGAAAGGCGGCCTACACTATGAAGCTTTCTGCATCCCCTCACCATTCATATCAGACAATACATCTCCTCCCATGTTCCAGCCGCTTTCAACATGAAATCAATGAACCCTTGGGGGAAATCCAATTACAGAGCAGGACATGACCAGTAGTGGAGTCGGATCTATAATTAGTTAACACAAAAGGCTGGTCATATAACACTAGATGGACAAAATTCATTAGGTCCTTTAATTGGAGCCAAAGACCTAAAGCATCTGAAAATGTACAGAGCGTGATTAAAGGAGTTAATGGGATGGAAAACTGATTAATTCAACTCGAAATAAGGTGCTATCCACCTGTGTTTCATGTCTAGGAAAAAGAGGGGATTGATATAGAAGGGTGTGTGTGTGTGTGTGTGTGTGGTGTGTGTGTGTGGGGGGGGGGGTGTTCGTCCAAGAGGCAAGAGCCTACATCCACGTGCCACTCTAGGTGAATAATTCATGGTGGCTGTGCAGAGCTGAAGGTATGCCATGGAGGTTGGGGGGGGCTGCTGCTGCTGAGAGAGACGTTCTCTGGCTGCATTTATATTTGATGGGGAGGTGATGGGTGGGGTTCATTAGAAGGAGGCTGTGGGTCGGTCGGTGAAGGAGCTGGTGGAGGGCACAATAACATATAACCCCCCCCCCCCCCCCCCCCCCCCCCCCCCCCCCCCCACCCCCTATGGGAGGCTTCTTCCATCCCATTGGTCAATGAAAGGCTGGAGTCAACCCGGTGGGATCGCATCTGTCTTGAATATAACACCTCCGACTCCAGGAGAGTGGAAACATGTTGGATAGAGGATGGAGAGCTTGACTACTAATTAGTTTCACACAGATTTGGACATACATGTGGGAGAACGTATCCTTGACAAGGACACATTTAATATATTATAATTCTTGAGCATTTTAGAGTGTTATGCTGTGCTGCTGGTCCAGGCTCACTTTACTTGCTTGCTTTGAAAACTCACTCCTATAAAAGTGCCGACTACCACACATTTTTCATATCTGACAAAATGCGACTGAACTTGGTGTAACCCGGTGTAGCAGTGTTTGGGTTTTTTTTTTCTGTGTTGGTATGCTGCTACAGTCACACCAGTACTTATTATCGCAGAATTTTAACAAAATGAGAATAATCTCATTTCAGTACAGTACATTTGCAACATCATGCCACAAAGTGTCCCGACAATGTTGACCTTTGAGGGGACAGAGAGGACCAGACAGTCCAACACGGAGGAAGCTATCAGATTGCTGCATCACATCACACACACACACACACACACACACACATATTCAGAATGTCGCAAAACTCTCACTCCTACCTATCTCTACAACCAAACCTGCTGTTTCTCAGCCTCTATAAGCACAGACAAGACATCATGAAATAATTATTCACTTTTTATCGTCCTTGTGCTGTGTCCTTCATCAGGAGGAAAAGATGGGAACGCCAAAATAGATAGAGAGGAGAGAGAGAGAGAGAGAGAGAGAGAGAGAGGAGAGAGAGAGAGAGAGAGAGAGAGAGAGAGAGAAGAGAGAGAGAGAGAGAGAGAGGGAGAGAGGGAGAGAGAGAGAGGTCAGCATGGAGTAATAATGAGGGAGAAAATGATTACAGGGGCAAAAGAGTTAATTCAATTTTATTTATATAGTGCCAAATCATAACAGAAGTTATCTCAGGAAACTTGTAATACAGAGCAGGTCTAGACTATATCCTTTACTATATCATTTACAGACCCAACATTCCCCCATTAGCAGCACTCCCCTTTAACAGGAAGTAACCTCGAGTGGAACCGGCCTCTAGGTGGGCGACCATCTGCCTTGAATGGTTGGGTTGGGCTGCAGGAGGACAGAGAGCATAGATACCACAATGTAAGCTCCACATATATGTATTATATATGTATATGTGGCGGCTGTGGCTCAGGAGGTAGAGCGGGTCGTCCACCAATCTGAAGATTGGCGGTTCGATTCCTGGCTCCTCCAGTCCACATGTCCATGTGTCCTTGGGCAAGATACTGAACCCTGAATTACTCCTGATGAGCAGGTTGACTCTGTGTGGTAGCTCCTGTCATCAGTGTATGAATGTGTGTGAATGGGTGAATGAGACATGTAGTGTAAAAGTGCTCTGTGTGGTCAAAAACACCAGAAAAGTGCTATGTAAGTACAGTCTATTTACCATGTATAATAATAATATTAGTAGCAGTGGTAGGCTTGCAGTCACAGATCTAGATTCTACAGCTCTACAGGCAGAAAGCATCCCATTCTACTTTTAGAGATTCTAGGAACCACAAGTAAGCTGCATTCAGGGAGCGCAGTGTTCTAGTGAGGTAATGGATGAACTCTTTAAGATATAATGGTGCAAGACTGTTAAGGGATTTGTACGTGAGGAGAAAGATTTTACATTCTATTCTGGAATTCACAGGGAAGCAGTGCAGAGAAGATAAAATAAGAGAAATATGATGTCTTTTTCTAGTTTTTGTCAGTACACACTCAGCTGTATTGTGTTACGTGTTATAGCAGCCTGATAATGAGGAATCATTTTTCTGCAGGTTTTTGAGACAGGATGTGTCTGATTTTTTGCAATGTTACATAAGTGCATAAAGGCAGTCCTTGGAATGTGTTTTATGTGGGAGTTAAAGGATCAGAGATAAGTCCCGGATTCCTTATAGTGATGCTGGATGCCAGTTATAACATGTAGAGTATTGAGGGAGCTGTGGAAGAAGGACAG